>NW_012149063.1:3291362-3349986 GCF_000956105.1 Propithecus coquereli
AAAAAAAAAACAGTAATCTCAAGAGTGATTTTAACTGGGAACTATAGCAGGTGAAATCTCTGACTGTTTCCTTCATTTCCTTCTGAGCTTTGTCTACCCATTGACAGTTTCCCCCTTTATCTCTCTTTACTTCTGCCTTCTTATTTTGAGATTTGAATATAGAAAATTTTAACCATATATTAGAGAGACTATTCTGGTAAAATGAACCACCATGTCCCCTTCCATCTTCAACAATGATTAATTTGTGGCTAATCTTATTTCGTTTGTTTCCGCCTCCTAGAATTATGTTGAAGCAGATTTCAGACATCATTTCATCTATAAATATTTCAGTGTTTCTGTTAAAAAGAAAGGTATAGTTTCTTAAACATAACCATAGTCATTCCTAAATAAATTCCTGGATATCATCAAATACTGAGTCAGTGTTTAAAATCCTCCTATTGTCTCTTATTTGTTTAATTAATTCATTTATAGTTACAGAGTCCTCTTGTGGTCCTTGAATTGATAGGTTCCCCTGTCATCTCTCCCTCCGCTTCCACCCTTTGTTCCCTTACATTATACTTTTTTAAGAAATTGGATCATTGAAGAGCAGTTTGGATTTTTATGAATGCATCCCTGTGAAATTTAATGTGTTCCTCTGTGTCCCCTCTATTTTCTGTTTGTGATACTAGTAACAAATGATGATTATTTCCTAGATCCATCAGTTCATTAGAAATTACAAATCTCTTTCATGTTTTCTTTGTTAGCTAAAATACTTCTACAAAAGAAATTTTACCTCATTAACTATTTTTGGTTACTCTGAGGCACAAATTGTACAGGAAAGGCAGGATAAATAGTGTATTCTTTCCGTTTATTTATGAGTGCTCAAAATTATTGAGATAGTGGGTTTTTGAAAATCATTTTCTAAAGATAATTAATTAGTAGTTTTATGTATCATTATGAAATCTGTTGCAGTTAATCTCTTGTTGATGCACACATTTCCATCTTTGTTCATTGAGAGGTGCTTCTTCAAGTTGTCTCCTGAGTTTTTATGAAACAAAACTAGTATAGTAGCCTTGAAACTTCCTACATTTACTGGTATGGCAAGTTGTACTAAATTCATCTTACATATTTCCTGCCCTGAAATCAGACATTTCTCTAAGAAGTATTATTTCCATTTAGTGGGAAATGGTATTTAGAGACCAAAATCTGGATGACAGGTCTGCTTATTGCTCTAGATCTTATTTATATCCACTGTTTTGTTACTGGCCTTTTCTTAAAACCATGCATTAAAGAAAAATCCCATACTTTGTCCCTTTATTCTAATATTTGGCTTGTACTGAATTACAGACTTTTGATTAGGAACCCTTCAAAAACTGCTTAAATTAAGGGCCTTTATAGAAATTTTATCTGCATGTAAAGATATCAATTTATATGTTGTTTCGCCATTGCTCAAAATGCCTGTTGTAAACAATACTCATTTGGGGAGCTTCAGTTCTCCATAGGAGAATAATACAATATTTATGCTCTCTCTCCATTTCACTGATCCCTGCAATCTTTGCAAAGCTTCAAAAAATTCAGTTAAAGTCTTCATAGTGCTTTAAAAATCATATGTAATAAGAAGAAAGTAAATCTGGAAAGAGCTACAGGTATAAATTTTTAAACCAAATATTAATGTTATTGTCTATGGAAAAGTGCAGACATTGAGATAAAAACAAAGCACAGGATCAAGGTAATGGAATTGTAAAGGAAAAGAGTTTTTGTATATTGCTGAAACTAACTAGATATTAATTCAAACTTGACTGTTATAAAGTGAAGATGCTAATTGTTATCCCTGGAGTAACCACTATGAAAAAAACTCACACACAAACACACACACACAGGCAAATAAAAGAAACCAGAAGGGAATCCAAATGATATGCTGTAAAATTCAATTAATTACAAAAGAAGGCAGCAATGGATGAATTAGGAACATATAGAAAACAAATAGCACAATGGTAGAATTAAGTTCTTCCTTAACAGTAATTACTGAGAGACCGGGTACAATGGCTCACTCCTGTAATCCTAGCACTCTGGGAGGCCAAGGTGGGAGGATAGCTTGAGCTCTGGAGTTCGAGACCAGCCTGAGCAAGAGCAAGACCTCTTCTCTACTAAAAATAGAAAAAATTAGCCAAGCATGGTGGTGCATGCCTGTAGTCCCAGCTACTTGGGAGGCTGAGCCAGGAGAATTGCTTCAGCTCGGGAGTTTGAGTTTGCTGTGAGCTAGGCTGATACCATGGCACTCACCTGGGCAACAGAGTGAGACTCTGTCTCAAAAAAAAAAAAAAAAAAAAAACAACAAAAAAACCCCAGTAATTACTGGAAATATAAATGCATTAAATTGCCCAGGTAAATGGCAGAGATTGACAGAATGGATAAAAAGAAGTGATCCAATTATATACTGTCCACTTTAGATCTAAAGACAAAAATAAGTTGAAAGGGAAAGGATGGGAAGATATTCCATACAAATAGTAACCAAAAAAGAGCTGGGATGCCTATATCAATATGAGACAAAATAGACTTTAAATTAAAAATTTTACAAGCAGAGAAACCAGATAGACCCATTGGGACTTTGGGTTCCAAAAGAGTGGTGTTGAAGTAAGCTGGCTTCACTACCCAACAGAAAAACAAAAACAAATATATAGTGGCAAGACTATCACCAGAAATATCCTAGAATTCAGATGTTAAGATGAGATGGTTCCTGGAGCCAAAGAGAAGTGAAAAAATTCTGAGCAAACAGTAAGAGAATTAATTGGACTTTCATATCCGTGATGCCCCTCCACCCATTCGGCTGGGCACCAAGTGTGTGGAAAATTTTCCAACTCACTGTTTCTACGCTGGAAAAATTGGGATTGAGGTGGACAACCAGCTTCCCCACCATGTTGAATTCCCTGGCAACAGACCTATCCCTGCCTTAAGCCATGGGAAGCATTGCAAGTGTGTTAAGGGAGAAATATCTCTGAGGACAGGCAGAGACAAAGTGGAGAGGTGGAACTACCATCCCTATCCCTGGAAACTCTGCTCTGTAACTTAGTTAAAGGAGATGCCAAATCAGAGTGGCTGTTCAGCAGTACCACACTGGAGGAGCTTTGTCCTATAGGTCCCCTCGGCACAAACCCCTAGCCAGCCTTCCCATACTGCTGGGATTCCACTTTGGAAGCTCCCCCATTCAGAAAGGGAAGTGCTGTCATTGTTTACTAGAGCTGAGGTGAACTGAATCTGGGCTTAAGTTGCCACCTGGAGCCGAAAAGGAGGCAGTGACCTATCAATGAAGAACCTCTAAGTAAATATATTCAATAAAACCCTAAACAAGCCAGAGAACACTAGAATAAATACTAAACCTTCCATTCAAAGGCATAGATATACATTCACAAGAAACAACAGCAAACAGGGAACCATGATTTCCCCATAATGACAAATCAAGGAACCAGTCACTGACACTAATGAGACAGCGATACAGGAACCGTTTGACCCATTATTCAAAATAGTACTTATAAGGAAACTCAGTGATCTCCAAGATCACACAGAAAAGTAATTCAGAAATTTATCAGAGAAATTTAACAAATAGATCGAAAGAAATGAAACAAATCTTAGAACTGAGAAATACATTCACTGAACTGAAAAATTCATTAGAAGCTCTCAACAGAAGAATGGATCAAGCAGAGGAAAGAATCATTGAGGTCAGAGACGAACTATTTGAAAACACCTTAGACAAGAAAAAAGAAAAGGCCGGGCGAGGTGGCTCACGCCTGTAATCCTAGCACTCTGAGAGGCCGAGGCGGGCGGATTGTTCTAAGCTCAGGAGTTCGAGACCAGCCTGAGCAAGAGCGAGACCCCGTCTCTACCAAAAAAAATGGAAAGAAATTAACTGGACAGCTAAAAATATATGTAGAAAAAATTAGCCGGGCATGGTGGCGCGTGCCTGTGGTCCCAGCTACTCGGGAGACTGAGACAGTAGGATTGCTTGAGCCCAGGAGTTTGAGGTTGCTGTGAGCTAGGCTGATGCCATGGCACTGTAGCCCAGGCAACAGAGTGAGACTGTCTCAAAAAAGAAAAAAGTGAAAATCAATGAAGATCACCTATAGGATATAAAAAATTACCTCAAAAGACCAAATCTAAGAATTATTGGTGTTTAAGAGGGAGTTGAGCAATAGCAAGGCATAGAAAGTTTATTAAAAAAGGGAAAACCCCAAACCCAGAAAACTTTCTAAAACTTGAGAAAGATATGAATATCCAGGTACAGGAAGGTTAGAGAACACAAAACAGATTTGACCCAAATAAGACTACTCTGACCCATATGATAAGCAAAGTCTCAGAAGTCAAGGATAAAGAGAGAATCCTAAAAGCAGCAAGAGAAAAGAAGCAAATAACATATAATGGAGCTCCAATTCATCTGGCAACAGACTTCTCAAGGCAAACCATGTAGACCAGGGGAGGGAGTGGAACAACATTTTCAAAGTGCTAGAATAAAAAAAAAACAAAAACTATCATCCAAGAATACTGTCTTCAAATGTGAAGGAGATATTGTCTTCCCCACACAAATTAAAGCTGAGACAGTGCACCACCACCAGATGCATCTTATAAGAAATGTTAAAGGGAGCTCCTCAGTCTGAAAGAAAAGAACAGTACTGTGCAAAAAATTTTAAGAAAAACATTTGAGAATATAAAACTTCCTGATAAAATTAAGTGTGCAGACAAACCTAGAATATTCTAATACTGTAACTGTGGTGTGCAATCCAGTCATGAGTGTAGTTTGAAGCCCAAAAGACAAATCTGTCAAAAACAATAATAGCTACAGCAACTTGTTAAAAGGTAATATAAAAATATGTAAATTTAGACAACTGAAGGTCAAAATGTGGGGTGAATGGAATTCGTTTCTGTCTTTTCTCTGTGGTCTAATGTAAGTTTTTTTTTTAAAAGATTGAAATTATCCAAAAAATCTTCTCTGCCATAGTGGAATGAATCTAGAAATCAGTAACAGAAGGAAAGCTGGAAAACGCACAAGTATGTGGAAATTAAACAACATATTCGTAAACAACCAATGTCAAAGAATAAATCACAAGTGAAATAAGAAAATACTTTGAGATAAATGAAAATGAAAACACATTACCAAAGCCTATGGGATGCTGTGAAAGGAGGGAAATTTACAGCTGCAAATTTGTACATTAAAAAGAAGGTTCCCAAATCAATAACCTAACTTTAGACTTCAAGGAACTGCAAAAAGAACAAGCTAACCCTAAAGCTTGAAGAAGGAAAGAAATAATATGGATTGGAGCAGAGATAAACAAAAAAGAATCAGCAAAACCAAAAGTTGGTTCCTTGAAAATATCAACAAAAGTGACAAAACCTTTAGCTAGACTGACCAAGGAAAAAAGAGATAATGCAAATAACTAAAACCGGAAATGAAGGTGGGGACATTACGATAGACCTTATAGAAATAAAAAGATTATAAGAGAATACTGTGAATACTTTATGCCAAAAATTAGATGACCTAGATTAAATGGATGATTTCCTAGAAACACACGAACTGCCAAAAATTGACTGAAGAAGAAACAGAAAATTTGATACATATTTATAATAAGAGATTGAATCAGTAATAAGAAAACTCTCAACAAAGAAAATTGCAGGACCGGATGGCTTCACAGGTGAATTCTATGAATCATTTAAAGAATTAACACCAATACTTCTCAAACTCATCCAAAAAAGAAAGAGGAGGGTATGCTCCCTAACGCATTGTATAAGGCTAGCGTTACCTGGGTACCAAAGCCAGATAGAGATATCACAAGAAAAGAATATGATAAACTAATATCTCATATGAATATAGATGCTAAAATCCTTAAGAAAATTCTAGCAAACTGAATGTAGTGGCATATTAAGAGGATTATACATCATGATCATTATATTTTAGCTACTAGCATCCACTGCTTCTGTTTCTCATTTCTTTTGCTGCTGCTACAAATCCCTCCGAAACTCAAGACCCAAAGCAATGCACCCGATACTCCCTTTCCTAAGAGCAGTTCTTCCCATGTAGATATCATGACATTTTATCCCTAAATAGTTCCATATATATCTCCTATGAGGATATTCTTTTACATAACTACGGTACCATTAGCATACCCAAGAAATTTAATATTAATAACATCTAATAATCTGACTGTATTTGAATTCTCCCAATTATTAATAATTTTTTGGGTTATTGACAAATAATAATTGTATATATTTGTGGGGTACAATGTGATGTTTTGATGCATATACATTGTGGAAAGATTAAGTCAAGCTAATTAACATATTTATCACCTCACTTATTTTTTTTTATGGAGAGAGTCAGTTATGTTTTTATAGCAGATATTTCTTTTCTTTTTTAAAATTTTTTTTCCGGATATTTCTTTTCTTGATCTAGGATCCAGTCAAAGATTATGTATTGCTTTTAGTTTTTAAGTTTTAGTTTCTTGTTAGTCTCCTTTAATTTAGAACAGTTTCTCTAGTCCCTTTATAAAATTTCAGAATCTGGGTCTGTTGTTCCATGGAATATCTCAGAATCTGGATTCGTGTGATCATTTCCTTATTGTTAGATTCAAGTTAAACATTTTTGGCAAGGGTATTAATAGGTGATGTTCCTTTCTGTGGCATCACATTAGGAGGCTCATTTTGTTAAATTGTCCCATTATTGGTGATGGCAAGTTTGGTCACTTGGTTAAGGTGGTAAGTAATCTATGAGAGAACACATTGAGAGCCTACCCATTTACCCTTCTATCCCTTTATTTGATGTTCTTTGCTTGAATCAATGAGTGTATTATCTGTCACCATCATTATTCTTTCCGATATTCAAATTTTCTCAAATTTGCCCAGTCAAAACTCCTTCAGGTCCTTGTGAAATTGCCTCCTGAATGTTTGAACACTTCCTTGTTCTTTGTCACACACAATTCCAGGCTTCCCTTTTACTTTTCCCTAACCTGAGACTGAGCTCTTTCTCCAAAGATTTCTGCTTCCTTTTACTGAGAAATAAGATATTTAGAAATTAAGTTTGTTGATACTGGGGGGTTGTAACTTCTAGGCTTTTTCAGTGGACAGACTTAGGAAACCATCTATCCATCCATCATGATGAGTCCATACTCATATTTTAGCGTTGTTTTTAAAAATAAATATTGGCATATTTGAAGTTTTATTTACTCTGCAGAAGAAAACTAGAATACCACTTTTTTGAGGGGTCTTTAAAAATATTCTAACACTAAAATGTTACTGTAGCTTGTGGTAAATAACTCAGCTTTTCTTGGTGAATCAAGCCTGTATTGGTTAAGTTTTGTTTTTTAATGAGATTTTTATCTCTGTTGTTAATGTAGTTTTGGGGCAGTGCCGTGACAATGTTGAGCCTAAAAAGTTGCCAATCACTGAAGAGGAGCAAATTTACCCTTGGGATACATGTGCAGCAGTTCATGATGTGAGGCTTTCATTATTACAGCGTTATTTTAAGGATGTAAGTACTGTCGTTGTCGAATAGTATTTTTGTCTGTAAAGTTGATAATTACTTCCCTCCTGAGTTTTATGTTTTTCTTCTACCAAAATGGCATTCTTGTTTTAAGTCTAGAAGCTTATTAGAAAAAAAATTAATATGCGCATAGTAAGGAAATGGAAAACTGTTAATGAATAAAAATTTCAGGTAATAAATGTGAAACCTTTGTTTTAAATGTTGTTTATTATGTGGTATACATATTCAGTTCAGTGGAATGATGAGTACAGCAGATCCTTGAATAATGTTGTATCCTTTGATATTGTTTTGTTCATAACGTCGATTGGAAAAAAAATCCTTTCTTGACTAGGGCCACTGTCTGTATGAAGTTTGCTGGTTCTCCCCATGTCTGCGTGGGTTTTCTCTGGGTATGCTCGTTTCCTCCCACATCTCAAAGATACTGACGTTAGGTTAATTGACGTGTCTGAATTGTTCCCCTATGAGTGAGTGTGGGGGTGTGTGTGTCAGTGCAACCTGCAATGAAATGGTATCCTGTCCAGGGTTAGTTCCCACCTTGCACCCTGAGCTGCTGGGATAGTCTCTGGCCACCCATGACCCTGAACTTGAGTAAGTGGGTTGAAAAATGAACAAATTAATGAATACAATTATTATAAAATAAAAATTCTTAAAGTGTACGATAATCATACAAATGCATGAACAATAAACGATCTGGTACAAAAACGAGCCTGCATGTTTGTTACTGTTTGTGTTCAAACTGTGTAGTGGTAGGTGTTCCTTACAAATTTCACCTTGCAAATGTTCATTCCTTGATTTAACCCACCACCACTACTACCACCATCATTCACTGATTCACCAAAAATTAGATAAATAATTATCTTAGTTGTTTATATTAGTCTTTCTTAAATGTATATATATGTATATGTGTGTAAGTTTTAATAAATATTGAGATTATAAAGTTTCAGTGTTAAACACTTAGCACAGTGGTGAGCAGGCACATAGTTGAAGTTACCCTAAAAAATTAATCTCATATTAGTATTTTACTACATTTTTAGACTCTAGCAAACTCAAATAAAATATCTAACAGTAGACAAATAACATTATGTTCAGTTTTAAAAGCTTACTGCTTTTATTAAAAACAAAGGTTAATTACATTGTATAGTACAGTGCCAGAGGAAGCAGCTTGTTTATTAACTGACTACCAGCCATTCTAAAATGATCGAACACCAAAATCTGCTTCTATTTCAAGCAGCTCCAAAACGTAAAACAGAAATGAGCGGGCCTCCTGTTGTTTTTCTGATTTATAACAGTAGAAGCTTGCTCTCCTGCTGTGAATATTTGATTTGTGCTGTTGCACATCTTTAAATCTGTTGGAAAGTCATTTTGTACATGTAATACAGATTTTCAAATTTCAGATACTCATGAAGAGTCTTGGATTTCATATTGGAACTTCATTTGCTATCATTTAAAGATTATTTGGTCATCTTATAATGTATAAATTTCTTTGCAACATAAAAGTTAAAGGTTTATCAGTTTTTTAAGCATATAAGAACATTTTTATTTGATGGCTCTCAAGTATTTCATTATCTCCCGTCACTCATGTTAGATCTTGTGCCTCATATTGCTCTGGCCTGCCCATCTATTAACTGTAGATTCTAGAGGGTGAATTCAAATTCAGATCTAAATGACGTTTGATAGAAGCCAAATGATGAAAATTCCAAGAAAGAGATTTTAGGAGGAAAAGTCTACACCTATGTATAGGTTGAGAGGGGTGGAATTAGCAGAGAAAGAACAGCAGAAGATGGAAGAGAAAGGGGAGATGAAAACAATTAACTTGTAAAACAAATTCCAAAGCGTATGTAGTTTGTTTACATAGTCTGAGTTCCTTCTTTATTGTATATTATGTTAAACCCTTGTAAATACTTAGGCATGTATTTTGGGTGGTTCTTGTGACTAGATAGGTACATCATGGAGAGAAGAAATTGGAGTAAAGGAGACCAGTTAAGAAACTGTTTTAAGAACCCCTCTCCCCACTCCAGGCAACATAAACTTGAATGTTACAGAGGGAATAAAGAGGAGAGGTCAAAATCACGAGTTATTTAGGAGATAGAATCCATATAGTTTGGGAACTAAGATTATGGTATAACGGTAAGGGTGTGATACAGAATGACTCTTACTTAATGACTAAATAGATTGTGAAATTTTTAAACCTAGAAGAAGAAAAAGATTCATGGAGAAGATGACTAATTTTTGACACATTGATTTTATGTTACCTGAGGAACATTAAACTGGAGATTTCTGGTTCGCAGCTGAGTACTTGTTATCAAACACTCATGCGAAAGATCCAGGCTTGCAGAGTAGTTGAGATGGCTAATTAAATCACTAGAGAGAGTAGTTTTAATGAGAAGAGAGTAGCACTGAGAATAGAACCTTTAGGAATATAAGCATTGAAGGGGCAGGTAAAGAAAGAAGAATCTTGGAAGGAGGCCTAAGAAAAACAGAGATAGGAGGAAAACCAAGAGGGAAGTAATCATTTTAAGAAGGAAATTGTTAATGTCATATATCACAGAGAGATTAAGTACCATATGGAACAGGTAAAATAATCAACAGTAGTATAGTTTACATAGACTATAGTATAATATTGAGAGCTTATATTTTGTGTGGTGAAGAAATGCTAGTTCATAATATTTACTTTCTTTCATTATAAGCATAGATATTTGGGAGCTAAAACTTCATGGTGTTCCAATTTTAAAGATACTACCTTAGGGCTGTCTAGTTGGGTGTTAATTTATATCACAAATATAGAAACTCCATATTAATATAACAATATGAAATCATGCAGAGGTTTATATGGATATATTTAAATATGTTTATATTTCTTTAAAATTAAATGTATTTATCTTTTGTTTTTGAAGAGTTCGTGTCTCTTAGCAGTATCAATTGGCTGGGAAGGAGGTGTTTATGTACAAACCTGTGGCCACACATTACATATAGATTGTCATAAATCTTATATGGAATCATTACGGGTAAGTTGACTGAAAAAATTTTTAAGTAGTATCTATCTTTCCAGGAATTAATCTTTTTACAATATATATATTCCAATTCTAGCTCATCATGTTGAGTGATTTTGATCACATATGAATTATACAGTCTCACTGTTTCTCTTCAACTTGAGGGATTTTCATTTTTTTACTTCACGTTAGCAACTGACTTCCATGGCTGCGGTTTAGATTTCGCTACTCTAGCTCTAAAATATTAAGCTTTAATAACCTACCATATCATCTTATTATGTGATTATTCTTCACATTCTCTTATTTGCACTCTCATTAATGTGTTTTGCCTCTGGCATCAGGATCTCTAGATCTCTAGTCCTTTAACCCCTTTGCGTTTTTCCTAGTGTGTTAGCTCTTTCCTAGCCTGACTTTCCAGTACTGTGCCCATTCTGCTCTTACTGTCAGTCTCATTTAATCTACCTCCTTTGGTTTTAGACCTAGGCAGCTAGCCCTGCTGGAAAAATCGTAAAACCAAATGAACTGTTATCATCACAAATTTGTGGTTTCCTATAACAGTAACTTAGACTAGGTTCTTGGGCTGTAAATATTACCTGTCCATTCATTTACCTGTCTTTGATCAGTTCCCTCTCCTGTTCTCCTCAGCAGCTATTCCAGATCCTTGCCTGTCCCATCCTAGACTCTTCCGCTAAATCCCAAGATCCCTTTCCTCTTCCCAAGTCACCAAAAAAACGGTATCTCCTGTCACATACTCCCATAGCTTCCCAGCTTGCTTTTTTGTTCCCTGATAAATGATTCCACATCCCGATTAATCCTTTCTTTTCTACTCTTTGAGATAGTATTCTTTGAGAATATAATTCCTACTACTGTCCAGGAATAACTTTTCTCTCTGTGCTCTAATATTCCTTTCTACCCAACACTTCAGGGGTCTCGATCCAGCAGTAGGTAACCTCTTTTTTGTCTATATTTTCAGTTTTCTGCCTCCTCTGTTTCTTCTCAGCTCATAAAGATACTCAGGTCTCTCCCATTCTGAATCCTTCCCTTGACCTTGCATTTCCCTGTAGCAGAGGTCTCCTTCAGCTCAACTTTGTAAAGCATAGTCTACTATATTCCCAGATTCCTAACTCCAAAGGAGTAAATTTCTCTTTTTTCTTTCCTATTCCTTACCTCTCACATTCAATCGCTTACCAAAATTCTATTGATTCTGCCTTCTAAATCTCACTTGACTTTATTCTACCTTTATTATTCCCATTGCTACTCTTTTGTGTATGCCTTCATCTCCCATTTTGACTATTGGAATTGCTTTCTTATTGATTTCCTCACTCCAAGTCTAATTTATTCACTACATTATCTTTGTAAAATGTCGATCTCATAACATGTACAGTTGGCTTAAAAATTCTTTGCTGGCTTCCTCCTGCTAGGATCAAGTTCAATCTTCTCTGAATGGCATTCAGGTACTCCATAATCTGGCCTTGCCTATTGCTTTAGCTTTATCTTCCATCAATTCATCATTAATAATCTAATTAATAGTTCCTTAAGCACATTATGCATTTTCATATCCCTGTATTCAACCATTCATTCAACAAATATTTATTCAGAGTGTGCAGTGTTCCAGATAGTGTGATAGTCATTGGGGCTACAGCAGGGTATAAGGCACACTTCCTTTGCTCAAGGAGTTTACTATGTATCACATAAGATAAACAAATAAATAAACAGTAGCAGTATATGCGCTAAATGGTATGGCATATACACTGAGTCTTACTGGAACATCTGCCAGGTGCCAGAACATTTGATGGGGTAAAGTGCTTGAGTGATGAGAAATGAGACAGAAAAAGTAAGTAGGGGTCAGATTGTAAAGGGCCTTGTGGGGTCCATGTAAAGAATTTGGACTTTATATAGATTCTTTAGATAAAGCCATTAAAGAGTCTTAAGCAGAGATATGACATGTCTAGAAAAAGTCATTGTGACAGTTGTGTGGAGAAGAGATTGCAAAGGGATAAGAAAGAATGTGGTGGTATCATTTAGAAAGTAAGAGGTGATTGTGGCTTGGCTTAATCATGGCAGTGGAGACGGGGAGGAGGTTGTATATTTGAAATATATTTAGAAGGATGGTCTTCTGGACTTGGTGAGAGAGACTATAGGTGGAGCATTAGGGGGAGGAAGGAACAAAGTCTCACATTAGACATTATACACGTTGGTCATGCAGTGGTGTGTTTGGGAGGCTAGTTAGAGATTAGCAAAGGGGGTAAAAAGAAGAAAGTGGATAGAAGGACTGATGGGATTTATTAATTATAAGTAGGAAAAGGCAGGAAGCTGAAGGAGCTGCCATGGCTCTCTTCTCTCTGAAGTAGGAGGTGGTAGCCTCATACTCTTAGAGTAAAAGGAGCAGGGTTGCTGTAGTTGATGGACTTAACAAGTGAGGAGGTGGTTTGAAAAACCACTTTGGAATTGGGTGAGAAAGTGCTTCCTAGGATGTTGGAGAAAGATTGCCAGGCAGTATTCAGGGCTCACTTGAGGTTGGAAACAGTTTGTAGCAAGAAGGCATTTCATTTTTCTCTGACAGCACTCAGTTTGAGTGCAGAATTAGAGAAGACATACATTGAGTTAATTTTGTATGAAGGTTTTGTTAGATATGAATGATGGAAGTACATTTGGAGGAGGAGTGGGTAGTATTTCCAAGACTTTTTGAAGTAATGGATCGTGGTGTGTAGACATGGTGTATAGAGAAGACCTGATAAACTGAGAGAAAAAGAAGGGAGTAAAGGAGATAGGAGTTGATAGAATGTAAGATGTTTGAATTTAATATTTTCATATATGGAACAGTTTTGGGTCATTACAGGACAAGAGTATGGTCATGGTGACAGATGCTGGAGTAGAGTGGAGGTCAAAGCCATAGGAGCTGATGAGTTCAAGGAGCTGACGGACTAAGTATAGCATTGTTCACATATACACTGAAGTTGCGTAGGAGGATGGCAGGACTGGAGTTATGAGGAAAACTAATCTAGGTACCAAAGTCTTCAGTGGTTAAAGGCAGTGGGTGACAGTGAAAAGGAAGGAAAAGAATGGTATTGCTAAATGACATGAGCCACAATGACAAGAGAAGGCAGGAGTAGTGATTTCAGGCCAGCACTGGAGATGAGGATGCTGAGGTGTGAGGGATGTGGGAGGATGAGTTGAGAGGGTTTCTGGGGAGGCTTCAGGAAAGAACCTAGTTTCAATTACAACAAGGAAGAGGACATAGCGTTCTTTGGAATTAAGGCTATAGGGAAGCTTATCACAGAATATTCATCTGTGACCAGGACCCTTGCTCTAACCTTCTAGTACACTCTCTATGTATATTTTAAAAATTTACCTCACAACTCTGGGAAGCCTTATCTTTTGTTGCATTTATCACATTATAATTTGTCTAATTTTGCTTTAAAATTGTAGGTACCTTAAGAAGAGAAAATGTATCTTAACTCTTCATCACCTGGCACAGCATTTGGCACATAGTAGGAGCTTAGTGTTTGTAGACTTGAAGAAGATATGTCATTACATTTTTAAGGACTTTAAAAATTAATGTCAAAAATTAAAAAATAGAATTCAGTTCTTTTAGTAAAAGTACTTGACATGCAAGATATAATGAAACGAGTACTAAATCAGTTGTCCAATCAGTTATATTCAGCAGTTAGACATCTTAGAAGTGTCACTTTTTTTAGGCTTAATTTACTCTCAAAAGCTGTCTATCCTACATCAAAGAACATGAGCACTGGGATAATCCTTCCCATAGTCACCTACTGACTCAACAGCCAAGATTAAGAAAACATAGCTGGGGTAAGAGGAAGGTGATCCACTTTAATGTGGCCGGCTTTTTGAGCTATTTTTTATCTTAAATTCACATTTCAGATTGATTGCATCATAATTTGAATGTTTCATACTGAGAGAAGAGTGAGATACTTAAGCAGTTCATTGGTGAGGGCAAGTGTTACATAATTGCTATGATGTAAGAAGTGATTTGAGATTTTGTTTATTTCTTTATGACATATGTTAAGGATGTCTTTTTTTGTATGGTTCATTAATTTACTATAAAATGTGGTAGTAGAATTTTTGTTTTCTGTAAATGTATGTATCATACATCTGTATGTTTATTTCATCTTTTAGAATGACCAGGTTCTTCAGGGTTTCTCAGTGGACAAAGGAGAATTCACATGTCCCCTCTGCAGGCAGTTTGCTAATAGTGTTCTTCCTTGTTATCCTGGAAGCAATGTGGAAAATAACCTTTGGCAACGTCCTAGCAACAGAAGCATACAAGATCTCATAAAGGAAGTGGAGGAGCTTCAGGGACGGCCGGGAGCTTTCCCAGTAAGCATCAGTGTAAGGCAGAAATACCTTGGTTAACTCCACTCTGCTTTTCAGCTTTCATTTTCATTTTCATTCAGTTTATAAATTTCTCTGGACCTTTATACGTTTAGTAGAAATCGCTTTTAGAGGTTTTTCTCCTCTGTGCTTAAGTGAAAGTAGTAGAACAGATTATTATCAAAGGCTATACTTTTCTTTTCAGCCCTATATCTTGAGGACAATATCCTTAGTCTAAATTGTTATAGTTTTAATATACATGTTCCAGATCAAGAACTCCTATATGCTTAGATACGGGTAGGCCCTTTTAAGATGTTGAAATATTTAAAAGCAAAGCAAAACAAACACACTTTACATGATATATATATATATATATATATATCTTGCAATATAAAGCACAATCTAATCATTTAAAAAATATACCCATTAAGTATATTAGGATTAAGATATAGTTACACACATATACACACATGTATTATTTACTGCATGTATATGTATTAGAGAGATAAAATACTGTGTAATTGATTGAACCATTCACCATAAGTCAGTCTACTTTACTGTGGGGTTTAGTATAAGTAAACTCATCTTTTATCCCATCCAGTGGGATTTATTTGGTTTAAATTCTTAAACTATTTCACCTTCATTATACATTTATGATATGGTCTCTTAGAGAAGTGACAGCTGTGCCTAGTTTATGTAGTAAATGTATGAAAACTATGAATATTTGACTTTTGAAACAGAAGTGCATACTTTAAACCTAGAAAGATTCATTACCTGGCAATTGCCTTTCTCAAGTGAAGACTAATTTTAGGATTGTGGTTTCTTTTTTTTTTTTTTAATTTAAATTTTTGTGTGTTTAAAATATGCTTAAAGTAAGGGACATTGATATTATTCTTTGAAAAATGAATTTAAATGAAAATCAGGGTTTTTATAGACATGGAAACTTTGTTCTAAAATATTATTTTAATGACATCCACTCACTGGTTTAGAATAGTTTGTGTGGTTAATTCATAGGTGGATTATAGTGTTATCAATCACAATATAGAATTAGAATAAAATATCGTTTTATACAAGAGTATTTTTTGATTGGTTTTATCTTTGTGTACTAAGTATGCTTACAGTAGATAGTTAATGTTATACCTGTTTTGACTTCTTAACTTTAATTTCCTAGTATGTTCATATGATAAACATTCCAGTTTTAGATAATTATTAAAAGGAATATGAACTTTATATGTTTGTTTTCATTTTTTATAGTCAGAAACCAACTTAAGTAAAGAAATGGAATCTGTAATGAAAGATATAAAAAATACCACTCAGAAGAAGTATAGAGACTATAGCAAGACCCCGGGCTCACCAGACAATGATTTTCTCTTTATGTACTCTGTTGCTAGGTAGGTATATATAGTATATACTTTTGTATTTACTTATTAATAGTTGGTTTTATTGTTTAATAAATCTTTGTTTTATTTATTGCCATTTACATGTATTTAAAGAAAGAGTGCATATTTTTCATATTGGTTGAAATTATGTCTAGTTTTAGTATCTCCTAGGAGGGACTATAAATGTGTAGTTTTCCTTTATTTCCTAAAGAGTTTTTATTTTAATGAAATATTTGGGTAAGTGTTATACTAAGCATTATAGGACATGTGGGGAAAAGTATGTTATTAATATTTTCGGGCAGATATGTACCTCAGAGCGTGTGAGTATTACATATGGAGCCTTGTCAAAAGTGATAATACTGGCTGGGCGTGGTGGCTCACGCCTGTAATCTTAGCACTCTGGGAGGCTGAGGCGGGCGGATCGTTTGAGCTCAGGAGTTCAAGACCAGCCTGAGCAAGAGCGAGACCCCATCTCTACTAAAAATAGAAAGAAATTATCTGGACAACTAAAAATATATATAGAAAAAATTAGCCAGGCGTGGTGGCGCATGCCTGTAGTCCCAGCTGCTCGGGAGGCTGAGACAGAAGGATCGCTTGAGCCCAGGAGTGTGAGGTTGCTGTGAGCTAGGCTGATGCCACGGCACTCACTCTAGCCAGGGTAACAGAGTGAGACTCTGTCTCAAAAAAAAAGTGATAATACTGAGAGCTAAAACATTATAGTATGTTAAATGCTTTGATTTATAGAAAAATAAGAGCTGTAAGAAGTAGAAGAATTTATTTTGTTTGTTTTAAACTAGTGAAAGATCTAGTAATATCCTAGAAGACTACAAGTAGTTTAGAAAGTCAGATATGGGAGAGGAAGCAAGAGATCAGTCATGTTCTAAGCCTCTATTTGTGCTTAGGGGTCTCAAAAAAAACAGAAATGTTTCTCCGCTTTCAAATTAGGAAAGATTAGTCTAATTGTGTTCAATACCTAAGGAATAACTCTAAATAGGAATTATTAGAGAACTTAATTCAGTTAATGGAGAACCATAAAAGAAGTGACTAAGGGAGAAGCAGACACAATTAGAAGCTTGTAAACACATTCTGTTGAAATGACATTATAGACCCCTGTGTATCTCTGGAAGCATGCTTCATAATAGTTTGTCCGGGTAGTACAGTAATAGGTAAGATTTAGAGAGATAATGTGACTTGAAGTCATGCAGCAAGTTAGTGGCAGAGTAGGACTAGAATTAAGATCCCTTGAGACAAAGGTTAGTGTTTTTTCAATTCCTATTCTCTTGTTTCTCCTGTGTTTGGCTTTTATAGGCTGTCTTATGCATGCAGTTCATCATGGCTGCTCTCTCTGCCGCATTCCTGGAGCAGAGGGTAGCAAAAGAATAAATGAACTATATGTAGCATTTAGAACACAGAAAAATGGAACCAGTCTTAGAAAACTTGAAGCAAGCAAATTAAAGCTTAAGATAAAGAACATTAGTCCTTGGTCTGAGAATGCAAATGCTGGACATGGGTTGATGTGAAAGCATCTGATAGATTGGAAAGTAACTTTCTAGTCTGCATATTCTTAGACTATTGATTTTGTTTATCCAGAATGCTTTAGGGGAAGACATGACAGTTAATATGTTATTTCTGGAGAGTTACCAATTATTGCATTCTTGGCAATAAAAAATACTTTATGTGAAAACTGAATATAGTTCAGTTTTGCCAGAGTTTCAAGATTTTACAGAACTTCTGTACAATATTGTGATTATAGCATTGTAGAAGATTGGGTTGAATAGAGTTTGGTCTATAACTCATTCATCCTTTATGTATTTGTACACACACATACAAACACACTTATGTTGCTCATGTAATTATGCCTTTGATTTTCTTAGTGTTGACCTTAGAAAATTCTGATTGAAATGGAAATGATCTGTACATGGAATTTTCCTATAGTAAGATAAATCAATTAATTGATTTAAATATAATGTAGTGGAAGTTTTAGATCCCTATTTCTTGATTTAAATATATAAATAACATAGAATACAACTTGCAATGATCATGAGAGATCTTTTGGATCAACACATTTTGGTTTTTCTGTTTTATAGAGACACAGAAGTAGGGACAGACGTGAAATGTTGTATTAAGGATGTAGGTAGAGAAACAGAAAATATACTCCCTCCTCTCATCCATTTCTGATCCCTAATGATAAACTCTAAAGCAACAAAATAATTCTGAAAGTGAAAGTAAATAAAACTTAAAAAGCCTTATTATCCTTTGGTTGGAATTACCTAGGACATTTAGTTCTCCCAGTGAGGTTGCATGCCCTCTGTAAGTTTTACTTAGTTATTAAAAAGAAAACAAAAAGCAAGGTGACTCAAAAATGAATAAAACATGAATCAAAGGAAAAATATGTTATATCCTATTTTAATGGGATGTAATTTTCTCAAAATAGGAAACAAGGTCTTTATTTTATGCCTGTCATACAGCTTATTTCATAAATACTTATGATTACAGAAATATTTATTCCTAAAAGGTGAGCATTAAAATGTTTAGCAATATTTAAATATTTAAGTAAAATATTTAGCCATAAACTTACTTTGAATTATTTAACTTTTGAATTAAATGCAGTGATTCTTAAATATATAAGTCATTAGAACTTGCAAGTTTATTTGTATTTAGCATTGGTATTTTGAGTGGAATACAACCCTAGTTTCTCAGAGTTGATTTTCTGCCACCTGAATAAGTAATTTATTTGTTCTTCAGGGAACTTACATTTTTGATATTTAAAAACAAAGTATTTCTGCTGGGTTTTAAAGCTCATTTTTTTTGATAGGATAATACATATCTTTTTTTCTTTTAATTTTATTTGCATGGTAAAGCCTTGGAGGTTTTTCTGAGGGCAGCAGAGAAGAAACTGTTGAAATATCTTTTTAAAATTAATCAAAATGACTACATTTAAGATTAATGTATTTCTAAAATTTCTATTCTGTTGCAAATATCAGTCATTCAAATGGAAAATGAAAGTTAATTTTGGAGAAGAAAGCTTTCTTCACTTCAATACCAATTCATTATTTCATTCTTGAAACAATGAATGACATGTATTTCAGTAACTGATTTTTTTCTAAGGATTTTTGGACCTAAGTTACATATAGCCTAGAGGTGCTGGTGGGTAGCACTTGGCCTATATATAGTGAGGAAAATGGAAATGAAAAGATGATGAAACATTATAAGTCTAAACTTTGTAAACTAATTGTGTTCAGAACAAAGGGGAATGACTACTAAAATGCCAAATTAAGAATCCTTTTAAAAAGAAAAAATTCTTTCCTAAAACAATCCTTGTTTTTTTCTTTATTTTTTATTTTTTTGGTTTACTGTTGGGTGTAAGGGAATAGAAGGCCAGCAAAAGAAAGAAAAGAAACTTCAGGGACTAAACAGAATCTTATAATTGGTTTCATATCAATTTTTTTTTTCTTTTTAGTACTTTCATAGGTACCATAGAGGATTTAGAAGCTATGTATGAAATGGTCCCTGCTCTCCAGGAATTTACAGTTTAGTTGGAGAAACAAAACTATTATACATCAATCTATATAAAACATAATATAATTTGATTTTTAAAATGTCATACAGAAAAAGTGCTGTAGAACTTCAAAGGGGAAAATGAGCGAATTGAAATATAAATATGTAGAAGTCCTTCTTTCCTGTCCTTGTCTCCAAGAAGGAAAGCTTCTTGGAGAAGTCAGAACTTGAACTGCATATAATATACATATACTCGTATAATATAGGCTGTGGAACGGATAAAGATGAAATTTTTCTTGGAGAAATTGAGTAACTTGCTCAGCCAGTAAGAGTAGGCAGGCCTTGAACCCAGATCTTGTTCTAGAGCCTTTGCTCTTTCCACTATGCTAATGTGTATTTAAGTGTCTCTGTGTGTTTATATACACGTTTGTTTTTCAAATTATAGCTCTAAAAATTGAAGTTAGTGCTAAAGAGGGGTTGAGGGGAAAGCAGACTTTGGTCATGCAAGAAGGAGCTGAAGCAATAGTTAGAGGGGTTTTTATATGGATATATATATCTATCTAGCTGGCCTCTATGATAGGCTTTAAGCAGTCTTTTCTCATCATTCTTTCAAATGTAGAGATTTTCTCTTCTATTTTTATTTCAAACTAATTTGAGTGTATTTGTTTTCCAAAATATAGGAGAGTCCACTTTTCTTTAAGATCAAAAAACTCAGAAAACTCCCACTTCCAGCGTATCTTTATTTTTGCATCAGCCATTGAGGAGGGTGATGTTAGGGAATATTGTATGGGGATATTCAACAGTGAGGCAAGATAGACATGGGGTACATGACCCATTTGTTTGTTACATACTCTAGCAAGTCTCAAAGGTTCAATTTTGATATAAATGAAATAAGGAAAACTTAAGAATTAGGACCATATTGAATTTTAAAATCTTAGATATTGCTGGGCCTGGTGGCATGTGCCTGTAGTCCCAGCTACTCTGGAAGCTGAGGTGGGAAGATCACTTGAGCCCAGGAGTTCAAATCCAGCCTGGGCAACATAGCAAAACCCCATTTCTAAAAAAGAAAAAATAAAAAAAAAAATTAAAATCCTAAATATTATTGCACATTAACCCTTTGGGTATGTAGTTTTTGTTTTTTAACTCTCAAACAACGTTGTACAGGAGATCTTCCAACCATAATCTGAAATAATTAGATGTAGTAGTCTTTTTTTCCCAAGTCGTCATTAAAATGAAATTCCTAATAATATGTTTGTCATCCTTTAAAGTTTTATGTCTGATGATTGAATAAACAGAATTGTTCTTATATTTATATTTTAATGAATAACTTTGCAAATATGGTGAAATGTTGACATCTGGTTCTGACATTCATTTATAAGAATTGTTCATATTTCTGGTTAGCTCTCTTAAAAGTGCTATCTAGGAAATCCTAGTTTTTATAAGAGAATATAGCCATTAATTTTTTTCTACAGATAGGCAACAGAAGATTTGTGAAAACAAAATATATTGATCTCATTTATATTCCCTTGATGAAGGAACACATGCTGGCCTCCGCTCGCTTTCTGTCCACTAATATGAAATCCTTGTCCCTGCTTCCTTGCTGGTAGGTTTTTAGAAGTTCAGTGAGCAATGCAAATCTCCTGAAGGGTGGAAAATTCCCTTGTCACACAGATGCCCTTATCAGCAGCAACCAGATGGAGCTCTGAACAGGAACATTATCAATGTTAAATTGCTTCCCCCCCCCCCAGTAGAGAGGATTAAAACATTCCTTTAGAAATGGGTGGCAAATGTACAGACTTAGGAATATTAATATTTTTAACAGTTTGCATTTATGAGTAAATATATGAAAATATAATTTCATAACATTGTGTTCAAAATACAACCAAACCAATTCAAAATGTTTGTTTTAAATGAAATGGGATAGTAGTCTTTCTTGAATTCACTTGCACAAAGTAAGCTTGAAACTGCCTTTTTTTAAGGGGAGGATATCTCACTATTAGTGTCAAATGCATATGTTGGATATAAACTAGTTAATTCAGTTTTGGTTATAAAAAAAGATAATGTTTAAGTTTATTAATACTATTGAAGTAAAATATAATTTAAATAATCTCAGTTTTTTTTATTATTTTGGCATAACTGGTTCTTTTATTGTTACTGTTTTTGAGTAAATCTTTAGATTCTGCATTAGTTTGCTTTTTGGAGTGTCTATTTATTAATTATTGCTATTCTATAAGCTAATCATTCCTAAATACCTTCCAATTTCCGATCTGTATGAACAGTACTGATGTTTAACCATGTCAGTAGTTACACAATGTATTTTAATAAAATTGTATTAATAGTTTTAGAAGTCCATAAAAGAGACTGCTGTTAATTATATGTGTTGTTCATAGCCACTTCAATATTAGTGATTTTTGTTTCTTAATATTGATTTCCAGATACCATCTAAGCTCCAAAGAGTGATAACCATTTCTCTGATATAAAAATTGGTATGCCCTTGTGTTTTATATGACAGTAAACACCTACCCAGTACCTGACAGTGGGAGTACAAATTCTTTGATCAGATTCTCATGCAGGTTTATGAAATATGTTGCAGGTTTTTTCCTTAAGGCCTAGTTTTTAACATTTGCCAACAGTTGGGACTTTGCAACAATTAAACTGTGATGTGTGCAATTTTTTGCAGGTATGAATATGAACATGCAAGTAAGGGTGGATAAACTGGTTTTTTAATTTCTAAATATCAGATAAAATATTATTACTGATACGTATAAACTGTGCTTTTGCAAATAATAAAGTTAAAGAACTTTATTATTTAGGTTGATTCAAACATGTTGATAAAGCAAATTAAAAAGAATCTCTTCAGCCTAATGACTGAGCTATATTATAATGCATTACTTACAGAACCAATTTGGAACTTGAATTGATTCATCGAGGAGGCAATTTGTGTTCAGGTGGTGCAAGCACAGCTGGCAAAAGGTCTTGTTTAAGTAAGTACTAAATAGTGCTACATTTTAAAAAAATTCTATTTATGTCATTTTTGAAAGCAAATACAGGCAAAATGGTCTTTTGGTATATTTTCAAATTCTGTTTATGTTATATATACTTTAATGTCTCGTATCTAGAAAAATCATATGAACATTTAGCTCTTTCTAGACTATGATTATTTAGTAAATAAATGTCATACAAATTGGTCAGGTTTACATATTTCAAAATTAAAACTGTATTATTTGCAGCAATAAAAAATTTGTCCTAAAACTTAAATTCTTTTAAAGAATTTTTACATTGAGTTGATTTAAGAAAATCTTTTTATAAAGACAGTTTATGTTGTCTACAGATTTCCATTATATTGTTATTATTAATTAATGAAGATATTTGTGCTGTATTTTGATGTGTGTATTAAAATATATTAAATTATGGATATTTGCTTTTATTTATACATATACTTTGTATTATAAAATGAGCATGATTCTTCAATACTGTTTTGTAAATAAAGGTTTATTCGAGAAAGAGTAATTTGGAAGTTAATGTAGGTTTTTTATGAGCATGATTTAGATGCTATCACTATTTAGTCACTGGTTAGAGAGTTAATGTGAGCGCTAGGAGTAGTGTTATTTAATGTCACAATATAGCTCGTTATTGGCCCTTTATCACTGGAGTTGAATATTACCTAATGTGATAGGGAATAAAATTTGTTTAAGACACATAATATATTCTTTTGAAAAATGGATATATTTTCTTAAATACTAAAAATAATAGTAATTATAAAAATTATCAATACATACTGTTTTTGAAATAACTTCAGAAAGTTTAAGTAATTTTGGATTGATTTGAGAGCAAAGAAGTAATCAAAAGCACCTTATAATTTCTAACATAAAAATACAAACTGAAATTTCAACTTATTTATTTTTAAAATTCCTATACGTTGTATTAGATTGATATTTTATTTTGGATTGTCACTTGATTCCTAGAACGTAAGGTTTTGGAAGTTACTTTTTACCAAATATTTAGTATTACATTGACACCTTGATGTACTTACATAAACCCTATTTATACTCAGTGTTTTAGTAGTATGTTTGAAAGCAAAAGTTGTTGACATGTAGGAATTTTAGTTTCTAATCTATTTGAATTAGTACATACTATCATTTCAGTTATATAAATTGTTCTTTCTTGTTAATTTATTCTTGATTCATGTCTGGCATTGGTTGATAATATTTCAGAAACTGTTGTATTAGAAAGTGTTTAATAAAGGGATTTCTGTTTTGTGTTTAAAAAATCTACTTCATTTTTTTCTCTGAGGCATTTACATTTATCCAGGGGCTTCTAAATGATGAATTTATCCAGAATCCAGAAAATAGCAAAATTCTAATGGCAACCATTTCAGTTACCAGACTTGGTTTTAATTTAAATTGTTAAATTAATACTTACTTCTAGACTTTTGCTTCTTTTTTCCCCCGTCTAGTGAATGAGAGATTATGCTTACTGTGCTAATATGGAAAAGATCAGGATGAAGTTCATCATAAATATAAGTTAATATTGTTTTTAGTTTCAGTATGATTTATTATTTTTCAATTGCTTATATGTTATTTATTTTAATATTAATGAGTAGCCCTATAAGTCATGTATGTAGAATAGATTGTATGTTCTATAAAATCCCACTGTCTTACAAGTGTATGAACTTAATGTATTCGTTATTTATTCAAATTTAATTCAAACCTAACTTAAGTTGAACACCAGGACTTAAATTGGTGATGTTTCATAGAATCTCAGAGCAAATATCTCATTTTTTTTCGTATTCCAGTATAACTTCAAAGATATTCTTAAACAAAAAGGTCTCACTCTTGCTCAGGCTGGTCTTGAACTCCTGAGCTCAAACAATCCACCCACCTCGGCCTCCCAGAGTGCTAGGATTACAGGCGTGAGCCACCATGCCCGGCCTCTTGATGAAATTGAAGATTGATCTAGTCAGGAAAACTTTTAACAAATTTTTATCTGGAAAGGATTGAGTAATGACTGTTATAGAATTATGGACACACACAGACACATGCACACACAGTGGGAGAAGGAGAAGATTATTTTTTCTGTAACATTGAAAGCAGAAAATATTATTGGCCAAATTTATACTGAGAAATCAAACAAAATTGAAGTGGAATAATGCCATTCAATACTTACATCTTTAAACAAATTTTTAAGTAGTCGAGGTAAAGTTACCAATGTCCAATCAAAATAAAAATTCAGTCCTAAAAATGTGTCTGGGAAATTTTCCACAGTAAAAATTGACCAAAATCAGTTCATATAGCAGCATACTGTGGTATTTTAATAATACCTTACATTTGTAGTTTTAAAGTTTATAAAATGCTTCCACATAAATTATTTATTCTTTAGAATGACCATGTGAAATAGGCGTTATCTTTCTTTCGTAGAAAAGGAAATTGAAGTTCAGAGTGGTTGATTGCCTTGCCAAGTCACACAGCTGTAAAATGTCAGAGCTTGCACTTGAACCCAGCTCTTGTGACTCTAAATTCAGTTATGTACTACATATCCCCTGTTCTTCAGTATCTCAAAGGATGCGGAACCTTTAAGACCTTTTGCCCATGTCCTAGTCAAAGACATCCTACTATACACTGTTGCATTGGCATCGTTCCAGGCTCTGCCATGCTAACCTTCCTGTTTATCATCTGTTTTCTTTTGTCAACCTTTCACTGCGAATCCTATTTTTGTTTTGGGCCACCCCTTCAGACATTTTCTCAAGTCCTAAGTCCTTCTTCCCTTGATACCAATTAGTTCTCCTTTATTCCTCACCAGTTGTTGGCTGGTTCCCCTTTGCTCTTGCTGTAAGCCATCTGCATCAGCTTCCATTTATAGCACTGCTCCTGATTCTTGGGCAGAGCTCTAGACGTCCTTATCTACCAGGTGAGGTCAGGCATTTAGGACCTTGTGTTCAGCAGATGAGACTGGTTCTAGCTAATTTATTGTAAGATAGAAAGTGTTCAGTTCTAAAGAGGCCATGGATGAAGTTCTAGGAAATTTGGAGGTTTCTGATCATATCTGTCTGGTGGAATCAGTGAGGCTTTTGGTGCACATGGCATTTGAGCAAGACTTTGAAAGATAAGTGAGCTTTAGAGGTTTGTTTTTTACTAGTTGGTATGTACACTGATAAGTATCACCAACTTGGTTAGCAACATATGTAGGACAAAGAAGATATAAAAATTGAAGACATACTTTTTGTTAAGAAAAATATTTTGTTAATGTTAATTTCTTCATTCAAGTGATTTAAAAGTAAATATGAAACTCCATAGATTCTAGTGAAGTTCACATGCTTTCAACATATTTTTGCCATGATATTCTTAGTATATTTTTCAGGTAGAAATTATTGAAACCATCAGTGATGTCATTTGATAAATTATTAATATTGGAGTATAATATAAAAATTATTTATCTTCAGGTAGGACATTTTTTCATGTCTTTGGGTCTTGAGACATTTTGCTTGTTACTGTAATTTAACTGAGAAGCTACACACAATTCATGTCTCAAATGGATTCCATAATTTTGTAGAGTGATTAAAAATCTTTAGTCAAGAGAGGCTAAGGCAAACCTTTGTTTTGACATTTTTATTTGGGAAGTTCTGACTTAATTTTGATATAATCTATGATCTTATCAAGAAATGATGCATAGTCACTACAGTGAATAACTTTTACATGTGTTGGTTGTTCATAGCAAGCAACCCAGCTTAGATCTATGAGGCAACTTAAAATGGTTTAGTTGCTCAAAGAGTGAATATTTGGTGAATTTAAAATTACAGAAAATTATTTTGACATTAATTTCTCCCTGCAGCAAGGCTGCATAAAAATATTGTTGAATAAGTGATGAGTTTTCACAAAATTACTTTTAAGTAGTCTAGCCTTATTCTTTAGCACTTAGTGGCAAAATTCTGACCTTGATGACTTACTAAGGTCTTTTTCAAATTTAAGGATTATGAATTCTACAAATAGTTTGAATCATGACTTTTGTTCTATTTTTTGTTACCATAAAAAAGGAAAGAAAATTTGACTATTGAATTATAATTTTCAAAATATATAAATTAATACAAAATATGGAAATTGCCTCCTGAGACTAGTGGTCTGTCACATTTGATTGTTAAAAGCTGATTTTGTGGTATTTGGAAATGTTTTCTGTTCTGCCAAGCAAGTTGCTTGAGTCTCGTCGTGTATTTAAGGCCAACATAAAAGATACATGTGTAGTGGAAAAAGCAATATCAAACGACAAGTCACAGACATGTGCTTAGGCAAGACATTTTATGCATTTGGCTTCAGTTTCCTCATCTATAAAATTATGGGTTACTCGTACACTGTTGGTGGGAATGTAAATTAGCACAACCACTATGGAAAACAGTATGGAGATTCCTCAAAAAACTAAAAATAGAACTACCATATGACCCAGCAATCCCACTGCTGGGTATATCTCCAAAGGATGGATATTCAGTATATCGAAAAGATATCTGCACTCCCATGTTTATTGTAGCACTATTCACAATAGCCAAGATAATGGAATCAACCTAAGTGTTCATCAGTGGATGAATGGATAAAGAAATTGTGGCAGGATATGCACAATGGAATATTGTATAGCCACAAAAAGAATGAAATACTGCCATTTTCAACAACATGGATGGATCTGGAGAACATGTTGCTAAGTGAAATGAGCTAAGCCCAGAAAGACAAATCTTGCATGTTCTCACTCATATGTAAGAGCTAAATATTAAAAACAATTGATCTCAGGGAAACAGAGAGTATAATGATGGCTACCAGAGGCTGGGAAGGATAGCAGGGAGGGGAGGGCTAAAGTGGGGATGGTTAATGGGTATAAAAATATAGTTAGATAGAATGAACAATATTTGATAGCACAACAAATTGACTATAATCAGCAATAAGTTAGGATGTACTTTAAAATAACTAAAAGAGTGGAATTGGAATGTTCCTAACACAAAGAAATGTTAAATGCCTGAGTGGATGGATACTCCAATTACCCTGATTTAATTAATTCACATTGTATGCCTGTATCATTCACACGTACTCTATAAAGATACACAACTATTATGTACCCATAATAATTAACAATAAAAATTTTTAAAATAAGTAAAATTATTGGATTAGACTGGATGATTTATGTCCTGTTCATTGTTGTTAACTCTGTTTTTTGCAAACCTGAGGCTTTTTTCCCCTCTGTTAGTTAGCATTATCAGCATTCATCATGAAAGCTGGACTAGGAGTTATACTCTAGCAACTTTTAGAATTATACTTAAGATGATCTGCAGTCATACACTATAGAATACAGCAAGGCTTGGGTTTTTGTTCTTTTCTTTTGATGCTTTTTACAGGTTCAGAAGATTTTGGTATTTTTTATTTTGCTCTTCATTTTAAGTAATGCATAAATAGAAAAATAAAGGCTGTCAGTGACATAGCATGATAAATAAAATCAGAGTCTTTGAGCTAAAAGTTACTTAAGTCACCTAGTCTAAATGTTATCTAGCTTAGCCGTATTTTACTTACTATTCTGATCATTTACTCTCTCCTTGAACACTTTCAGTGATAAGGAGTACTTTTGGGGTAGATGAGGGACTTTGGTAAGCCTTTTAAAGGATGGTGATATTAAGAGGCAGGATAGTGTAGACTAGACAGAGAGTGATATTTAGGACAAAGTGCTTGGGTTTGAATCCTGACTCCATCCTTCACTAGTGGGCAGATGGTTTAGAGCAAGTTATTTAACCTCACGGATTCTATTACTCATAATATCCAACCAGAGGATTGTTTTAAGAACTCAATTTTATAGTATGTGTTTCTTCATAGATTATAAATCTCTACATTAGTATTTCTACTGCCTCAGCACTATCATTATCAAATTGGGGGTGTAAGAGCAATTTTTAGCTCAGTTTTTTGTCTTAGTCCAGTCAGGCTGCTATAACAAAATACCATAGACTAGATGGCTTATCCACAACAGATAATGTATTTCTCACAGATCTGGAGGATAGAGTCCAAGATCAAGCTGCCAGCAAATTCCATGTCTGTTGAGGACCTGCTTCCTCATAGATATCTGTCTTCTGACTGTAACCTCGCATGGTAGAAGAGGCAAGCGATTTCTCTGGGGTCTCTTTTATAAGGGTGCTAATCCCATTCATGAAGCTCCACTCTCATGACATAATCACCTTTCAAAGACCCTCGCATACTATATCATATCATCACCTTGGGGGTTAGGATTTCAACAGATGAATTTGGGGGAGACATAAACGTTCAGTCCATTGCAGTCTTTTTAAAAGCACTTAACAAACATTCTATTGACCTGTTAGGAGATGAGGTTAGGACAGGATAGAATTTATTCCCATCATAAAGTTTATCTATTGGGAACAAAATACATTGTTAATTTCAGGAGTCCTGAGGTAGAGGGATAAGAATGTGGCATGAAAATTTGAGTTAAAGGAGTGGCTTTAACTCTTCTTTAAGGTCTTTCCAAAGGTCCTGTGATTTGAGGCTCAGGTAGCCAGGCCTTTCTGTATTTATAATTTGGACATTCCAGGAACTAAGTGCCATAGATAATAATTTCCACTAGCAGGGTGAGGGCTAGGGGATCCTGTAATCTTACTTGGCTTAGGGCAGGGCAGCTCCTTTCTTCTGCAGTTAGCTTGGACACCCTTTACCCCCGTTTTAAATTAGGTGCTTAAATAAGACCTGGATTCATAGAGTGTGTCCTCTTTGGTAAGGAGGAAATTAGGAGTCCTAAGAACTGATCTTTCTCTTCCCCTTTCTAGCACTACTATATGCAGAAGCAGAATTGTACCTCTTTCTGCCCAATATCATCCGAAGCTATGTTGTATAGGAGAAAGGGGAAGGCTTCTAGTCACTTAAACCTTAAAGTAGAAGGAGGACAATTTTATGAAGCTAGTATTAATACTTGTGGTACTTGAGGTAACCAGAGGGATGGCGGCATAATGTGCCTGGGAGTGAAGGCATGGGAACTCCAGGAGGCAGGAGAGGAACACAGCATGGAAAGTAGCAAAGTACTAAAAACAGCCTTTTCCTTCAGTATTTTCCCTTTCTTACATGGGGAAAAGACCTCTCCAAAGTAAGAAAAACTTCCCCGCCCTATTCCTGAACTCATGTGTGCCCTTATTGACTAGAGACAACATAGAACACAATGCTGGAAAGAACACTGAGTTGGAGTTAGAAGACCTGGATTCTAGTCCTATTTGTTATCTGCTGGACTTTAGGGAAGTAACCTAACTTTTTACCTTATTGTGGAAATAGGGATGATGATACTGACTATCTAAAATATCTATCATGGTTAATGTAATGATGAAATGGCATTAGATATATGAACTAAAGTATTTTATATATAATGTTATTTTATTATATATAATAATTATTAAACTTGTCTGTTAACCCTTTAAAATTCTACCATAACTGTCACTTTATTCTCTGCCCTGCCTTGCCTAGAGTGTTTAGTAATGGGATTGAAAGAGATGAGTCAGCTCCTGTCACTCCATGGCATCAACCTCCTCTCTCTTGGTCCCTACAGATACTCCCTTCTTAGAGGTATTCCCAGACCTCATTTGAGGAGTTCCCTCTCAGCTCTCCATGGCTCTCCATGGCTGACTTCTCAGAGGAACCAAAGGAAGCTGGCTCTGCTTTGAGAGGTGTATACTCATACCTATTACATTCACTCTAGGATAAGTGGGTCAGAGCCATTTCCTCACTTTGATTATTCAGTTACAGAGAATTGGAGAATTTTTTTTCCCCATGGTAACTAGAGAGTCATTTGGCTAGTTGAGAATTTTTTTCATTGACAGTTATTTAACCAGTGATGATGGAACTGATAAGACTGAAATCGTGAATGATCTGCATCAACAAATGCAGATGCAGTTAAGTTTACCTTAGGTATATTTCAACAGAAGCACAATTTAAGATAGCCAAGTATTTAAGGGTAACTCTTCTCTTTAATATATATTTATATCTTAATGACCAGTATGAGTATGAACATCTGTTTCAAAGGTATTTAAAAATGTTTTTTTATTTTTTATTCTTGTATATATTCATAGGGTATAAGTACAATTTTGCTACATTGATACATTGCATTGTGGTGAAGTCAAGGCCCTCTGTGCATCCATCACTGGAACAACGCACATTGTACCCAGCAAGCAACCCCCCATCATCTGAAGATTTTAACATACAACAACTTGGTGTTTGGTTTCTTTATTTGAATATTCCTGAGGTCATAAGAATTGGCACAGTGATAGTGTTTCGCACGCGCATGTGTGTATGCGTGTGTGTGGTGTGTGTAGTATTCATAGACATATATATAGAACTCTTAATTATACAGTAAATTTAGAGTTATAGTTTTATAGTTTTTTTAATAGTTTTTCTTACCTTAATGTTCATAAAGATAGAAGGGATTATTAAATCTTACTTTTTTGTTCCAGCTAAGAGTTCTTAAGTTCTTATTATTAAATCTTAGGGTTTTTTTTAAGGATAAACCAGTCTTTCAATGTTTTCTCAGTTTCAGTAATGATGTGTCTGTCTTGTGATTAAGCATATTATAATACTTTAGACTTGTCACAGTTGTAAAAATTTGATTTAGTATTGCAGAAAATAGAATTCTTTGTCCCAGGTGAATTGTTTAGGCAACCAGCATGGGAAAGAAGATGGTAGGAGCAAGTAGGTCAAGCACCGCTTTAGCAGTTAGAGTTGAGAGGTCAGTCTCTTTTGGGGCAGTGAAAGTAGGGCTGATTAATTGGCCTACTTCTTAGCTGCTGAGCCAATGTGTCATTATGACAGAAAGGAAAAAGTATAAAACCATCATGAATTTTATGTGTATATGATTTTTTCCATAGGATTATGTTATAGTTATATAAATATAATATTCAGCCTATTTTAAAAAATCCTATTATATGTTAAATACGGTGTCAGCCTAGGAGGTACAAAGATGTAAAGACGCAGTTGTCTTCAGGGAGCTCTCATCATCTAATAGGAGAGGAAAACGTGTGAAAAGTAGTTACAAGGCTGCAGCTAAAATAAAGTTAACACAAGATATAGAGAATGCATAAAGGGATGATCAGATCTTTCTGCACAGTCAGAGAAAACCTTACAGAGGAGCACATGAACTGGCTCTTCAAAGATGCATGGAGTTTGCCTAGAGGACAAGAGGGTTCTATTCTTAGCTGAGAGAACAGCTTGCAAAGACAGTGTGACAACATGACACATTGGGAAATACTTGAGAAGGGAAAGAGAGGAAGGAAGGTTAAGAAATAAGCCTGGGCTGGGAATGGTGGCTCCTGCCTGTAATCCTAGCACTCTGGGAGGCTGAGGTGGGAGGGTTGCTTAAGCTCAGGGATTCAAGACCAGCCTGAGGAAGAGCAAGACCCCATGTCTACTGAAAAACAGAAAAATTAGCCAGGCATCATCACTGTGCCTTGTAGTCCCGGCTACTGAGGAGGCTGAGACAGGAGGATCACATGAGCCCAGGAGTTTGAGGTTGCTGTGAGCTAGGCTGATGCTACGGCACTCTAGCCTGGGCAACAGAGTGAGACTCTGTCTCAAAAAAAAAAGGAAGGAAGGAAGGGAAAGAAAGAAAAGAAAGAAAGAAAAAGAAGTAATAACCCTGAAAATGAAGATAGGGGCTAACTCATGGAGGGCTTTTTATGCCCATTCTTTCAGTGACTCACCAATCAATTGTGAGTTAATGTGAATAGATTTATTGTTTAGAGGGATTGGAAGGGTGAAACAAAAGGCATACAGCTGAGTGAGCATTCTGTTGATTAATCCAGGCGAAAAATGATATAGTGGCAGAGTGGAGCAGAATAGGATGGATCATAGGAGGCAGAACCAATAGGATTGATAATCAGTTGGATGTGGAGGGCAAGGAAGTGGGAAATGACTGCTAAGTTTTCTTTCAGATGTTTACATGGGCACTGTTTTCATTCATTCAAATATAAATTATAAAAGGAAGTGAAAATTAGAGCTGGGTTGGGCTATTTAATCAAGTTAGTTTGGATATATTGATTTTGAGATGCCTGTTGAACATCTGAATTACTAGAGACCTTGCGAATTGTAAACTTACAGGTAGAAGTGGAAGACATGGGCATGAGTGAAGTAGTGTTTACTGAATGAGAGGACTAAAAAGGGATCCCTTTTCCTTTCTTATGGGAAAATGTAACCTTTTAAGTTTCAATAAATTACAGAAGAGCACATAAAAGTAATTGAGAAGGAACTGGAGGAGAACCAAGGAAGAGTGGTACCAAAAATTAAGGAGAAGAAAGAGAAGAGGGTTAAGCATGTATGTTAATATTTGTTTATGGAGTGGTAGTTTTATGTGGAAACCTTATGTTTCTGATTTATCACAGTCTCTCATTTTAGTTATAAAATCTCAAGTTTACAAATATTAAACTTCTTTCATATTTGTATATGAAATAAGAAACCATGTATGTATTTAGAAACCATGTATGTGTATGTATGGAAACATACCATGTATATATACACACACACACATACTGCAGATGTATGTTATTACTGTAACTACTATTACTATATAATAGCCCAGAAAGACGATATCGTATCCGTTTTACAGAAAATAAAGCTAAGGTTAGGTAATTTAAGGACACATAGCCAATACAGAGCTTGGATTCAATCCAGGACTTCCTGGCTCCTACTAGACATGGTTCCTCTTATATATGGGTTGAAATCACAGCACACTTACAAGTAAATTTAATGATGTTTTTCATTTCCAAACCCTTTTACAAATTTAGATCAAAGTTTAGAGTTTTAAAATGTGTTATACCAGAAAAGGAGTTAATTATCTATTCTTTTTTTGCTCTTGTTATTCAAAATTTTAATCATATGCTTTCTTTTTTTTTTTTTTTTTTTTGAGACAGAGTCTCACTCTGTTGCCCTGGCTAAAGTGAGCATATGCTTTCTTGATATAATTATTTTTCAACTTTTAAATGTCATGCATGTAGTTGGTATTTAATACATTTTTTTAGTTTTTATCTTTTTGATTATGATCATAGGTTCTCCTCATCCTGTGTCTTCAATATTTATCTGGGATGAGAGGTATTTTTGCTGCTAAGTGATTATTAGAGTTCATTCTTACTAATAAGACTAAATTTTGAAAACATAGTATATTAACATAGTGAAAGATATTAATGTTTATTTGGTCAATTCCCTGTTTTCTATTGAAGTTTTCTGCAATTTTTAGTGTTATTTTTGAAAGATAGATAGACCTCATTAGAATGTTAATTCTTTGGTTCTAGTTAAAGCTAATACTGAAGACTGTTGTGGTATATTGTATTAATAGATTTAGAAGATGACTCAGGATTACAATCTCAGTTTTCATAGGAATAGGAAGGTGTGTTTGTGAAAAAAGGAATTTTATACTTTTAACCATAAAAACTCCAAGGAGAAGTGGGATGGTAGAAATAACTAAGAAGTAGCAGCTCTTGAATTGTATTCTTATCTTTTCCAATAACTGTTAGAGTGACCTGGCAAGGTAGTTCCTTCTCTGGGCCTATTTCCTCATCTGTAGAATGAGGAGATACACGAAGATGAAAAAGTTTCCTTCTAACATTTTGAAATTTTTTAATTCTGGTAGGGACTAGGAAAGTAGGCTGATTGTAACATTATTTTCTGTGGTGGCCATGGTTTCAATGCAAAACAAGTTAGTACAACTGCAACTTCTGTGCTTTTGATTAAATCGGGCAAGCTAGGATGATTTGCCTTCATCTTGAAAGGAGACATTAAAATGAGCTCTTTGACCCACTTAACACCTATATTAAAAGAATGCAAAACTCCCTACCTTGAAATTTGAGATGATCTTAATATTTTTCTGCTAGAAGACTTTAGTTTTTTAAACATTTATAGGTTTTAATCATTAAAACACTTTTTATTATAAAGTACGTACTTAGTAAAAATAATATCATGTATAATTGACTTGAAATAAAATAAAATTTACCAATATGTCTGTTCTCATCATGTTATTCCTCTGCTAAAACTTCCTTTTTCTCAGTGTCATCCATGGACCCAGGTTACTGGAAAAACTGGAAATTTGGGAAACTTATTTGTCTCAAAAGGGGGGGAATAATAATATTAACTATCTAGTAGAATTTTTGTGAAAATTAGTTGAGATAATCGATGTAACAGAGTGCTTGGAACATAATAAGTAACTCAGCTAGTATTAGCCATTAATAGGATGAAGAAATTTTATAAGAGACTATACGTGGACTTATAAATAGGAGATGAAACAGGATATTTAGATTCGTCTGTTATGAAGAGATCAGATTGAAATTTGACAGAAATGTGTTTTTTTTACCCTACCCCACAGAATGGATGTTTATTTTGCTCAAATTATTACTTTCATGTTTTACAACAGCTTCCCCAAACTACTACCACTACTACTGCCACACACACAAACACACACACACACACACACTCTCTCTCTCTCTCTCTCTCTCTCTCTCTCTCTCTCTCTCTCTCTCTCTCTCCCACCCACCCCACTACACCCTACCCCACGCCATCCCACATAAGAGTTACATTGATGAATCTTGGGTAAATTGTCATAAAATATAATTAATTTCTAAGTCTGTTGCTCAGGTTTAGCTTTGAGTATTTTGATTTAGAGAATTAATGACAATAGATTTGTGTCATTCAGCTAATTTTTCTCTGGATTTAAGAATTCAGTCATATGTCAAGAGGTATTTTCTCATTTTCTGGAATATAACTTTTGATTTGCAAATATCTTTGAGTATTTGTGGCAGAATAATTTAATCCAATTCTTGTTATTTGTACCCAAAAAAGAGGGCATCTGATACAAAAGCAAAACTTAGACTTTTTCCCCCCAACCAATTTTAAACAAAAACTTTTCTTCTAAATGTCATGAGCAGAATTTTGTTAAAAGCTAAGATTGGTAGGGCAATAATTGCTAGATTATTGCTATAATTCAGATAGAAATTAAAACAGCTGGTTTAGTACTTCTAAATAATACTCTTCAGTTGTTTTTTCTTCATGTTGAATCAAAAGATGATGCATTTGATGATTCAGTCTAAACGAGATTTAGGGGAAAATATTAGGTAAAGGAAGAACTTCAGCTAACAGCGATTTGTTAGAGCATTAATTGTCCATATTGCCCAGGGAAAGGGAATTGAATATAATGGTAAATTTTGGTTAGGAGGAGACCACAACAGTGAGAAGTACAAACTGGCAAGGCTGCAGCATAAAGTCAAAAGTAGTTCTGTGACAAGGGATGAAGAAGACAAATCATTCTTGTATTAAGATTGAACAAAAGAATGGTCCATATTCTAGTAGAAATGATTTGGATATATATTTTAGAGTTTACCTTAAAAGAGAGTGTGAAATAATTGGGACTTAAACTTGGTGAATTACAATTATCAGGATAGGAAACAGATTTCCTTATGAAATAACTAGAAATTTTGTCTGAATTTTGTTCTGGAAGAATTGTGTGAATTTTCTAATTACCTTTTCTTTAATTTATTCAGATCAGCTGTTTCACGTATTGGCTTTGCACATGCGGCTTTATAGCATCGATTCTGAGTATAATCCCTGGAGAAAGCTCACCCAGTTAGAAGAGATGAATTCACTGTAAGTATTATTGAAAGATTAAAATCAATTAAAACTCCTTTAGAAAAATAGTTGGTAAGTATAAACTAGGACTGAAATTTCTATATGAATGTGTAATTTTTTTCACATTTTCTTTATGAAAGAGAAATACGTAATAAAAATTGAAAACAGTTTACCATTATACTCAGTAAATTGCATAAAAATTTCTAGTACGTGAGAAAAATTTTTAAAGAATCTCATTGATTTTTATGCAGGTGAAACATTCAAGTAGAGGCACATAATGGCTGGCTGTCCCTCTTTTTTTAATTTCCCATTTTTTTTTTTAAGTTTTTTTCTTTCTTTCTTTCTTTTTTTTTATTTCAGCATATTATGGGGGTACAGATGTTTAGGTTACGTATGTTGCCCTTGCCCCCGTAATTTCCCATTTTTTATTTGTATATATTCATGGAATACAAGTGCAGTTTTGCTGCACTGATATGTTGCATTGTGGTGAAGTCAGGGCCTTCAGCACATACATACACCACTGAAACGATGTACATTTATCCACCAAGCAGCCTCCTATCATCCACCTTTCTTTTATATTAGAATTGATGAGTGGGCTCAGGTAGCCTTAGTCTGATACCTCCGTTGTAATGCTCCCCATCAGTCTTTCACTTAATGGTTTTAGCAACTCCTGATGATTCTTGCCTAAATCTGTTATTTCATAGGTGCTATAAAATAGTGATTTTAGAAAAAGCTTACCTAGTTAGAAGAGATGAATTCACAGATGAATTCACCTTCCATTTTATTAGATGGAATGTTTGTATAAAGAACTTTCTCATATTGGCCTGGCGCAATGGGTCACGCCTGTAATCCTAGCATTTTGGGAGGCTGAGGCAGGAGGATCACTTGATGTCTGGAATTTGAGACCAGCCTGATCAAGAGTGAGACCCTGTCTCTACAAAAAATAGAAAAATTAGCTGAGTGTGGTGGCATACCTGTAGTCCCATCCACTTGGGAGGCTGAGGCAGGAGGATAGCTTGAGCTCAGGAGTTTAAGGTTGCAGTGAGCTATGATGATGCCACTATACTTTAGCCCAGGGGACAGAGTGAGACCCTGTCTCAAAAAAAAAAAAAAAAAAAACAAACTTTCCCATGTGAAACTATTTGTTAACCCTGAAATATAGTTTGACAGGATGAATGCTTGATTCTTTTCTGATTTATAAATTTTCAAAGTAATGAGTTGATACCCTAGCTTCCAGTGGTGACCAATAAGTTATGGTTATTTGTTTATTTTATAATTACAAGGATTTTTATATATTTGATGTGTTTCACTCCATTTCACTCATTCTTTTAAATACAAATTGTTCCCTTTTAGGTTAGTGAGAATCCCTCCAGGTTGACTGTTGTACTTTTCACGTGAGCCAAGTAGTCTTTGATAGTCTCTTTGCTTTCTGGTATAACAGATTGACCCAGGTATATTTTGTACATTTTTACTCTATACCTGAAATAAACCATCTCTCCATGTAGTTCCTTTTAATGGCAAATGGTATTTAGAGACCATCCTCTAGGGTACTAGAGGGTGTGTACATAGCTACTCGGTCATCATTGCTTATAGCCCATTTCAGTGGACAAAGTTAGAAAATATTTATTTTAAAGGAAAAAAAGATCTTGAGTTCTTACTGGTATTTCTAATTGAAATCTAAGATTGCAAGGTTTTAATTTTCTTTTCTGCCCACAAAGCTGAATATAATTATTATATGATCCTTTATGGAAAAAGTTTGCTGAGCCTGATTTACACTATGCCTGAGGTCAAACATGAAAAGGGGTGTTCAGGCTAGACAAATTGTTATTTTTTTAAATTTCTTTTTTATTCGTATATATTTGTGGGATACAAATGCAATTTTGCTACATTGATATATTACATTGTGGTGAAGTGAGAACCTTCAGTACATCCATCTTTGGAGCAACGCATGTTGTACCTACCAGACAACCTTCCATCATCCTCCCACCTCTAGCCCTGCCCCTCCCATCCAAGTCTTCGTTGTTCATCATTCCACACTCTCCTTCCATGTGTACACATTATTTAGATACCACTTATGAATGGGAACATGAGATATTTGTCTTTCTGTGTCTGAGTTGTTTCACATAAGATAGTGTCCTCTACTTCCATTCATGTTGTTGAAAAACATATGATTTCATTCTTTTTTATGGCTGAATAGTATTCCATTGTTTATATGTACATTTTCTTTGTGCAATCCTCTATTTATGGACACTTAAGTTAATTTCATATCTTCGCTGTTGTGAATATTGCTGTGATAAACATACCAGTGCAAGTATCGTTTTTATATATTGATTTCTTTTCCTTTGGGTAGATACCCCATAATGATTGCTGGGTCGTATGGTAGTTCTATTTTTAGTTCTTTGAGAAATCTCCAGTGTTTTCCATAGAAGTTGCACTAATTTACATTCCCACCAACAATGTGTAAGAGTTCGCTTTTCTTTGCATCCTGGCCAACACCTGTTATTTTTTGTCTTTTTAATAATAGCCATTCTGATTGGTGTAAGATGATATCTCATTTGTGGTTTTAACTTGCTTTTCTCTGATGATTAATGATGTTGAACATTTTTTCATATACTTATTGGCCATTTGTTTGTCTTCTTTTGAAAAATGTCTATTCATGTCCTTAGCCCACTTTTTTTTTTTTGGCTTTGTTGCCCGAGCTCAAGTGCAGTGGTGTCATCATAGCTCACTGCAACCTCAGACTACTGGGCTCAGGAGATTATCCTGTCTCAGCCTCCTGAGTAGCTGGGACCTACTGGCATCACAGGCACATGGCACCATGCCTGGCTAATTTTTAAACTTTTTGTAGAGACTGCTCAGCAAACAAAGTTTCTAAGCTTAGTTTGATTACTTTAAAGTTTAAAGTACTGACATAGATACTATGCTTTCCATAATACTGATTGCTGAATTTTGTTCATTTCAAACCCTAAGATTTAATGTGTATTAGGATAGTAGAAAATGCTGTGAACACTTTTCCAGTACTCCATGCTAGACATTTTTGTGCTTTGCATACATAATCTCATTTAATTATCACAGCAACTGTATATACTAGGTACTATTGTTATCCCCATTTTTACATTTGAGGACCCTAAGTCTTAGAAAAGTTAATTAACATGTTCTTTAGGTGGCACAGAGCTGTTGAGGAATAAAGCTGAGCTTTGAATCCAAATGTTTCTGATTCTAGAGCCTATGTTTTAACTTTTACTGTATGCTTCCTTTCCTAGTACTAGGATAGCTGAAGAATTTCTGGAAAATCTAGTTGATTTTCCTCCCCATATTTGTGCTCATTTTTATGGTTCATTAGTTAATTAAATTGTAATATTAGAGTTGATTACAATATGTCATCTATGTTTCATATTTAAATATTAGATCTTTTAAATTGAAATATTTTTTGTTTTCTTAATGAAGTACAATATCTAATGGTAGAGGTTTTTCATTTATATTTATTTTCTATAATCCTCATGAAAATTATTTCCTTTATTTACTCTTAATTTCATTTTGTTGATCATCACTTTGATTTTAAAAAATGAGAAAATTATTCCTATTAACTGTATTATACCCATTTGTTCTTTTTTTTTTTGGTCTTGAGTTATTTATTGTTTTTATTAAGTGGCATCAACAGGTAGGACATAATTTCTTGGGAACACTCACACACCCTCTGAACCAAGAAGCCATGAAACAGAGCTCTGGCACCCACCACCACCCTTCCCTCCCTCTCCTGACCCCCCCCGTATACAAGTTTTCTTTCTTGGGAATGGGAGTGGGAGAAAGAGTTCAGGCTCCTGGGAGGGTGGAGGAGGAAGATGGTGAAACCCAGATAAGACATCAGGGCCTCAGCCAAGTGATCTGTGTTCCAGCTGTTTCCAGTCCTAGGAAGGAGCTGCAGGGGCAGGCTGGACACTGAGGCAAAGCCCAGAGAGCCACTGGCAGCGAGGCTCCTCCCACTAATTCTGCCCCTTACTGGTTGGAGGCTTTGAGCTGACTTCTGCTAAGGACTCCTGCTGAGTTGAGGCGACCAGAGCCTGTGGGATAACAGAATCATCTAATCCTGTCAGGTTGGCTCTGGCTCCCAAGTTTCTTCACCACCTGGTGGGGAAGGGTTGTGCCTTCCTGACACTTCCATGTACAGGTGACATGGGCCCCCTCCCTTTGCAAGCAGACACTGCCTTCATAGAATTAATAGTAGCGTATAATTTTTATAATCTGGATTCAAAAGACTATCTAAAACCTTTAGGAAATAGAAACAATTGTTCTTTTAAAGATTGTGTTTTTTTGGGAGCAGTTTTAGGTTCCCCCCAAATTAAGAGGAAGATACCTCCTTCTTCCACACATACGTAGCTTCCCGTTACTAGCATCCACCACCAGAGTGGCACATTTGTTACAGCTGATGAACCTATGTTGACACATCAAAATCACCCGAAGTCTATAGTTCACATTAGGGCTCACTCTTGGTGTTGAACATTCTATAGGTTTGGACAAATGTATAATGACGTGTATCCACCATTATAGTATTACACAGAGTATAATATTTTCACTGTCCTAAAAAACCTCTGTGCTCTGCCTATTCATCCTTCCCTTCTACAGCCTCCAGAAACCACTGATCTTTTTATTCTTTCCATAATTTTGCCTATTCCAGAATGTCACATAGTTAGAGTCATACAGTATATAGATTTTCAGATTGACTTCTTTCACTTAGTAGTATGCACTTTAGGATCCTCCATGTCTTTTCATGGCTTGATAGCTCATTTCCTTTTAGTTCTGAATGATATTCCATTGTCTGGATGTACCACAGTTTATTTATCCATTTGCTTGTTAAAGGACATTTGGGTTGCTTCTGAGTTTTGGCAATTATGAGTTAAGGTGCTGTAAACATCCATGGGCAGGTTTTTTGTGGACCTAAGTTTTCAACTTTTGGAGGTAAATACTAAGCAGTATGATTACTGGATCGTGTAATAAAAGTATGCTTAGTTTTGTAAGAAACCAACTGTCTTCCAAAGTTGCTATAGCATTTTGCATTGCTACCAGGAATGAATTAGAGTTCCTGTTGCGCCACATCTTCACCAGCATTTGGTATTGTCAGTGTTAATAGATTTTGGTCATTCTGATATGAATATAGTGGTATATCATTGTTTTAATTTGTGTTTTCCTAATAACATATGATGTGGAACATCTTTTTATATACTTATTAAGCACTTGTATATCTTCTTTGGTGACCTATCTGTTAATGCTCTGGGACCATTTTTTAATTGGGTTGTTTTCCTATTGTCAAGTTTTAAGAGTTCTTTGTATATTTTGGATAACAGTCCTTTATCATGTGTGTCTTTTGCAAGTATTTTCTCCCAATCTGTGATTGGTCTTCTTGTTATCTTAATATTGTCTTAACCAGAGCAGAAGTTTTAAATTTTAATAAATTCCAGCTTAATAGTTGCATCTTTTGTGGATCATTCCTTTGGTGTTATATCTAAAAAGTCATCACCATACCCAAGGTCACCTAAGTTTTCTCTTACGTTATCCTCTAGGAGTTTTATAGTTTTGTGTTTTACATATAGGTCTGTGATCCATTTCGGTGACCAAGGATGATGAGAATAAAGCCAGACACATCAAACCCCGGTGCTTATTGAGTAAGGAAGGTGCCCAACACTCTTCCTTAGAAATTTTTTAACAAGTCATACTAGTGAGGCATTCAAGATCTAGACGAATTACCATAATTGTTGCTATAAGGAAAATGGTAACAGAGAAGCTGTGGAAATTTGATCAGTGCATTATCCTTTACCAAATGTTCATGGAGTTAATTTTCGTGAAGGGCGTAAGGTTAATTTTTTAGCATGTGGATGTCCAATTGTTCCAGCACCATTTCTTGAAAATACTATCTTTTTTCCATTGTTTTGTCTTTGTTCCTTTTTCAAAGTCAGTTGACTGTATTTATGTTCATCTCTTTCTTGGTTCTCTGTTCTGTTCCATTGATCTATTTGTCTGTTCTTTTGCCAATACCATACTTCTTGATTAATCTAGCTTAATATTAAGTCTTGAAGTCAGACAGAATCAGTTCTCTAATTTTGTTCTTTTCCTTCAATATTGTGTTGGCTATTCTGGGTCTTTTGCTTCTCCGTAGAAATTTTAGAATCAGTTTGTCTATATCCACAAAATAACTTGCTGGGATTTTGATTGGGATTGCATGAATCTATAGATCAAGTTGTGAAGAACTGACATCTTGACAATATTGAGTCTTCCTATCCATGAACATGAAATATCTCTCCATTTATTTAGTTCTTTGATTTCATTCATCAGAATTTTGTACTTTTTCTCATATAGATCTTGTACATATTTTTCTAGATTTATACCTAAGTATTTCATTTTTAGGGTGCTAAATTAAATAATATTTTTGTGTTTATTTTCTAATCCTACTTGTTCATTGCCAATATATAAGAAAGTGATTGTACCCCTGTAATATGCTGAAATAGAAAAATAAAAAAATAATTAAAATAAAATTTTTTAAAAAAGAAAGTAATTGGCTTTTATATATTAACTTTGTATCCTACAACCTTGTTGCAATCACTTATTAGTTCCAGGAGATTTTTGGTCATTTCTTTTGGATTTTCTACATAGATGATCATGTAATCTGTGAGCAGAGACAGCTTTACTTCTTCCCTTCCAATCTGTATACCTTTTATTTCCTTAGGAATATTGCATTAGCTAGTACTTCCAGTGTGATATTGAAAAGGAATGGGGAGAAGAGACACCTTTGCCTTGTTCCTGTTCTTAGTGGGAACAATTATACACTTTAAAATATTAAGTATTTTAAAAGATAGTTATCATAATGATGGTATTAATCCCTGTAGTCAAAATCTGTGGTTCTCTGTTCTACAGAGAGGTACATCCATTGATTCATTCATTCTGATTATGTGCCAACCATGTGCCAGGAAAGATCCATTTCTGTGTCCTTAGAATGGATGCTTTTATCTTTAGCCAACAAGTGCCAGGTTGTTCTCTGATTATTATCAGAAAAAAAAAATCTTAATGAAAAAAGTATCATCACTTAAACACTTTGGCTAATATGATAGATAAAAAGTAGAATCCCAAAGTAATAGAAATTTGATTTCTCATGAAGTTAAGTATTTTTAAGTACACTCTTTGTGAATGGTATATTGAACCTCTGTCCATTTTTCTGTTGGCATCTTATTTTTTTAAATTATCTGATCCTTTATGGTCTAAAATATTAAATCTTATTTTGTCATAGTTCAGATTTTTTTCCAACATATATTTGCCTTTTAATTTTATAATTACTTTTCTTGACATATTAAAGTTTTAAATTTTCATGTAGCCAAATCAATCAGACCTTGTATTTCTTATTTTTTTCCTAATACTGTCATATGTAGAATGCCCATCCCATCTAAGATCTGATTTTTACTTTTATAACCAGTGTTATGGTGTATTCCCAGTCTTAAGATTTGCAATATCCACCTCTATTTTCTTTTCAGAGTTTTTAAAATATATATATATATATATAATGTATTTAGAATTTATTTTCACCTGTAGTATTAAGTGAGGACCTAAAATTTATTTGCAAATAACCAGCTAATTTTTAAAGCAATTTAATATCCCCTTTATTAAATACTGTTTGTGTATTATAGGCCTGATTAAGAGCTTTCTTCTCTGTTTTATTGACTTATAAGCTTACTTCTGTGACAATACCATGATAGTTTACTCATTGAAGCAATTTATTATGTTGGGTTAGGTTCCTCCCCCATTCCCACCTCTTGAATTTCTTTGCTATTCTTACATGTTTATTCTACAGATTATTTTTAGAACATTTTGTAAACTCTTTTCCTCACTTGTGATCTTTATAATATACAATTTCCTCAACTATGAACATTCTCCATTCTTTTAATTCATTTTTTGTTTCATACTATTGTGTGCATACTGTTTCAGTTTTGAAGCATTTGTTAATTATACATGCTTAGTATATAATATAAAGGTGTGCTACATTTTTAACAAAGTGTATATTAATTATTATAATGGAGTATATAATCTTAAGCATTGAGTTTTACTTGCATATGGAGATTGGGTCTGATTTTAAGTAATATTTGAAGGCCACATGCAATAATATTAATAATAACTAATAGCAAAAAGTAATCTACCTCTAATTTTGAGAAAGATTACTTCTATTATTAAAAAATTGCTATCATGTAATGTAAAAATAAACAAGAATCTAGAATTCTATTAGCACTTTAAGCTTTTCAATTACTTATAGTATCTCTATTTTAATATATTTAATTTACTCATTTGGGGATGCTTTTCTGTACCTAAAAGCTCTGTAATTTGTTGATCTTCAGGCTATGATGCAAGAAGTTCTCAAGCTTATTTGATTTTTGTGCAATAAAGTAGATCTTTGCATAGGAGTGAAACTGGATTAGCCTAAATGGATCAATAAAGTTCCTTCTAATTTTAAGTGAGAATCTTTTAATCAGCTGTTATATTTAATGTAGCAGTTTGATAATCCAAAATCATTTGCCACCTGTTTATTTGCTCATTCATCCATCCATTTTCTCATTAATATTTCATTTGTTTATTTATTCAGCCAGCTTTATTAAGTGTTTTAATCCAGCATTGGGATATAATGATAAACAAGATAGTTCCTGCAGAAGCTTCTTCCAGATACTAACAATGTAGAGGATGAATTAGAGGGACATAAAATTGGAAGAGATTGAAGAGTTAGAAGACAGTGGCCATAGGAATGACAACGAGGGAATGAAGATATAATCATTAGGACTTAGTGCCAGTTAAATATGAGTTCACTTTTAGGGTATGTTGGATATACAAGTGAAGATAATGTATATTCAAGAGAGTCATGGCTGGGCATACAGACTTGGGAGTCATCAACGTATAGCTGGCAGTTGAAGTCATGGGTTAGGAGATCTTTCAAAAGAGTCCTTAGTGTGAAAAGAAGGGAAAATTGGAGGCTTGGGGAACAATAGTATTTTTGGTTGGTCAGAGGAAGAAGACCAAAGTGGAGTAATCAGAGAGGTAGAAGGGAGCCTGGGAGAGTGTTTCACAAAAGCTGAAAGAATTTTCCGGGCAGGAATGCTCAACTGTATCTAAAGTCAAGGCAAGGGCCAGTAAGATAAGGATTAAAAATGTCTACTAAATTTTGTAATTAGGAGATCATTGGTGATCATGCGGAAATCCATTTCTGTGGGAGGTTTGAATAATAGAAATGGTGCCCCCCACTTTTTTAACACCCGATTTTTTAAAAAAAAGAACTTTGGGCTTATAAAAGGAGGCTAGACAGACTAGAAAGACAAGAAATATTAGGAGTTGTAACTTTAATGGAGGGTTAGCCTTGGCGAGGAAGGCAAGTATATTAAGGGATATTTGTTGAAAACGGAGAAATTCAGAGCTGTCTTCCTCTAGCAGTTAAAAGCTTCACAGCAGCAGGGATTGATTTACTCACCAGTGTGTCCAGTGCTTAGCATATAGCAAGTAATCAATAAATGCTTGTTGAATGGTGGAGCCTAATGAAAGAGTGGAGCAATTTTTGCTCATCCCAGGTCTAAAGTAAAGCTTCAGAAGTTATCCCAGTCTGGAAGTTTAAGACTTACTTTTTGTTCTCTGATGTTAAAAATTAAGCCTATGGCCAAAAAATTTAACTTTCTAAAGGAGTTTTTAAAATTCTTTTAGAATAAGCTCTGCTGTATGACATAGTCTATGTTCTTCATAGTACTACACATTCCTAAGCTTTACTACTTTGTCTTTTATAGTGAATTTTAAGTTCTGCTTTTGTTATCTTTTTTTTGAAACTTTGCAAATGTTAAAGATTTTATTTACATTTTATGTTAGTTATAAAGTTGAAACAACTTTTAAATAAGAGGTATTAACCATGCCTTTTCAGTGTGACTTGATTTGGGAACTGTACCTATCCTTTTTTAAATGTGAGCATTTATTCTTTAGTGCTAAGTTTGTGATAGTAAGTGTCCTATGAGCCATATCATTTGTAGTGAAACTAATTCCTTTATGTTCTATTTAATGTTCCATTTAATTTTTGTAATCTAAGAGATCAGAGAGTCATAATCAAGTTAATATATCCCAGTTGTTTACTTTGGTAGTAAGACTTAAATTTTCTATGTAATTTTTTCCTGTTAGAAAGAGTCAAGGAAATATATGAGTATAAAAGATTATATTTTTAGGCAAAAAAAATAACCCCTAAGTTTTTCTTTTGAGATTTCTCAGTTGTTTTTAAAAATTTTATTTCTGTTCCACAGACATATATGTGAAATATGGAGTAAATTAGAAAGAAAAGATATACAGTACTATCTAATATGACTATGCATTTTTCTTTTAGTCTGGGAAATGAAGAACAGCAGCCTGAAGTTCCAATTCTTTATCATGATGTAACATCCCTTTTGCTCATCCAGATCTTAATGATGCCACAACCCTTACGCAAAGGTATGTCTTTATAGTTCAGATTGTTAGATTATATACTATATATTATCAGTATTCTAGTGATTATAGGAAAAAATATAGTGAGTCTGGGTATTATTTTATGGTAAATAATATTGTTTTTTCTATTATTAGTAAAACAATAATATCTATGAAGATGACGATGAAATAAAAGTGTTTTTAAAAAATTCGTGTGGGTTTATTCCTTTCAGTTTTTTAGTCAACAAGACTTAAAGACATGGGGAAACCACTCTGAAAACGTTTGTTTTTTGAAAAAATTGAGGTGATAATACAAATGAAAAATTGAAGAATGGAGCAAATTGTTAGCCTTAATGCCTTCCCTCTATCTACATGCACACATATTTCTATATAGTAGTCATCATAGAGTTATTCAAAAAGTGATATCCTGTCATTTTAAATTAGCATTAGTATTATAACATTGTGATATTAACAGCATTAGTACTGTATTAGCAATATTTTAATTACTGCTCCATAGTCTTTCTACAGGGTGTCCCAAAAGTCGCTGTACATAGGGAAAATGGGAAATTACAGCTTTTTTTGATGAATATTCGGTTTTGGACTGTGTTTCGGCACTTTATCTTTATCCAACCATTGTGCTGAATGCTTGCGATGGTCAAAAAGAATCATTTTTCATCACACTTAACAATATGGTGTAGAAATGGTTTGCCTTTAGGTCGTGACAGCAAACGAAGGCAAGTTTCGAGACGATTTCTCTTCTGACACTCATTTAATTCATGTGATACCCGTCTATTCAGCTTCTTTACCTTGCCCATTTGTTTTAAATGGTCCAATATTGTTGGAATAATAATGTCAAACCTTGCTGCTAATTCACGCATAGATGGAGATGGATTTGCTTCCTCTACAGTTTTCCACTGTCATTGTAGTGATGAATTCCTTTTAGAATTTAGAGTCAGACAAAAAAATTGCCATTCTTTATTAAATTTTTTAGTCTTTCACACATTGAGAACTCGATTAGAGACCTTAACTTTAACTGCTAGGAAGTTCAGATCTTAATTATATTGTTATTTTAATTTTCCTGAGACAGCTTTTTTTAGTATGTGGGGAGTTGCAAATTAGGGGAGGCAAGAGTTGTTAAGATAAATTTTTCTTTTCCACCCTCTGTTGATGTAAAAGTTAACATATTAATTGTATTGTTACTTTAATTTTCCTGAGACAGCTTTTTTTAGTAGTTGGGGAGTTGCAAATTAGGGGAGACAAGAGTTGTTAAGATAAATTTTTCTTTTCCACCCTCTGTTGATGTAAAAGTTAACAGTGGGTAGTCTTTATCATGTCTGTGTTTTTATTGTAAGGTATTTTTATTTTATTTTATTGTAAGGTGTTTTTGTTGTAAGAATGTGTATTTGTGTAACTGTTTAGTTATCAGTTGTTATTAGAAAAGAAAAGGAAAGGGAGGAAAATTTTATTGTTATATGTACTAGACTGTTAAATGGTTCTTAGGGTTTTATCTGAAAAACAGATTGGTGCAGAAACCTACCTGGACACCTCTTAACCTCTTAAGGTTAGCACTACTTTTAGGTTAAAAGACCTTTTTACCCCAACGGTCTCATCAGAAGCTCAAATTAAATATTCTAAAGAGAAGTTTTTGTTTTTCTTTGATCTCTTATGTCCTTGTATCTTACCTACATAACGCCTGTCATATCTCTGGCCTTTAAAGAATAAGCTTGAAAATAACTTCTGATATATCACTTTCTTCAGGTATTTATGTTTAGTTCTCCATGTCCAAAGGGAAGAAATGTTTATAACTTTGGATCAGGTTTTTCTGTGTATAGCAGAAAAGAGACCAAAAATAACACAGTAGCTTAAGTAAGATAGAAGTTCATTTTTCTTTCATGTAGAAAGAGTGTGCAATAGGTAGGCCAGGTGTTTCTACATCACTGACCCCACCAGATTCAGATTCTTTTTTTTCCATATTTTAGATTCTAAAAACAGAAGGTAGTTGGTGTTAAGAAACCTTATTTTGTCTCCTCCCCACTGAGATTTGCCATGGGACATGTGACTACCCCTGTGGTGTTCATTGTAGGCAGGAAGCTTTTCTTTTTGGTTTTGAGACTCTTAGGTTCACACACAACTGGTTTCTATGAAACTATAAGTTTTTTGCATTCAAGAGAATCTGAAAAGCTGAAAAGTTTTCTGGTAACATTTTGGATCTTACATTTGTTTTTAAAAGCATGTGAGCCAAATAAAATACCTGCGAGAATACAACCTCTCATATATAAATGCTCCCAAACTGAGTGGGACATGACAAAAGCCAGTGAGGGTGGAGAGGGAGCTTGACCATAACAAATTCTAAATGGTATGGCTGTCATCTTCCTGTACCAAGGTAACTGCTAGAGTTCCAGCCATCACAGTCTAGTTTAAGGCACCGGAATGAGAGTTGATGGAGGAACTTCAACCTCTTTTTAAAGAAGACCTTTTAGAAGATCCACACAAAACTCGTATCTCTTTGGCTAAAATTCTTTCTTCTTTTTGAAGCTCCAGAGTTTAAAACATAAAATTATCATCTTTTTTGGGACAGATCAGTTACTCAGGTTTGGATCATGTTGCTGTTCTTGAGGAGCTTCACAAATCTGTTCTCCACCATACTTTTTAGGGTAGAGACCCCTGGAGTCTGTGGAGCATCTGGTACTAGTGATTATTGACTATCCACTGCTTCCAGGATCCCTTACACAGGACCTGTGGAAGAGAGATAGAAAGATGCTTATTATTTTTCATTAACTTAAAGAAAATCTCAGTTTTGCTTTGTTACATACTAAGGGCTTTAAAAATAAACTGTTTATTTTAGAATGTTTCAAACATATATAATGATAAAGAGCAGAATTTAATGAAACCCATGTACCTACCAATTATCAACTCATGGTCAATCTTGTTATATTTATATCCTCACCTATTTCCTCTTCCCTTCCACTCATAGTTATTTCGAAGCAAATCTCAGATACCCTATCATTTTATCTTGATAGTCTTCAGTATGTATCTTAGAAAGGTGAGGATTCTTTCAATAGACATAACCATAATACCATGAACACTTAAAAATGAGCAGTTATGCCTTAATATCATTAAATACCCAGTCAGTGTTCAGATTTCCATAGTTGCTTCTTGTACATGATTTCTTATAGTTGGTTTGTTTGACTCAGAATCCAAACAAAGTCCACGCATTGGATTTGGTTGTTATAGCTCTTTTAAATCTTTGGGTTGCCTCCCATTCCTTTTCCTCTTATATTTTATTTATTGAAGAATCTGGGGTCTTTTTTCGTTTAGAGTTTTTTCAGCAGGAGACATAATTTCCACTTGTCTCTCTTTATGTAACATTATCAGCTATTGGTGATTCCCTAGATTTATTCCTTAATTATTTCATTTGTTAAGTGGAAATCTTATCAAGAGAAAAATTTCCTATTTTTTCTGTAGTTTACACTTTGGTAGAGTTGATACAGGAAAGGTAGGTTATGTGCTTAATTTTTTTTACTTACTGGTTTTCAGAAAAATGGCTTTTTTTTGCCTTTCTTCAAAGATGATTGCTTTTTTATTTTTTAGTAGTATTATAAATTCATGGATTTTAACATATTTGATGTCTTTCAATCCTACATTAGAGTAATAACTGTTTAAATACTTTAAGTTGGCTTGTGTCCTATTGATATGACCCCAGCAATCTTTGATAACTTCTTCAGACCAAGGCTTTTTAATCTGTGGTTCCAGAGTTCATTAGTAGGCTTCAAGGAATCCATAAATCTTCCCAAATGGTACAGAAAATTTTTATATGTATATGTACATTTATTCTGAGTAATTCCATTGCTCTTACCCTATTTTCAAAAGGATCTTGATGTCTAAAATTTAATTATTTATAAATTCTTCTGTGGACTCCTGGCCATAGACAAATATATAGTTCTATAATAAGGAATAGTAGTAAGGAAGTTACTTTTGCAGTTGTAGAATCAGCAGATTACAGTGGGATGAGAAACGAGGAGGAGGTGAGAGAATAGAAATAGTGAGCAGAGAGAACTGCCAAAAGTGAATGGGGAGAGAGCAGAAGCTATACATGGAAGTACAGTAGTCTGTTTTAGCTGCAGTTTTGTTTTTCATGGTTTTAGTTACCTATGGTTAACTTTGGTCTGAAAACATTAAATGGAAAATTCCAGAAATAAACACTTTATCTGTCTTAAATTGCATACCATTCCGAATAGCATGATGAAATCTCATGCCCTGTCCTGCCTGGGACATGAATCATCCCTTTGTCCAGCAAATGCATGCTGTGTATACTACCTGACCATTAGTCACTTAGTAGTTGTCTGGGTTATCAGATATACTGTTATGATATCACAGTGCTTGTGTTTAAGTCACCCTTATTTTACTTAATAATGGCCCCAAACCATTAAGAGTAGTGATGCTTGCAATTTGGATATGCCAAAGAGAAACTGTAAAGTTCTTCCTTTAAGTTAAAAAGGTAAAAGTTCTTGACTTAATAAGGAAAGAAAAAAAAGTCATACGCGGAGGTTCCCTACGATCATCAATAAAACCACCGGTTAGTGGTAGCTCACACCTGTAATCCCAGCACTTTGAGAGGCCAAGGTGAGAGGATCTCTTGAGGTCAGGAGTTCGAGACCAGCCTGGGTAATATAGGAGACCCTGTCTCCACAAAAAATTAAAATAAAAACATTAGCCAATTGTGGTGGTCCATGTCTGTAGTCTTAGCTACTTGGGAGACTGAGGCAGGAGGATCACTTGAGCCCAGGAGTTGGAGGATGCAGTGAGCTATGATCACTGCATTCCAAGTGGGTGACAGAGCAAGATCCTGTCTCTAAAAAGAAAAAAAAAGATTTACGGTAAAAATGAATTTTCTATCTGCGAAATTATGAAGAAGGAAAAAAATTTGTGCTATTTGCTATCATATCTCAAATACTCAAACAGCAAAAGTATGGCCACAGTACAATATTTTGAGATATTTTGAGAGAGAGACCACATACACATAACTCTTCTTGCAGTTTATTGTTATAATTGTTTTATTATTAGTTACTACTAATTTCTTACCATGCCTAATTTCTAAATTAAACTTTATCATAGGTATATATTTACAGTTGACCCTTGCACAAGGTGAGGGTTGGGGGCACTATCTCTCCCTCCACCCCGTGCAAGTTGAAAATCCATATATAAGTTTTGACACCCCCAAAACTTAACTACTAATAGCCTGCCATTTACTGGAAGCCTTACTAATGTTGACATAGGCAATTAACACATATTTTATATGTTATATGTATTATATATTATAATCTTACAATAAAGTAAACTAGAGAAAAATATTATTAAGAAAATCATAAGGAAGAGAAAATATATTTGCGTTCATTAAGTGGAAGTGGATCCTCATAAAAGTCTTCATCTTCATCATCTTTATGTTGTGTAGGCAGAGGAGGAGGAGGAAGAGTAGGGGTTGGTCTTGCTGTTTCAGCAGTGGCAGAGGTGGAAGAAAATCCTTGTATAAATAGACCCACAAAGTTCAAACGTACGTTGTTACAAAGTATGGTATATATAGAGTTCAGTACTATCCACAGTTTCAGACATCCACTAGGAGTCTTGGAATGTATCCCCTGTGGGTAAGGGAGGAATACTATAATTCAAAGGGGTTATTTTTTGTTTTTAAGATAGAAAGCAGTGAGTATGTTTAAACCTTTGCCATTTCTCCTTTCCTTACTCAGTAACTCCTGGCGGTCCTTTACCTTAAGTGTTACGCTGTCCTGGAAGCCTTTCTCTTGACTATCCTTCTTCCCTTTGCCATAATAACCTGGCCATAGTTCTGTTTTGATACTTGTCTTACTGTCATAATAGTAGATTTTCTTTTATCTCCCTCTCTAGACTGTCAGTTCCTCCAGGGCTAGCACCATCTTATGTGCATTCTTAGTGCTTACCTGGTATATAATATGCTCATTAAATGTTTGTGGGATAGAATGGATGTGTTAAAAATCCAACAGTCTTCTAGCCTGGGAAATAGAGTGAGATTCTGTCTTTAAAAAAAAAAAAAATCCAACAGTTTTATTTTCTGGTGAATTACTTATTTTCTATTTTGAAATTCAAGAAAACTGTTACTTCCATTTGAATATTTAGATCTTATATTGTGATCACTTCTATATAATGTTCTTTGGCAGTGTTACAGTTTATTAGACCCACAATTCAATTGCCTGAAATATACCCAAGGGAACAGCATTAACTACTTATTAGTTGTTAGATGGACTTGGGATCTTTTCTTGGTTCTGTGTTGATTAAGGCCAATGAAGTCTTATTAAACTGGATTCTTCACTGAATCAAAAAGAAAATAGCTTTGAGCTTATCACACAGAAAAGCATATCACCAATTGATTTTTGTTATAGCTAGACATTTTGGAGAGGATCAGAGCACATGTAGTTAGTAACTCCAGATCATAAAAGGGAAGATTAAGATTTGATGTTTTCATGTAGTATGTGCAAAGTGCTTTATGGAAGCAGTGGAATAGTATATATTTTTACAAAAATTTTTCATAATAATTTTAGGAAAAGAATAAAATGCCTAATACCATCTTCAGATCATGTTCTATTTACTTGTGTGCTCTTCCCTTAGGGGTTTTATTGGTTTATATGTACTCTACCTTGTCCTAAAAGAAACTATAGTCTGTTTACTTCTAAGACATTTCAAGTAAGTATTGATCATCCTTTGTTCAACCTCAGGTATTTTGATAGTGGTTTTTTGTTTTTAAACACATTAATTTAGAGTAGATTTCCAATCCTTTTTCTTCTTTTTAAATTTCAATAATTGTGTTTGAAGGGCTTTGCTCTCTTGTAACCTTGGAAGATAGCAACTGGTTGAGCTAATATAAACATCATATGAGTGAGTCTTTGTTTTTTCTAAGATACTGGTTTCACATGTGGCTAGGATTCTATCTAAAATATTTGTTAAATGAATGAGTGAATATGAGAACTTAAGCTTAAACTATGACTTTAAACTGCCACTTTAGAGATATCCTTTGGTGTCTGTGGGGGATTGGTTCTAGGACCCCACCGATGGATACCAAAATCTATAGATATGCAAGTCCCTTATATAAAATGGTGTAGTATTTTCATAACCTACTCCTATCTTCCTGTATACTTTAAATCATCTCTAGATTGCCTGGAATACCTAATACAATGTAAATGTTATGTAAATAGTTGATATACTGTATTTTTTAGGATATAATGAGAAGGGAAAAAGGAAAAAGTCTATACTTGTTCAGTACAGACATAACCATCTGTTTTTTCTCCCAAATAGTTTTTTTTTTTTTTTTTTTTTGAGACAGAGTCTCACTGTGTTGCCTGGGCTAGAGTGCCGTGGTGTCAGCCTAGCTCACAGCAGCCTCAAACTCCTGGGCTCAAGCGATCCTCCTGCCTCAGCCTCCCGAGTAGCTGGGACTACAGGCATGCGCCAACATGCCCCGCTAATTTTTTTTTCTATGTATTTTTAGTTGTCCAATTAATTTCTTTCTATTTTTAGTAGAGATGGGGTCTCACTCTTGCTCAGGCTGGTTTCAAACTCCTGAGCTCAAACAATCCGCCCGCCTTGGCCTCCCAGAGAGCTAGGATTACAGGCTTGAGCCACCACGCCCGGCCTCCCAAATAGTTTTGATTACGATTGGTTGAATCCATAAATGAGGAACCCATGGATATGGAGGGCTGACTGTATTTTAAAAATGATGATAATGAAGACAGCCAAATTGCTAAAAAACAAAATTAGTACTTTTCTACAATGAAAAGCTAAAATATAGTACCTGTCATTTCTTTTAGTGCATTAATTCTCTTTAATCAAAAAACCATACAGTTTACACTGAGAAGAAGCTATATGTGAGTGGTGTTTCTAGGCAATATAAATGACTTCTTGGTTAGGATCTTTTTGTTTGTGATTAGTAGACAAATTCTGTAATTTTTATCATTCTATTAAAACATTTAATTAAATGATGAAACACTCTTCTTGACTTTGATGATACTATACTTTACTGGTTCCCCTACTATCTCTTTTTCTACTCATTTTCAGGCTCTTTTTCATTTACTTCTTTCTCTCACCACTCTTTTAGTTGTTCTTTAGTATATGTCCCCTTCTTTCTCAATTTTATCTTCTTTCCCAAAGCTTTATCTACACCTATTTTCTGATGATTCCCAAATCTCTAGCTTTAGGCTTTACAACTCCCCAGTGAATTCCAGACCCAAATTTTTACATATGCCCTAAACTCAGCATCTTAACATGAAGTTAATTTTCTTCCTGTCCAAGCCTGTTCTCTTCCTCTGTTTCCCATTTTAGTCAGTGCTACTACCATCTACCCTTTGTACAATGAGATAACACCATCACCCTCTACCTACAAAGTTCTACCAAATCCTATAATTTCTATCATCTAATTATTTCTATAATTTGACCCATTCTTTCCATCCTTACTAGTCTTCTTTAGCTCAAGGCATTCTGAAACTAAATGGAGGTTCCTGAAAAAACTAAAAAGAGAACTACTGTATGATCCATCAATCTCACTTCTGGGTGTATATCCAAAGGAAATAAAATCACTCTGTTAATGAGCTCCCATGTTCATTGCAGCTTTATTCATAATAGCCAAAATATAGAAACAACCTATATGTCTGTCGTTGGATGAATGGACAAAGAAAATGTGGTATATAAATATAAAAAAGAAGGAAATCTTGCCATTTGCAACAACATGGATAAACCTGGAGGACATTACGCTAAGTGAAATAAGCGGTCACAGATAAATACTGCATGATCACACTTATATATGGAATCTGCACAAGTTGAAACAGAGAGCAGAAGTGTGATTACTTAGGATCAGGGAGATGGAAGACATGGGAGATGTTGGTCAAAGAGTGCAGACTTTCAGTTATAAGATGAATACGTTCTAGAGATTTAATGTATAACATAATGACCAAAGTTAATGATAATACTGTATTGTATGCTTTTAACTTTGCTAAGAGAATAGACCTTAAGTATTCTCAGCATACACACAGACACACAAAGGTAACTATGTGAAGTGATGGGTATATTAATTAGCTTGATTGTGGCAGTCATTTCACAATGTATACTTGTGTATCAATACATCACATTGTATACCTTCAATATATAAAATTTTGTCAATTATACCTCAGTAAAGCTGGGAAGGGGAAGATCATTCTGCTGTAATAAAGAAAGTAGATCACAGGGGCGAAGAAGTGATACAGATAAACTACTGTGCAGAAAAGAAGGCCTGTCTGCTATCCTTTGAAAGACCTGCTTACAAGGTTCAGCCTTGACTGGCATCTGGGAACTTGGATTTTTGGTGGAGCCCCATCATTCCCAGAACTTACAAGAGTGTCTCACTGTGTCTAAACTGTTTGTACAAATAATGTGGTTTACGTGGATCACACCTCCTTTCCTCTTGGGAGTCTGGAATTTGGGTATGTGCCAAGCAGAGGGTGCTTACATGACCCCAGTAAAAACCTTGGACACCAAGTCTCTAATGAGATTCCCTGGTATACATTTCACACATGCTGTCATAGCTTAGTGGGGGAGTCAAGCACATTCTGTGTGACTCTACTGGGTAGAAGACTGGAATTGTCCTTTGGACTTCACCTTCCTTGCCTTTTTCCTTTGCTGATTTTAACTTGTATCCTTTTGCTGTCATAAATCATGACAGCCATTAATATGACTCTACTGGGTCTTGTGAGTCCTCCTAATGAATCATTAAACCAGGAAGTGGTCTTTGGGACCCCCATCACAACCACTTCAGCTGGGATTATAGGTATGGGCAAGAAGACAGGGAACTCTGGTCTAGGGTATTGGAATTGGCTAGAGATATTTACAAAGCAGAATTTAATATTCTAATGTTAATACTAATCTTCTAATGTTAATATTTAAAAAGTAGAATTGACAGGACTTTGTGATTATTTACGTGGGGAGAAAGAGACAGGAAAGTATCAAGGATGTCTACAGGTTTCTGACTCCAGCAGGTGATTAAGTGGTAGTGTCCATTTACTAGGGGAGGAGCATGATATAACACTGAACCTGAAGAAAAATGATCCATATGGATTCAAATTCAGACCTGGGTGCTTATTAGCTTTAATAACACAGGCATTATCCTCTGAAGCTCAGTTGTCTAATGAGTCTGTTTTGAGACACTTGAAGAAACTTTTTAAGTTATTAGGTAAATATAAATATTAATAAATCTTCCATTTATTAAGTACCTAATATGTGTCAGAAGCTGCCAAGCACTTTACATATTGTTACTACTGTTTTGTATTGTTACAGTTTTCATTGAATTCTGAAACCCAATTAGTAACCTAAATATCAGGATTTTTTTTTTTTTTTACTTTATAAGATCTGTATCATATTAGGGGTAGATAATGTATTTGTTGGTTTTAAACACTGAGACTCCCAAGCATTGTTATCGAGCACTTGAAGCCCAGTAAGGGGGTTTGCCAAGATTCCACAGCTATTCCAAAGTTGAGTGGCATTAGCACAGTGGTCTTCTAAAGAGAGCACTCTTTCCACTGTGTTCATTGCCTCTCATTTACATATTCTGTGGATGAATAGAGGAACGTTGCTTTCATAATTTCAGATGTTAGACAGAAATATGATGGTACACATTATAATTTTATTTTATTAACTGCTTAAGTGTTGAACAAAAACCAATTACGTGTGCAGGGAAAGGCATATATTTGTTATCTGGAGTACAAAATGTCTAGATTCCAAAGAAGCAATGATTTTTTTTTTTTCTCTCGTAGATCACTTCACCTGCATTGTGAAGGTACTTTTTACTCTCCTGTACACACAGGCTCTTGCAGCACTTTCAGTTAAATGCAATGAGGAAGATAGGTCAGCCTGGAAACATGTGGGAGCTCTCAAAAAGGTTAGTCTCTTTTCTGAATTTGTCATTTAATAGTCTGGTGAACTCATTTAAGTTGAGAATATGAGTGAATAAGAGTAGGTGTTTGAAAGACAAAGTCAAATTAATAGCATTTTTATTGAAAATGAAGCACCTACAGGCTAAAAATAATTAAAAATGTTTTCCTTGCACAATGAAGCCTTCTACATCTGTCTTTAAACCTTGGCCTTTGTTCCTTTATATTCGGGCAAGTTTTGTTTTGCCTTTGCTGCAAACCTTGAACTTAGAGAAGTTATAAAAATTGTGCCAACAAAGTGAGCAGATAATAAAGTGTCTGCACAGACTTCTCTGTTTTATGTCACTTTTTCTTCTCATTGTCCCTAGTCCCAATCACAATCCAAAGATGGCTTTTTTCTTCTCCTTTTTTTTTATTTCTACATATTATGGGGGTACAAATGTTTAGGTTATGTTGGCCTTGCCCCCCAACCCAGTCAGAGCTTCAAGCTGTCCATCCCCTAGATGGTGCACATCGCACTCGTTATGTATGTATATACCCATCCCCTCCCCCCTCCCATCTGCCTGACAAAGATGGCTTTCAATTCACCCCTTCCAAATTTAAAAATCCTAGCCTTTTCTTAATTATGCCTCTTTACTATTAATACTTTGTTCATGTTAGAATATATATGTTCTTAGCAAACTCAAAGGAGTTCTCTTTAAATTATGTTAAGCACTTTTGAAAAGTTATACTTAATTAAATGTAAGTACTTTCAGTGGCTTGAGAACAAATGAGATACTACAGAACCAAAGAACTAACTGGTTTGGTTAGTGTTTTGGCTTAGAGATAGGTAAAAGAAGAAAATTACTTCAGTGTTTATTTGTTGAAGTTTATAGGAAAATATAGATGTAATGTAAACTGAACCTTTTAATTGGCTCCCAGAATCTTAAAGTTG
>NW_012149063.1:3350036-3352508 GCF_000956105.1 Propithecus coquereli
CAAAAGCATACTGCACTCAAGTGATGGATACCCTGAATACTGATTTGATCCCTATGCATTATATACATGTGACAAAATTTATCACGCACCCCATAAATCTGCATGAAAATAAAATAAAAAAATGTTTAAAATTGTACAAAAATTTAATATAGTACCATCACAAATTTCATATGTCTTAATTTAGGGGTATGTGTCAGTTGGCCATCAAACCCAAGTACGAGGCCAGTCTCCTGCCACTAAATAGAGATGTTACTTTTTTGCTCAAGACATAATAACTGTCTAAGTCTCATCTTTCTCAAAGATAAATAAATGAGAGGTTTGGACCATATGATTCATAAGGGCCCCTCTATTTCTAAAATTCTATTATTCTAAATTCTCAAAATGGATTTCTGTGTTTTTCTTGAATGATTTTTTTCCCCCTTGTCCTAGTCGATTCTTGGACAATTTTGTCTTCTGTAATTATCTTTTTTTAAAATATATATATATTCTTTAAATTTCTCTGACTGCAATCTAATCTGAAATTTGAATTTGTAGTATTTAAATAATATTCAAATCAAGTATATTAGGTTTCTGTGCTATATCATTGTTTTGAATGTGTTTCCTTAGTAAGCTAATTATGAAAAATTATACAATTAAAACATTTGCTGATATAATTTGGGTCTAAATCTATTCATTTGAATGTTTACTAAAATGAGAACTGAATGACAGAAAGTAGACAATTGTAATCTGTGATGGAAGAAACATGATGTAACTTAGGTAACTATTCTGTCAGGTTTTTTTCAATTTCATAATTGTTAGCTATTTTAAAAAACACTTAATAAAACACTTAATATGAGGCAGATTCTTACCAGAACATTAATTAGAAGTACATTAGCTTATAGCCATATAAATTACTTTAGTGAAAGAAAACAAAAGATTATGATAATCTGTAGATTGGTTGACCACATTATTATCTTTTTCTACAATAGATATAAACATTTAGATACATAGCAGATTGTAAATACCTATAATAGCAACAACTTTAATGTACTTATACCATTTTATATAAAGGACTTGACCATGTGCAGATTTTGGTGTCCACAGAGGGTCCTTGAACAAATCTCTTATGATTCTGAGGGATGACTGTATTTATGAGTTATGAAATATACCACTATGACCTCTGTCACTACTTTAGGTTTCTGCACCATTCATTGCTGCTTTTTTTTCCACTTCTTTCATCTTCCCTCTTCTCTCATCCCCTTTCTTCCTTCATTCTTTCATTCCAACTCTTTAATTCTTTTTGCTTAGCTATGATAATTCTAATGAAAACTTATTTTTTTCCAGATCTGATTTGGCCTAGGGTAATACAAATATAGGTACTATATATTTTTTGAAGGGGTGTTGGAGTTAATTTCATAATGAGGTTTAGTTTCTGCTGCAAAAAATCATTATTACACTTAGTGTTAAATTGTGCTCTTTTGGTCAGTGGAATTTCTGCTAAGAGTCTTTATACTAAAATTCCTTTATATGGAATCCTTGGATAGATTTTGTTTTGTTTTATTTGCTGGGGAATGGAATTATAGCATCTAGAATATATTGAAAGGGTCTATCACTGGAAAAGTTTAAGAAGCAGTATAATTTAGACAAAGCATTCTACCTAACGCAGACTCTCTTGCATCTCTCAAGTGTTGATCCTTTTCTTTATTTAAACCACATACTTTGTCACCTCTCCCTTAGGATTCTTCTGATCTTGATTCTAGGTCTTTTATCCATGTTCTCAGAAATCCTCTTTCCTAAGCTTCACAAGCCTGGTCTTTCATTTATTTGAAGATTGCCTATATAAAATATGCTTTTTAATATTTATGTGTGAAATTAAATTATTTTTATACCATCCAATACTCTTCTGGTGAGAAGCATTCTCAATACAAGCAGTGAACATTACAGTCACATGATACAAGGAAAACAGTTGTAGAGTCAGGAACATTTGTATAGTTTAGAATCAGGACATAATGTTACATGGCTGAGTTCAATATAGCAGAAAGCAGAGGAGTAATTTAAAGATAATTCAAAGAATTAATTATCAAAAGAAGTACATCCAGGCAAGTTCCAAGGTCAGAAACTTCAATCTTACCAAAATAAATTCTGTCAATTGGCCAGCATGTATTTATTGCTCAGGTTTTTGTTATGCAGAAGGATACATGGAAAATATTAGAGAAAACAGCTCCTGACATTTTGGAATTTACAATCTAGCTAAAAAGAGCAAAATAACATGAATGAAAAAATGAGGAACTATAGAAAGACTGAGTATCATCAAATTACAAATTCTGTGGCCCAAGACTATCAATGCCTTAATAGTTCAGTATAAATTTATATAACATGGTATTTATTCAATTCTCTCTTTTTTTTTTTTTTTTTTAAACAGAGTCTCACTCTTTTGCCTGGGCTAGAGTGAGTGCCGTGGCATCAGCCTAGCTCACAGCAACCTCAAACTCC
>NW_012149063.1:3352573-3353502 GCF_000956105.1 Propithecus coquereli
GTCTCGCTCTTGCTCAGGCTGGTCTCGAACTCCTGAGCTCAAACAATCTGCCCGCCTCGGCCTCCCAGAGAGCTAGGATTATAGGCGTGAGCCACTGCGCCCGGCCTATTCAATTCTTATATTTTAGTATTTTTATAGTTAATGAGTAGAATAAATGGCATCATAGCAGTTATGACTTTATCCCAATTTATAGTTCACTGTAATTTGTATGTTACACTTTCTTCTACTATTTCAGAGAATATAAAAAAAAATGCATTTCTTTATATGTAAAGATTTTATTGAAGTAAACTTGAATTTATAAATAGCCATTATTTTTCCTTTTTTATAAAAATGGAAATAGTCACTGAGATTAAGTTGTAGATCGTTACTTAATGCAAGTATCTGTACATCCTGTAATAAATATATTATCCTATTTTATTTTTGCAGTAAATTAACAAATCCTCTTCAAGAAATTTGAGGGAAATTGTAAAAAAATATTTTGTGGTCCATAATTTCTTCTATTACATGCACATGTTATATGCATATATTATACCACTATAATGAGTGTATATATACTTTATTTGGCGCTTTTCACATTGTAAACATTTTCCATATAACTCAAATTTGCCATATTCACTGCCTGTAATTGTTCTTTTGAGTTGATATTGCATAATTTAGGTAACTGCCTCATTTTTGTTGGTCTTTTTTTTTTTTCCTTTTTCTTTTTTTGCTATTATAGTCCTGCAATGAATGTCTTATACATATAATGACTTTTTTCCCTTTTGGATTATATCTTTAGGAAGAATTCCCAGGAGTGGGAATTACTGGATCAAAAGGCATGATTTAGATATGTTCATTTACATATAATTATAGAATTTATATGCTGTCTTTGAAAGAAGTATTAGAGTAGCTTTGAACAATTTTGTCTTCTGTAATTATCTTTTTTTAAA
>NW_012149063.1:3354037-3359771 GCF_000956105.1 Propithecus coquereli
ACTAATATTTTAATTTTTTCCAGAATACATGTGATGCAGAAAAGTCTTATGAAGTGTTATTGAGCTTTTTGATAAGTGAACTATCTAAAGGAAAGTTATACCATGAAGAAGGAACTCAGGAATGTGCAATGGTAATGCTTTTACTAAAATCAGATGTAGTGATTACTTAGTAAAAAATTTAAATTTTGTTGCCATTATGAATGTAATTTCTTAAGCTATATTTATTATAGAATGAATTGTTCAAATTTTCTTTTTTAACTTTAGGTTAGCCCTATTGCTTGGTCTCCTGAATCCATGGAAAAATACTTACAGGACTTCTGCTTACCTTTCCTCAGAATCACCAGCCTTCTTCAGCACCACCTTTTCGGGGAAGATTTACCTAGCTGCCAGGTATAATTTGGGGTAGAGGATAGGGAGCATTGTTTTTACAGTAAGCTATTTTTTAAAAATATACTGGTATATACTATAGCACTTACATCTTTCTATATAACTATCATTTGAGTACATGTTAGCCTAACTTAAAGGAATAAATGTTTAAAATATTTACGGTTTTTTACTATACTATGTTTGTTATTTTTGTATTTGTTAGCATCCACCCATTTTTATGATGATATAACTAGTATTGGATATTTGAGCAGTTTGGATTAGATCAGTGATAATACATGCCTAGTTCTTAAATAGGATCATAGTATTCAGTTTTACTGATATTTGTATTATTAACATCATCTGCTTTAAATATTCTTTGAAAAGATTTAGCCAGGTATGGTGGTATGCACCTGTAGTCCTAGCCACTCAGGAGACTCAAGTGGGAAGATTGCTTGAGCCCAGGAGTGTGAGGCTACAGTGAGCTGTGATCGTGCCACTGCACTCCATCTTGGGCAACAGAATGAGTCCCTGTCTCTATAAAAATAGAGTAAATAAAATAAAATAAAAGTTACGTTGGTCAGAAAACTTGCTTTTTGAAGATATGACAATATTTAGAACAGCAAAATGTTCAGTTTCTAGCCAATTGTATTAAAACTTGGATGAATGAATTATTACTCGTTTAATCTGTTTCATAAAACTGTAGGTCAACATAAGTGGGCAAAACAATGACAGGGTAGGAAGCCAGAAGGTAAGTAAACCCAAACTGTGCTTATAGGATTATGATCCTAACATTATCTGCCATTTGATTCCAGGGAATTTGATGTGGAAATTAAGACATTTATCATATTTATGGTCTTTGAAACCTGAAGTATTTTTATATACTAGCAATGAGCAATCTGACATTGAAATTAAGAAAATAATTCCATTTACATTAGGGATGATGAAAATATTTTGAAATTAGAAAGTGGCAATGGTTGCACAATTTCACGAATATACTAAAAACATTGAATTGAACACTTTAAAAGGCTGACACTTACAGTATGTGAATTATATCTCAATGTTTTTAAAAAAGTATGTTACGAAGGACTAATCCCCAGAATATATCAAAAACTCTTATAACTCAATAAAAGAAAACAAAAAACCTGCAACACAAAAGTGGGCAAAAATTTGAATAGACACTTCTGAAAGGAATATATATGAATGGCCAAAAAATAGATGAAAAGGGACTCAACATCACTGTTCATTAGAGAAACACAAATTAAAGTCACAAGTGATAATACCAAGTGTTGATGAGGATTTGGAATACCTAAATTCTCATTCATTACTGATAGGAATGCAAAATAATATAAATAATTAGAAAAAGTTTGGCAGTTTCTTTTAAAAAATTAAGTATATACTCAATATACAAGCCAGCAATTGTACTGCTAGGTATCTACCAAAAGAAATGAAAATATGTGTCCACATAAAGACTTTTAAATGAATATTCATAATAGCCAAAAAACTAGAAGCAGCCATCAACAGGTGAATGCACAAATAAAATGTAATATAACCATTCAGTGGAATGCTACTCAGCTATTAAAAGGAATGGAATACTGATAAGCACAATAACATGAATGAATCTCAAAATATTATATTAAGTAAAATGAGGCACAAAAGACTACATGCTGTATGATTTCATTTATATAAATTTTTTTTTTTTTGAGACATAGTTTCACTCTGTTGCCCAGGCTTGAGTGCCATGGCATCCGCCTCGCTCACAGCAACTTGAAACTCCTGGGGTCAGACAATCCTTCTGCCTCAGCCTCCCAAGTAGCTGAGACTACAGGCATGTGCCACTATGCCTGGCTAATTTTTATATAAATTTTTAATTGTTCAGCTAATTGCTTTCTATTTTTTTAGTAGAGACGGGGTCTCGCTCTTGCTCATGCTGGTCTCGAACTCCCAAGCTCAAATAATCTTCCCTCCTCGGCCTCTCAAAGTGTTAGGATTACGGGCGTGAGCCACCACGCCCAGCCTATATAAAATTTTTTAAAAAGCCAAAACCATGATGGCAGAAAGTAGATGAGTGGTTGCTTAGGGCCAGGAGTAGGGGCTGGGATTGACTGCTTGGGGGCACAGCAAATTTTGGTGGGTGATGAAATTGTTCTAAAATTTTATTGTGGTTGGCCAGGGTACAAGTGGTTGACACCTATAATCCCAATACTTTGGGAGGCTAAAGCAGGAGGATCATTTGAGCCCAGGAGTTCGAGGCTAGAGTGAGCTAAGATCATGCACTGCACTTCAGCCTGGGCAACAGAACAAAACCTCGTCTCTAAAATCAATAGATAGATGGATAGATAGATAGATAGTTAGAGGTGGTGGTTTCATGACTGTATATTTACCAAAATTCATTGAACTGCACTTAAAATGGGTAAATTTTAACGGTATGCAAATTATACCTCAATAAGGTTGTTTTAAAAAATGCAGGATTTAAAAATTAACATCTCTTTCAGCTTGCATATCCTTTTGCTATTTCATCTTTATTTCTTTTGTAGCATATTTCAGAATTTTGTACTTAATGTTCATAATTAGTTCAGTTTTACAAACATTCATTGAATGTCTACTATGTGCCAAGCACTGGGAAGATAGGGTCCCTACTTTCAGGTAACTCACAGTCTTATAGTGAAGGCTAATTGATTTTTAAAATCATTAATAGAAAACATAAGCACAAAAACAGAAGTTTACAAGGTATGAAAGGATTATTTTATCTGAATAGAGCTGTGTGGTCTGAGGTCTCATTAAATGGAATCATGGAAGGCTTCCCTGGGGAGCTGGAACTTGGAGGATAAATAGGAATTGATCCAGTAGACGGGGGAGAATAGACACACCAGCTTCCTAAGAAGGATTGGAGAATATATTTTTGTGTTTATAAGACTAACAAACTTTTTTAAAATCCAAACTTTCAAAATATGAGTCCTTGCACTGGTATCTCTTGTTCTTTTATTACCAAATAGAGCTTCAGATTGCCTGGCTCCTAGATCTCTTAAGTATTTTTAAAACTCCACTTGTTTCATACTCATTCAAAGTCCAGGCAAATTATTTAGCACTGCTTATTATGAATTCTGTTTTTACTATTGTTCTTTATCCACACTGACAACCTATGTGTTTTTAACCAAAAGTAGTTTTCTTTTTGCCACAAATTAACATTTGTTTTCACAGAGTAGCCAGGATCTGTAGAATGTATTCATCAGATATGTGATAACTCTATTTTAAGAATAAATGTATAAAAGAAACAGATTATATGACACTTAGAGTTAAATTTCAAAGAGAAATATTTAGATATATAATAACAGCTAGGAGCTTTTTTCTCTTCTTTGCATCTCTTACTCCCTTTACTATTTTCCAGTTGACTCAGTTAAGAAAGTATTCTTATTGTCCCAAAGTAATTGATGAGGGTGACACTTAAAATATCTGTAATAGGAAATATTCTTGATGAAATATCTTGAGAATTTTCTATTTCATGTCTAAAAGGAAGAAGAAGAATTTTCAGTTCTCGCCAGCTGCCTGGGACTTCTGCCAACGTTTTACCAAACAGAACATCCATTCATCAGTGCCTCTTGTCTGGATTGGCCAGTTCCAGCATTTGATATTATAACTCAGTGGTGTTTTGAGATAAAATCATTTACTGAAAGACATGCAGAACAAGGAAAGGTATGTAAAAAGAGTAGTACTCACTTGCCACAATGGTAATATGCTAATAGGTAAGAGAATAATGAAGAATTTTAAATTTCAGGTCATCTGTTCTTAAAAACATTTATTAAGCTGATTAAATTGAAAAAGTGTTTCACTTAGATAAATTTCATTTATGAGTATAGAAGCAGAAATATTTTAGTTAACAAAGATAAAGTATTAGTTGTAACTTTTAGGTTGTTTTGGGTCACAGATTTTTATTGAATACCTTAAATAATCATAGCACTAGACTTGGAAGATACAAAGGAATTTTAAGATAGATAAGGAGTTGTATTCTTATTTAAAGGAGAACTGGCTCATATTAAAAAAATGATTTGCACTAACAGATCTAAAAGGTCATGCCTTTAACTTTAAAATTTGCTGGGCCTTTGCTGCCAGCTCAGCTAGTAAAAGGATTTGTATAGGAGATGAGTGGATTGGAGAGTAGCATGGGGGAGGCAGTGGGTGGCTCTGTATGCCATGGTTGAGAGCTCAGACTTTCTTATATATCTAGAATTATAGCTGTTGAGAAATGGAATAATATGATGAAAGTAGTATTTTAGGGAGGTAATTCTGGTAGCTTTCTAATAGGTAAATTAAAGTAAGGGGAAAAGGAAGCCAGAGATTGTTTAGGTAGTTAAGAAAATCTGGACTCTTTTTCTGATAGTAAAACTTAGAAAGTAACTAATACAAGAGACATTTGAGAAAAATATATAGGACTTGGTGACCAGATGTACATGACTTTAAGATCTTGAACTTGAATCATTAGGAGAACAGTGACTAGTATATATAGTTCTCATAGGAACATGCTCCCACTTAAACACCATTGATGATGTCCCCGTTGCCTGTAAAAGAAGATAAGGACTCCTTGCATGGCATTCAAGGATTGTCACCTTCTTGCTTGCCTTTCCATGTTCATTGTATACCACTCCTCTGCCACTGCCTTGCTCAGATCACAAAAGAATGTTTCATAAGTGTGCTACACATTTTCAAATTTCTGTGACATTGCTTATTTTTGCTTCTACTTTTATCTGAAGCAAACTTCCTTTCTCCTGTTGAATTAATCACTCTGAGGTTTTGCTAAGATAAATGTTACCTCTTCCATGTAGATTTGTCAGATAGTCTGTCTTCCTTTTCCTCGCCTTCTATTGTTCCATAAGACTGTACTTTTGTCACTAACGGTTGCCGTATTTATCACATTGTTTCTTTAATATGTCTGAATGGGGGCTCCACAAAGCAGAAATTATTTCTTATCCTTGAATCCCCCGTTCCTAGAAAGTGCCTGATACAGACTAGTCACTTAATAAATATTTGTGGAACAAGTAAGTTGTGGGATGGTGTCATTGACAAAAATAGAACTGATAAAAGGGGATCCAAATTTCAGGGAAAATCAAAATTTTAATTTTGAATATCAAAAGGACAATTAAAAATTAGTATTTCAGATGAAGGTGTCAGACCAGACTTAATTTGTAAAACATTGGAGTGAATAATAAAGGCAAGATTAGCATAAATAATAAATGTCTCTGCTTTTGTTCTTTTCCATTTTTTGCTGAAATCCTTAAAAAGATGCTGCCTCTTTTTTTTTTTTTTTTGAGACAGAGTCTCGTTTTGTTGCCCGGGCTGGAGTGAGTGCCGTAGCGTCAGCCTAGCTCACAGCAAC
>NW_012149063.1:3359821-3384629 GCF_000956105.1 Propithecus coquereli
TACACATTTTTAGTTGTCCAGCTAATTTCTTTCTATTTTTTTAGTAGAAACAGGGTCTCGCTCTTGCTCAGGCTGGTCTCGAACTCCTGAGCTCAAACGATCCACCCACCTCGGCCTCCCAGAGTGCTAGGATTACAGGTGTGAGCCACCGCGCCCGGCCATACTGCCTCATTTTTACCTCTATTTTAAAAGAAAGGGAAATTCAAGAAGTCAATTTAACCTTACATATTGTATATAAAAATCTTTTTCCTGTTTAGTAATTTCTTTATTCACAGAGCATAGCAAAATTTGACATCATATTTTGATGTCTGAAAACCTATGAGGAATGACGTGGAGTAATATGTATAATTGTAGAACCAGGGCAGGGAGAAAAAGTGATTAGCACACTCAAAATTTTTGTCTTCATATGAGCCGTGGTTAAAATCAAGCCTACATTTTAGATGAATGATTATTGGTATGGATGTTAATAGAAAATAAGAATTTATCATTTGATTTATTTATTTATTTATTTATGAATGAATGAAAGAATGAAATGGAGTCTCACTCTGTCACCTGGGCTAGAGTGCCGTGGCATCAGCCTATCTCACAGCAACCTCAAACTCCTGGGTCCAAGCGATTCTCCTGCCTCAGCCCCTCCCCGCCCAGTAGCTGGGATTATAGGCGTGTGCCACCATGCCTGGCTAATTTTTCTATTTTTAGTAGAGACGGGGACTCACTCAGGCTGGTGTGGAACTCCTGACCTGAAGGGATCCTCCCACTTCCGCCTCCCAGAGTGCTAGGATTATAGGCGGGAGCCACCACGCCCAGCCTATCATTTTAAAATACTTAATCTTTTTGTAAAATTGAGTGATAATCATTTGTTTTAGAGTCATAGTAGTAGACATTTATTTATTTATTTTTACTAATGCAGAATTTTTTGCCAGTTATTTCAGTGCACCCCATTTGACCTGCATCCCCACTCCTGTCCCTGCTCCACTCTGTTCTAACCTTGACCCTGACCCTAGGTCAACTAGATTCTGTTTCCTAGGAATTTTTAATTTGAATAGAGAGACTTAGCAGGATGAGCAGTGATAGAAGCTGAATAGTCCAATAACATTGCCCTTGAAAATAGTCTCAATTACTGCTTCTGAATTTTTCTGTCAGTTGAGATTCTTTGGTTGCAAACAACAAAATCCAGTTGTGGTAAGGTAAGGAAAATAAAACAAAAGCAAACCACAACAGTAAAAAAAAACAGGATTCACTGGAAGCAAATGTGGTAACTTTCAGAATTGAAGAAGAGCTGAACTGCCATCCCTTGGGAAAAAGAGAAACCACGAAGTGGTTTCTGAAGTGCTGCTGCTGGATGACTCTGCCACAACCACTTTGCTTCCTTTCCTGTGTGTGCTCAAGATTCTCATTCCTAGGAGAGAGAATCTGGTCGGCCTAACTTGAGTAATATGTGGCAGGATCTTGTGTTGGGGGCAGCCCCATCAGAACTGTATGGAGCAGGAAAGGAGGTTATTTTTCAGAAGAACTTGTAATGTTAATACAGGAAGGGAGAAAGGGATGCTAGGCAGAGATTTAAAAAAAAAAAAAAAAGAAAACTGGTGGCCCACTATAATTCATATCTTACCTGCGTGGCACATACACATCCTTCTTCTCATTCATAGAGTTTCACTTCTGCAGTTCAAAATGATGTAAGCATCTTATTTAACCACAGATGCATCTATGACTTTCCCAAATAAGCAATCTGCAGTCACATCTAGTCGTTACATGGTCAGGCCTCCCTGCATCCACCAGCTCTGAGAGATATCTTTTGTTCCTCTGATTTGTTGTACTCACACCCAGATGATCTGGAAAATTTTAGTTAGCACCTACTCACCCTGAATTTAATAGTAAGAGAAAGGAAAAGAGAATGAAAATATTGTAAAAATATGTGACACGCTAAGCAAGAAGATTTGCAAGTAGTTAATAGCTATCGCTGTTAACAGTCAAATGTATATATGACTTTCTTCTTTTACCTTCTTTGACCCAGCACCTCAGCTGATTGGATTTGTTTGACCAAGGATGTGACCCTTTATTCAGAGAGAGCTAAGCTTCTGGTGATGGATCCTGTCTTGCTTATATAAGGCTGTAATAGTCTTGTATTAAATTTTGCTTATCAAACTTGGTACATGATGTTTGGAGGGGGTTGGTCTCTAAGTTCCAAAATACTGCTACCAGTCGTATAGCAATATTTTTATTCTCTTTGACTGTTGGGGTCACTGTGTCAAGACAATGCTGTAAGCATCCCACTTTGTTCTCCTAGTGATATGAAGAACCTAGAGAATGATGACTTTTAGTTTCAATTCAATGGAACTATTATTATATCCCCTAATAGAGAATAGTACACAGCTTCCTTAGGTACTAAAACCACAGAAGAATCCAAGTAGCAGTGAAGCAGAAATTTAAAACCGAATTTTTAGGTGTAATCGTGAGAAGTACCACAACCACTTTCCACCCCTTGGTTCCCATAACTTTGCATTCCAGCTGTGAGAAAGATCACCCATATATACTGGTTGCCGATTATAGCATGTACCTCATTCTGTAGGACCATGTACCTCACTCTGTAGGTGTTTTCTTCCAGGTGACACCTCTAACAATTCATAAATTTTATGAATTTCATAAATTTTATGGCACTGATAAAAAATCAGTTTAGTAGGTCATCATTTAAAAAACACTAATTTTTTCAAATGATTGAGTATATGTTAAGATTAGTGAATTTCTTAGCCACCTGTTGCTTTACCTCTCTCTTTATGAAGGAAATTCTTTGATTAGAGGCAGTGTGGTGTGGGCTACTGGATAATAATACAACCAAATCTTATCCCTTCCCATTAATGGAAGGGTTCCAGTGTAATCAACTCCTTACAGAATGTGCCATCTTTGAGGTCCAGGGTTGAGCACTGAGTACTGGCACGTAGGGTATTGTAAGCCTATCATATATTGTTCTTATCCTTATGAACTCATCGATAAGCAACAAGCTAGCTACTTAGTTACTTCATTGATTTAGATGGATTGTGGCTGCCTGTAGGTAATGTGAAATAATCACCATATAAATTGCCTGTCATTTTTACAGTTTCTTAAGATAATAGATTTTGGCCGGGCGCTGTGGCTCACGCCTGTAATCCTAGCTCTCTGGGAGGCCGAGGCGGGCAGATTGTTCGAGCTCAGGAGTTCGAAACCAGCCTGAGCAAGAGCGAGACCCCGTCTCTACTAAGAAATAGAAAGAAATTAATTGGACAACTAAAAATATATAGAGAAATTAGCTGGGCATGGTGGCACATGCCCGTAGTCCCAGCTACTCGGGAGGCTGAAGCAGGAGGATCGCTTGAGCCCAGGAGTTTGAGGTTGCTGTGAGCTAGGCTGACTCCATGGCACTCTAGCCGGGGCAAAAGAGTGAGACTCTGTCTCAAAAAAAAAAAAAAAAAAAGAATAATAGATTTATACTACATTTTTTTCTATTTTAAGTGTGAATGGAGTCACATCTAGAAAAATGCTATTACCAGTATTTTTATGTAACTGGAAATAGTGAATAAAGTATACCCTGCAGGGAAATTTAATTTGACATTTTTTTTCATACTTACAGCAAGAAACTTAGGACAAGAATTGTAGCCCCAGTATTTATGGATACAAAAGATCTTAACAGCTTGAGGTGTAACAAATTGTCCATATTCTAGGAAGCAGATTATAAATGATGAAGTATTAAAATAGAAATAATGAGTTACAACCACAATCTTCTCTAAAGAAAAGGCTAATGAATTGTTTGTTTATCTGAGAAAGGTCAAAATTTGATATTAAAGAATGTATAACTTGTTAAAGCTTTTGCATTAGGCTGTTTAAAGTCAGGTACACTTAGATTTTCCCTGCATGCTTAATGATAGTTAATATTTTTCTTTCAAAGTATTAACAAGTTTAAATGTTTTATGGTGCTTAATCTAAAAAATTACATCATTTTATAATTCAAAACAACATTAAAATAGAGAATGGTAATTATTGAAGTACTATTTTATAATAGTTATTTTTAAAATGGAAATGAGAGGAGCGTTAATAAAATAAGTCACATTCTTGGAGGCACATTTTCCTTTCTTAGAAAAAAAGTCCTTTTAAAAATAAGTATTTTATGTTAGTGACTTAAAAACATATGACTAATGAATATTTTTGGATAATGTTTTAGGCCTTGCTTATCCAAGAGTCAAGATGGAAATTACCCCACCTACTACAGTTGCCTGAGAATTATAACACCATTTTTCAGTACTACCACAGAAAAACCTGTAGTGTCTGCACCAAGGTTCCTAAAGATCCTGCTGTTTGCCTTGTTTGTGGTACTTTTGTATGCCTGAAAGGACTTTGCTGCAAGCAACAAAGTTACTGTGAATGCGTATTGGTAAGCAATAGCAAATAATGTAAAGTTTATGAAAGCTCAAATCTCTTATTACATGGAAATGTGGTATATATGATGGTGCCAGCTCTTCAAATTTAACTATTCTTTGAGTTAAATATACAGTACATACAGGGATTGTGTTTTGTTTTTGCTTTTGTTATTTTAATCCAGTAGAAGGGTTTAAAAAAGAAAGAAAAAGACTCTTGAGGCTTTCGGTGAATGAAATCTTTCCTAAGTACAATTCCAGTTCTCCTTTTTCCTGTCTTTTCATGGTATATATATTTTTTTCTTACTTGAACAATTCTTCTCTGGGATTTTATTCTACAGATAGATTCATTACTAGTACACACACTCAAAGCCTTATTTACAAAGATACTCATTGCAGGATTATAGTAGGAGTAGAAACAATATAGTGCAGGGTGTTGCACAAACTCTGTGTCTGCCAGTCACATAGAATACAATGTGGACGGCTCCTTGAAATTTGTGCAACTGATAAATTAATTACTAAACTACAATGTGTCCAAACAATGGAATATAATGCAACATTTAAAAAGCAGGATGTGTGTCTTTATGGACTCATAATGATTGCTAAGATATATATATATTTTTTAATTTCAAAATATCACAGGGGTACACATGTTTTTGGTTACATATATCAATTTTGTTGTGCTTGAGTCAGGGTTGTAAGTGTGCCCATCATCCAGTTGGTATTCATTGTACCTGTTAGGTAGGTTTTGGCCATCCTCTCCTCCCCCCCTTCCCTGCTTGATTTCTGCTGAGTTTTACTTCCATGGTATATACTTTGAAATGTGCTGTGAAACAACAGTCATCTTTGTATGCTGTTGGCGATGCTAGTCTCTGAATTAGGTTGTCTCTTAATTGCTTTTCTAGATTATCCTTACCCAAATTCCTCCCAATCTATTAACAATAAAGTGTTAGGAATAGGGTTATAATTTACTTTACATGTAATCTTATTAAAAATTTAAAGAAGGAATTTAATGAAGACATTCTTGATATTGTTATAAAGCTCTTTTAATTATGAAGTTCATTAATATATTTTTGATTTTTTAGCATTCTCAGAACTGTGGTGCTGGAACAGGGATTTTCCTTTTGATCAATGCATCAGTAATTATCATCATTCGAGGTCACCGCTTCTGCCTCTGGGGTTCCGTATACTTGGATGCTCATGGAGAGGAAGACCGGGATCTTAGGTTAGATGGGCATGGATATATCCAGGTGTTTTATTGAAGTTTGGTTAGTAAAAACCAATGTCATTCCTGGCTTTGTAATTATAATTTTTAAATATTAAGACGTTCTGCCAGTCATTAATTTAGACCTACTTCTAAATTTTTGAGATATTCTCCCTATCAACATGTTGAGAAAACATGAAATAAACCAAATTACTGTATGAGATTTTTGCCACAAAGAATCTATTAAAAAAAGAAGTGCATGTGGGATTTTCATTGTACTGTATTACTTTTAATACTTTTTTTTTCTTTTCATTCTAGGCGAGGCAAACCTCTCTACATTTGTAAGGAAAGATACAAAGTTCTGGAGCAACAGTGGATTTCTCATACTTTTGATCACATCAATAAAAGATGGGGTCCACATTACAATGGGCTGTGATTCACCACCTCAGCATTGCATTATATCATCATTTTCATTAAGAATTTATTTTATCAATAATAAGCTTTAACTTAATTTGGGGGATTAACACTTTTACTGAGGGAAAAAAGAAAACATACATGATGAAGCCTTTCCAAAATTAGGTGCTTGGTAATCACGTTAATGGTATAATAATTTTTTTTAAAGTATCTGGAGAACTTAACAAATAACAAGTTAAATTAGTCTTTAGTGGTCATTTTTTTTTTTAAGTGCACAATTAATAAGAAGCACAACTTGTTCACAAAATCATTCAGAAGTAATTCTCCCAAAAATGCATATCAGCTATTCATTGATACTTAGAGTGGTTGTGATTTATTTGAAATTTTGCTGCCTTTTTCTGTCTGTGTGTTTTAATTTGCATCTGATAAGCATAATGCATCTTTTTCCTCTTCCATTCTTGTGTTGATTTGAGAATTTTGCTGTATGTAATTAGAACAAAATGTAAAACATGATTTATGTGAAATATTGTATAGTAAAAGTTGGTCTAATAGTAGAACTGTAAAATTTTTCTTATTGTGAGGAATCTGTTAAAAGTTTAAAGCTTTGCTGAAAACTTAATTCATTCTCAGGAATTTCATAAATATTCTCCCCAGGTAAATAATGGAAATAGCTGTAAAATAAGTAGATAGCTGCTGTTAATACAATACAGTACATTTTGAGGGGCTTATGTATGGTTGGCGGGGAGTCCTTAAAAATCAAAATTTGCCATTTCAGTTGGATGAATTAATAAGGTAGTAACATAAATTTTACTATAAAACCAAAAGGTTTAAGAACATACACATGCAGATTTTGATTCTATGCATGCCCACCTTTTATTACCAACCAAGTTTTTTTTTTTTTTTTTTTTTATGATTGGATTGGAAATGCTCAGACTTCCCTACAAATGAACCATAAGTTTTGGAACTTTACCGTCAACTCAAGAGGTTCAGCTATACTGCATTTGTGCAGTGTAATCACTGCTATTTCTGCCTGGTTTCCTAAAAGGAAAGAAAAAAGGCTCGGTAGTGATGGCCCTCATGAATGAACCATGCATTCTTCTTAGAAACTGCTCTCAGTATGCAATTTATGTTTGGAGGGTTTTAAATCAGTAAGAATTGGAATGATTGAGCTAAAACCCACTCTATAAGGAGGGAAGGAAGATTATAGAAAAGCATGTTATATATTGCTACCAAGATTTTTTTCCCAAATGATTCAGTAATTTGGTGATTCTTTCATATATAGTGCTATCAAGCAATTCCTGGTTCTTTGGACTTCTGTGGCTTGTTATATAAAATTACATTTTTACATGTAAAAATAAACTTTAAAAAAGCTAATGAAAAAATATAAAAATAACATCAGACCTGTGTTCTAAAAAAATTTTTGTAATGACATATTACAGAATATGAAATGGATGTTAAATGATGGCCTTGCATTAAAATAGGGAGAGCAGAGCAGTACATATTCAAATATGTTCAAAAAGTCAAAAAATTACCTATAGCTCTACAATAAAATACATGGAAATAGCTTGCTATTTTTATATACATTTCCAAAATATTAAGATAACTTTCTGTAAGACTAGAATGATTCTGTTTGACTAAATAGCTGTCCTTTCCAACACATTGCTACTTTTTTAAATACTGTATCATAAGTTCAGCCTGTCATATTTTTTGCATCGATCATTATGAATACCAGACCATTTGTAAGTGTGGTTGAAGAGCAAAATGCTAATTTACATCTCTAGTACATATTGTTACAGGATTCATGAACTTGAATAATTCTGTAGTTTGAAACTCTGATGCTATATATACACATGGTATAATGTATTCAGACTTTGATTACTACTTATTTAAAATGGAATGTTTTATGGTTGTGCATATGGATGTGAAGTGAAAATATTAGCCTTAACTTTAAAATTTGGGTATTTGATAGTGTTTATTTTGATATTGGTGAATTAGTCACCAGTAAATTTTAAAAAAGCACTTGGTTGAAAATTGTACTTGAATACATACATGCATGCTGCTAAACTAGAACTTTAATTTTTTCCCCATAACTTTTATAAGTCCCATTTATAAACCCACTTTTAAAAATAACAGGTCCAAGTTAGAGTGATGTGTGTATATTATTCAAACAAAATGTACTGGTGTGATATCTTGTATGAATGATCATTTAAATACAGTACATTACTGTAGAAGCTAAATCAATCTTTATAATTAAGCAGAAATTACAAAACTAGGAATAATCAACATTGTAAGATATGTTAATAAAAACCTACTGTCATTTGGTTTGTGAAAGATCCTTAAAATGTTTAATTCTTGCATGTTTTTTTTTTCAGTGATATTAACTAATATATATGAGTGAGCATGGCTGAAAGGATAAAGGTATAACATAACTAGTAGTTGCTTTAAGGTAGAATCGATCTAAAGAGTTTTCTTTGTTTTTATCTTTTAGTTACAGAGCTAGTTCCTGTTTTTTCTGTCCTTGTCTCGCAAAGCTGCTGCTAAATGTGTGTGTTTTTTGGTAGAGAGAGAAGGAAATGGTTGTGTAGATTTGAGAAACACTGCTATGGTCTCTGCTCTTTTCTGAAAGTCCCCAGCTAGACTTCAGAAATTGAAAGTGCTTTGTGATAATGTTTATTTTGAGTTCTCTGTGGTGTTGTTTGAATTGACAGTCCTCACCTCTACCCCTCCGTCCTGTAGCTCACCAGCCATTTATCATCTAGCAGTGCATTTCCATTCTCAGACCTTTCCTTCTGTTTTATGTATTGTAGTATTTATTAATTTCTGTGTCTTAGAAAAGATGCTGACTGAAAGCTTAGAGGTAACGACAGTATGGAAGGAGATGAGGCCTAAGACTCTCTGTTGGCTTGTATTTGGAGGTCATGTTGTGAAAAAACAAAAACAAAAAGCCTGATTTTAACCATTAGAGCCAAATCACCAAGGCAAGGTGGGCATTTACTGGTGGGTGTACCTGATAATTGACGGTTATGGGAGAGCAGATGACTCGTGACTGTTTCTCAGTCCCATTCATAGGGCATAGTTCTTCCCTTTGCCTTATGATCTGGGTGGACGATGTTAAGCACTACTTAGTTCAACAGGGACGAGCTGGAGTGGGCAGAATGACAACATGATCACTTTTTTATTTATGACACTCCAAGTTCCCTATTAATCAGGCACATCAAATATGGAAGAGCTATTACCTGCTGTTTTAGTGTATAGTAGTCACCTAGCAGTGGCATGAGAGTGACTCCATCTGATGCAACACAACGAAAAGGCCAATGGGATCTTGTGTAGAACTGCCTTTGTGTGAGTTAAATTAATGTAAGATGTAACAATACCAAACTGATGAGGCAGAGCCCAAAACCAGAAGGAGTGGGGTTAATAGCGCAGATAAAGGTTTCAGCTTAAGGAGAAAGAAAAGATGCAAGAGAAAAGAAAGAAAGTCTGGAACAAAATAAGAGGATTTATATCTGATTCCCTCTTGGTGACAGAGGAGCACAATGTGTTGAGAGTGAGCAGGCCTAGCATATCTGGGAGCTTAAGTAAGAGGTGAAAGTTTAGATATACACTAAGAGAGAAAATAAGCCAGAAATAAAGAGAAGCACCACAAAAGTCCTACTGAGAGCCCAGTGGGGTTAGAAACCATAAATTTTAATGGAGCCATTTAGAAAGGTTCTGTGACTTTATGGAACCCCTGAGATCAGCAGTCTAGGACCCGAAGGATAGACTACTAAACTAATGCGTGGCTTGGGGATTAGAGATATGTGTGTAATATATCAGGGTACAATATAAGTTGATAAAAGAATTAGGGGTGCTGGTTGACATGAGTATGGGGTTCATGTTGGATTTGTAGGATAAACTGATGGGTGTAGGATTGGAAGTCAATAAGATTTAATGAGCAGATTTAATGGGACCTTTCAAGGTTTTCTTTTGGAATTATGATAAATTGCTTCAGTATTGAAGCATTTAAACTGATCTATTTAGTAAGTATTTATTGAGCTCCTTCTATGTGCCAAGCATGGTAATAAATATCGGAAATACAATGGAAAAGAAGTCAAATAGTCCTTTCTCTCACAAAGCTTCCTGTGTGATTAATGCTACAGATGATGTATGTGTTTGGGGGAGAAGGGGAGTAGAGTAGAAGGTGCTATAGAAGGACTCTCTAAACCAGACTTGGGGAGTATGAGGAGGCTTCCCCGAGGTAGAGGTGTCTCAGATGATCTCCAAATACTGTGTAGGCATTATCTAGGTGAAAGAGGAAGAGTACGGAGTAACGTTTCAGGCAGGCATAGGGAATACCATTTGCAAAATGTTGAGAGAGAACTTGTGGTTGTGGATCTGAAAAGGGCTATTCTGACTGTAAGCATAGGTGCTTTTGAGAGATAAGTAAAATCTAAATTACAAAGAGTTTTTTAAACCATTCTAAGGTTTTAGGCTTTTTTCAGAGAGCAGCGGGAAGCCATTTTTAGGACTTTAAAGAATGAAGTGACATGATCAGATTTGCATTTTAGAAAAGTCAGTCTGGCTGCATTGTGGAGAAAAATCCAGAGTAGGGAGACTTGCCCAGGTATCTGTTGAAAGAGGCCAGACACATGATGGTGTTTGGCTCAAATAAGGGAGTTGTAGTAGGAACAGGGAGATGCCGGCAGTATTTAATGAGACTTGACAGAATTAAGTAGAGAGAGAAAAGAGGGAAGAAAAGGAGAAACCTAACAAGACTCCAAGGCCACTGTCTGCTTGAATGAGTGCCCGCTCCGACCCCTTCTGAGTATACTATCCTCTGCTTGCTTTGGGGAGTGGGTTTGCTAAATTAAACTTTCTGCTTATGCTTCACTAAAAAAAAAAAAAAAAGTAGAGAGAAAGTGCAAAGAATATTGATTAAGTGCCTGCTGCATGCTAGATACTAAGCTAAATGCTGGGGATACCGCATTGTACAAGACAGAAAGGGTCAGTGTCTGCTTACAGTCTAGTGGGAAACAACCCTGATAATGTAATTATAGGTCAACCGAATGTTTTCAGCAAGTTAGGCTATGGGAAACGATGGACTCATTTAATTTGGAGAGTTCACAGAAGGCTACATGGAAGAAGTGATGTTTAAGCTGAGACCTGAAAAAAGGGTAGAGGTAAGTTAAGTGAAGGAGGGAATGGAGGAGGGCTTTCTAAAAGATGCAGCACACAGACCCTGGAATAAGAGTGAGGAAGTTGCGCTCAAGAAACTGAAGAAGCGCAGTATGGTTGAAGCATAGAAAGCAGAAGCGAGTGTGACGAGATGATGCAGGAAAGACAGGCAGGAATCAGATCATGGCTTCTTGAGTCATGGTATGGATTTTGGTCTTTATGGCCTTTATTTTGGTTATGGCCTCAGTCTAGAGGTCAGCAAACCTTTTCTGTAAAGGGCCAGATGGTTTCTGTCACAACTGTTCAACTCTGCCACTGTAATGCAAAATATCACAGACATATAAGTGATTGGACATGGCTGTGTTCTATCAAATGTAATTTATAAAAGCAGGCTGCAGGCCATAGTTTGCCAATTCTTGGTGTAGAGAATGAGAGGAGGGGAATGGGAAGATTTGAAAAAACCATTGAGGAGGGTAATTCAGTAGCCGGAGGAAAGATGAAGATGGTTTATACTAGGACAGGGACTGAAAGCACTTATGTTCTGGCCTGATGGTTGGTTGTGTTATTTCATGAGTTAGGAAGCAGTAGAGAAGGATCAGGTATAAAGTTGAGAGTGCTGTATACAGATTTTTTCATGTTGAGTGTGAGGGTATGTGACAGTTGATGGATTTGAAGGGTAGGCACTCAGGATGAAGTTCTGGGTGAAGTTCTAGATTGAGGAGCCATCACCTACAATTTGTAACTAAAATTAGGGAAATAAATACCATCCAGAGAGAAGAGGGCCTGTGGTAATACCCTAAATAGCATCTTCATTTTAGGGAAAGCAGAAGATGGTTGAGCCTAAGGACAAGATCGATAAGGAGGTGGGTAGATGGGAAGGGAGAAAAATGGAAATGTGAAATTCTAGAAGGAAGGATATCTTAAGGAAAAGGAAGTCAACAAAGTGCAGTGGAGAGCTTAAGAAAGATAAGAGCTGAAAAGGTATTCATTAGATTTTGTGACAAAGGAAACAATTGATATCCTTGATGAGGATAGTTTTGGTCAAGTGGTAGGAGGAGAAGCAGAACATAGCTCCTGGAGGTGAGGCAGTAGAAAACTTGGACAATAAAGTGGAGGAGAGGGCACGATGTGTGAACTCTCCCTAGCATGGCCAGGACTTACTACTGTCTGCAGGACACCTGGCCATGTTTACATCAAAACCTCCTTCCAATTAGATTTAGTGTTGATTCAGGTGGTATTGTTTGCTATCTCAGTCTAGGGCTGGAAGTCAGCAGACCTGGGTTTGAGTTCCCTCTCCTTATGTCAGTATGTTAGTTGGGAAACTGCCCTGTTTCAAGCAATAGAAAACCTGACTAAGCAATACTTTGTAGAAGTAAAGGGTTTATTTGTTTCAGGCAAAAGGAAGTCTGAAGGCAGACATAGACATCCCAAGAAGGGGCAGCTGCTCAAGGAATCATGGAGCTAGGATCCTATTTTCCTTTTTCACTTCATTAAGATTATCGGTTTTATCTTCTCGCTGCAAGATGGCTGCTAATCTCCAGGCTGTGTGAGGATGAAAGCAAGATGGTAGCTAACTTTGTTTTCTAGGCAGGATAAAGACAAATATGTCAAAAGCCTTTTCCTAAGGCTTTGTCCTTTGCTCAGCAAGAGAAGCCCTTTTATTAGTCAGTAATGTTAGGTGCCCACCATTAAATGTAAGAAACCTGGGAAGGTGAGTATTTTAGCTTTTGAGTCTCTATGCTAGAGAAATACAAGGGGAAAAAAAGGATTGTGAGTAGCTTTTTGGTGGCTAATTCAAAATCTGCCACACTTTGTTTCTCATCTGTGCAATGGAGACAGTAGCTAATGTGATGGTTAAATGAACATAGACTCTTCTGTTTTCTAGTAATAGATTAAGTGATTCAGACTGTATTAGTTATCTATTGCTGTGTAACGAGTTACCCTAAAACTTAATGCCATAAAACAATATACGTGACATCACAATTTCTTTGGATTAGGAATCCAGGAACAGTTTAGCTGTGTGGTTCTGGCCCAAGGTCTTTCACAAGGCTGCAGTTAGAGTGTTAGCCAGGGTAGCAGTCATCAGAGGCTTAACTGGGGCTGGAAAATCTTCCAAACTCACTCATGTGGCTGTTGGCCAGAGATGTCAGTTTCCTGCCACGGAGGCCTCTCCATAGGGCTGCTAAAAACACGGCAGCTGATTTTCCGTAAAACAAGCGATCCAAGAGAGGGAGAGGGATTGACAGAATACACAAAAAAGCATGCCTACAATGAAAGCCCTAGTGTTTTATAACCTGATCTTTAAAGTAGAATATTAATGCTTCCAAACATACCAACCCTGGGACCATGTGAGAGGAGGGGGTTACACAAGAGTGTAAATACTAGGAGGTGTAGGGATCATTAGGGGCACATCTTACTGAAGAAAACTTAAAATGCCAAATGAGTGGGCAAAAGTTGAAGAAGAGCCAGGATTTGCATAGTCTCAAGTTATGTCCCTCAAGATATATATTAATTACAAAGGGAAAAATAGTAACTTTACAGTAACCTCAAATTACCTTTAACAAAATGATTAAAATTGATTATTACCAGTAAAAACTTCATGAACCCCTTAATATGATTCACTGAGAAGTAGACATTATTTTTGTAATATAACTGCAAAGGTTGCATATCTTCATTCCAATCATGTAAAAACATCAGACAAACCCAACTAAAGGACGTTTCTACAAAATAACTTACAGTACTCTTCAAAAGTGTCAAGGTGAAAGACAAGGAAAAACTGAAGAATTGTTACAGACTATAGGGGACTAAGAAGAAATAACTAAATGCAATATGGAAGCTTGGACAAGATCCTGACACCAAAAATGGATATTAGTGAGAAAACTGGCAAAATTTAAATAAAGTCTGTTGTTTAGTTACTAGTGTTAAAATAATGTTAATTTCTGATTTTGATAATTGTGCTATGGTTATGTGGGTTGTTAAAGGGAAAGAGCGAGGGATATACAGGAACTCTTGGCACTATTCTTGCCACTCTTCTGTATATCTAAAATTTATTAAAAAATGGAAAGTTTAAAAAAAGGCCTATAATCTAAGAAAACTTTCCTCAAATAAAAGAAGACCTGAGTTCATACTGAAAGAGCCCACAGAGTACCAGGAAAATTGACCCTCAATAGTCAATCAACTTCAATACATACACTAGAAAAACTATTTGACTATAAAGATATTAATAAAAGTTCTCAGGGCCTACAGGCAGGAAGGATCAAACAACTGAGAAGAGCAAGAGAGTTTAGACCAGTGTGTCTGAGCCTTTCTAGAGAAAATCTACTAAAAGATTGGCTTCATCTAACCACAAGTAGACTGGGGGAAACTTTAACAAGACTGAAGTGAAGATATTAATTGTACTCTAGCTCTAGAACAAACTCAAATCTTGGTCATGGGCTTCTAATGCTTTCCAGTGCCTAGCAGAAAGAAAGAAATATCCTCTCTGAGGATGATGACATTATCCAAATTCTCAAATTATTTCTGAAAGTACTTCAAATAATATGAAAGAAAATGAGATAATATGCAAAAGCCAGAGTCAATAGAAAAATAATAGAAACATCACAGGGACTTAAAATACAACAACTGTATGACACATACTGCAATTTTTTTATTTGAAAAAGAACCAATTAGAAATTCTAATACTGAAAAAATAACCAAAAATAAGAACTCAATGAAACTGTTCAATATCAAATGAGATACAGCTAAAGAAAGACTTGATAAACTGGATTGGTAATCAGAAGGAACTATCTAGAATAGAGCACAAAGACTAAAAGACAGAAAATGAGTAAGAGGTGGTAAACATAGAGGACACTGAGAATATCAAGCACACTTGTAATTGGAGTCCCAGAAAGAGGAGTGAGAATGTGGCGGAGATAATATTGGAAGAGATAATGGCTGAGAATTTTTCTGAAGTGATGAATGACATTGAGCCAGAAGTTCAATAAATCCCAAATGAGATAAATGGAAAGGAATCCATACCTAGACACATCATAGTGAAACTGCAAATTAAAAAATTTTTAAAAGCTGCTCAAGTGGAAAATGATTATCTCAACAAAACTTTTGTCATCTTGATAAGTCAGTATAAAAAATATTCAAAATGTTGAAAGAAAATAACTCGTAACTAGAGATCTTCTGCACAACAGAAATTTTCTTCAAAGATAACAAAATGACAATGTTAAAATAAAAATGGAGAGAATTTAATAGTAGCATGTTCTCGGGAAGGAAGAAGAATCCAAAGAGAATTCTTCAGGTAGAAGGAAAATAAGCCCTAGTGGGAGATTGAAGTTCAGCAGGAAATGAAAACAAAAATTGTGGTAAATATGTAAGTATGGCTAAATGAACATTTACTGCATAAAATGATTATGATAATGCATTATATGGGATTTCAGTTTGTATGTGGGTGTTTTACCACAATAGAATATAAGGTGACAGGGGTAAATGGAATTGAAATCATCCAAAGTTCTTGCATTGTCTCAGAAGAAGGTAAAGGTTAATATTATAAGAGAACAGACTGGGCATGGTGGCTCACACCTGTAATCCTAGCACTTCGGGAGGCTGAGGCTGGAGGATTGCTTGAGGCCAAGAGTTCGAGACTACGTGGGCAACAAGACCTCGTCTCCACGAAAAATAAAAAATTAACGAAGCGTGGCGGTATGCATGGTGGTACATGCCCATAGTCCCAGCTTCTCAGGAGGCTGAGGCAGGAGGATGATTTGAACCCAGAAGTTTGAAGTTACAGTGAGTTATGATGATGCCACTACACTCTAGCCCAGGCAACAGAGCAAGACTCTGTCTCAATCAAAAAAAAAAAAAAAAAAGATAACATGGTTGTAAATCTTTGTGACCTTGGATTAGGCAGTCATTTCCTAGATATAACACCTAAAGCACAAGCAATTCCCCACCCTTCAAAAGAAGAATAAATTGGACTTTCAAAATGTAAAACTTTTGTGCTTTAAAGGACTCTATCAAAGTGAAGACACAACCTACAGAATGGGAGAAAATATTTCCAAATCATATATCTAATAATGATTTTAATATCCACAGTATATAAAGAATTCATATCAACAACAAAAAGACAACCCAGTTAAAAATAGACAAAGGACTTGAATACTTTTCTCTGAAGAAAATATACAAATGGCAAATAAGATGTTCAACATCATTCGTTACTAGGGAAATGCAAATCAAAGCCACAATGTGATACCACTTCCCACCCACTAGGACTAAAAGAAGATGGACAATAAGTGTTGAACAGGTTGTGGGGAAATTGGAACCCTCATACATTGCCAGTGGGAATGTAAAATGATACATTTGCTGTGTTAGGCAGTTCCTCAAAAAGTTAAACATAGAATTCCCAGGTGACCCAGTAGTTCCACTCTTGGCTGTATGCCTAAGAGAATGAAAAATACGTGTTCACACAAATATTTGTACCCAAGTGTTTACGGCAGCATTATTCATAATAGTTAAAAATGTCCATCAACCAATGAATAAACAAAAGGTGGTATATCCATACAATGGAATGTTATTCAGCCTTAAAATGAATGAAGTATTGATACATGTTACAACATGGATGAACTTGGAAAACATGCTAAATGAAAGAAGCCACACATAAAGGCTACACAAAAAGTCCATTTGTTAATATATGACATATCCAGGATAGGCAAATCCACACAGAAAGTAGATTAGTGGTTGCCAGGAGGTTGGGAGAGGGGAAAATGGGAAGTGACTGCTAATAGGGACAGGGTTTCTTTGGGGGGAGGTGAAAATATTCTGGAATTAGATAGTAGTCATGGTTGTACAACCTCATGAATATAATAAAAACCACCCAATTATACACTTTAAAATAATGGATTTTGTGGTATGTGAATTATATCTTGAAAAAATTAAATGAGGCTGGGCATGCTGGCTCACACCTGTAATCCCAGCGTTTTGGGAGGCCAAAGCCAGAGGATCAGGAAGATCACTTGAGGCCAGGAGTTCGAGGCCAGACTGGGCAACATAGTAAGATCCCATCTCTACAAAAATTAAAACAATTAGGTGGGCATGGTAGGGTGCACTGTATGTAGTCCCAGCTACCCAGGAGACTAAGGCAAGAGGATCACTTGAGCCCAGGAGTTTGAGGTTACAATAAACTATGATTATGCCAATGTACTCCAGCCAGGACAACAGAGTGAGACCCTGCCTCTTAAAAAAAATGACAATCATATACTCTGAAAGTATTAATTCATATGACAATTTTGCAGCCTATATTTTGACAAATCCTGCCAGGTAATATGGTGGAAAAAATATAAGCATTAGAGACAGATCTGGCTTCAAAATCAGCCCACCACTTAATGGCTATGGGATCCTGGGAAAGTCAGTCTCACTGAAATCGGCTGATATATATAATGGTGATAATACTTCACTTTAAGCTTATGAAGATGGGTGTAATGTGTAGAAAGATACTTGTGAAGATCTTGAACAGCTGGATCCTCTGAAATAATGAACCAAAACCAAAAAATCAGTATGTGAAGAAGATTGATGTAATAGTTGACTATCTCTACAATAAGCTTATAAAATATTTAGTTTATAATACTTATAAATACATGATATTTGTATAATGAAAAATAGTGATCTGAACTTAGGAGATCTGGAGACTCTTCAAAGAAAAAATGAAGGAGTTGGCTTGGATTTAAGCTCTTCAGGATTAGAGACTGTGCTACTCATCTTTTTAGCCATGTTGCTTTTTACTTCACCTGATATATGGAGATGCTCCATACATATTAAATGAAAAAAGATTAATATTAAACCTTGGAAAGTTGATTTCCAGGGCAATTTTTTTTAAAAAAATATTTCAAATAGAGTAGAAAGAGCATAAAACTTCCAAACTAATGCAGGAGTAGAAAATGGAATAATAAAAATCAATCCAAAATAAATTGAGGAGTGAAAAAGAAATGTAGCCAGTAAAGAGAACTGTAAGTACATAAGGTGGTGGTGATTTAAGTCCATACTTATAGTAATTACATTAAATTGCAAATGGTCTGAATTCCCGCTTAAAAGACAGAGGATGTCAGACTAGATTAAATAGAAAACTAACATATGCTGTTTATAAGAGATACATATAAAATAATTATGGCTATATTTTTAAAAAGTACTTTTCTAGAAAGACACAGTGATGTATATATGGAAGTAATAATAAAATGGGCTTTGCTTTAAAATAATCTAGGGTGAGGATGAGAAATAGGGCAATAGGAGTGTACATGAAAGAAGGTTGACCATGTGCTGTTAATTAGTGAAGCTGGAGGATAGGTACATGGTAGTTTTTATATTATTCTCTTAAATTTTACATATGTCCAAAATTTTCCATAACAAACTGTGACCAAGTTTGGACTTGTCTCCCAATAATGGAAAGATGGTTTAACATTAAACTGACAATATAATTTGCCGCATTGACATATTAAGGAGAAACATCTTAGGATCATTTAATAAATGCAAAAATGACTAAATATAACATGAGTTCATAGTTAAAATTGCTAACAAATTAGGAATAGAGACAATTTCCTTAATTTGATAAAGGTTAGCTACTCAAAAACTATAGCAAATATCATGTTTAATGGTGAAAAACTGAAAGCTATTCTTTGAGATTGGGAACAAGATAAGATGTTCTTCATAACTACTCTGTTCAAATTGTACTAGATGTCCTATTCAGTTCAATATGGCAAGCAAAAGAAATAAATATAATGATTGAAAATGAAAAAATAAAACTCATTTTTCAATGATGATGTAATTATATATATATATGACTAAGTACACAGAAAATCCAAAAGAATCTACAGATAAACTATTCCAATTAGAGTTGATATAGGTTACTGGAAATAAAGTCAATATGTAAACATCAATTATTTCTAGTTACCAAAACTGAAAAAATTTTAAAAATACTATCTACAAAAGCATACAGGTATCAAGTACCTGAGTGATAAAAGATTTACAAGACTTCTTCAGATAAAATAACAAAATTAATGAGAAGAATCAAAGAGGACCTAATTAAACAGAGATTTACATGTTATAAATCGGGAGACTTATTATTTGTGAAGTTGTTATTTCTTTCTTAAATTCATCTATAATCAGTGCCAATGCAGTCAAAATTCAAAGATATAAAAATCAAAGATGATTCTAAATTTCATATGGAAATATAGATGTCAAAGTTAAGCCAAGACATTCTTAGACATTCTGTGTGTTATCTTATAATTCAAAAGAAATTAAGGTAATGTGCAAGCTGGGTGAAGTGGCATGCACCTGTAGTCTCAGCTACTTAGAAGGCTAAGGCAGGAGAATTGCTTGAGCCCAGGAGTGCTGGCGTTACAGGTCTGATCCACTGTACCTGGTCTGCCACTCATCTTTTTTAAAAAATGTGCACATAGTATATTTGATTCTTTTACTATATTTATATATCATCATATTTGAAGTGAGTGTCTTAGAGATAGTTGGGGCATTTAAAAAAATTAATTCTGATAATCTCTATCTTTTAACTGATATATTTAGACCATTTACATTTAATGTAATTATATGTTTATATTTAGGGCTATAATTTTAGTATTTGTTTTCTGTTTATGAATATTTATTTCTATTTTTAGGCTTGTGAAATCCTAAGCAGAGAACCCAGTGAGTCCTGCCCAGACTTCTGACTTATAAAACTGTGAGATAATAAATTTGTGTGGTTTTAAGCTATTGATTTTGTGATATTTTGTTATGTAGCAGTAGAAAATTAATACATATTGCTTCCCACTTTAAATCAGTGCTGTCCTATGTTATCAAAACAATATGGCAGAAGTGACAATGTTTGACTCTGAAGGCTGCATCACACAAGCATCATGGCAGCCCTGTGAAGAGGCTGATATGGAAAGGAACTAAATCCTTCTACCAACAGCCAGTGTCATCTTCCAGCCATATGAGTGAGCCACCTTGGAAGTAGATCCTCCAGCCAACGTCCAACTGAAACCTCACGAGAGACCCTTGGCCAGAGCTTCCTAGCCAAGCAACTCCTGAATTCCTGACCACAGAAACAGTAAGAGATAGTAAATGACTATTGTTTAAGCTACTACATTTTGCGATACTTTTTAATGCAGCATAAGATAACTCATAAATGGGCCTATTGTATGTCTACATGATAGAGATATAGCAATGAATAAAGTCAAGTGCCTGTGTCATGCAGTTTTTATTCTACTTTAAGGGAAGAGATAGAAACTATACAAATAGTTAAACATATACTTTGTCCGGTGGAAATAAGTGCTAAGAGAAAAATTAGAGTGAGAAGTTGAAAAGTGATAGTGGGGTTTCTATAAGATGGCCAAGGAACACCTCTTTAATAAATAAAAATTTGAGTAGCAACCTGAAGTGAGGAATCAAGCCACTCACATATTTTGGGGGAGAACATTCTAGCAGAGGGAGCTTCAGGTATGAAAACCACGAGGTGAGAGTTTTCTTAGTGAGTATGAGGACTGCCAAAGACATGAAGTTTTCTATGTTAAATTTTAATTAATATACTTCTAGAATGAGATGAACGTTGTCAGATTAAATATAGGATTCCCTGTTAAATTTGAATTTTAAATAACAATTCTTTTAGGATAAGTATGTTTCAAATATTTTAGGGGAATTTGGTAAAAAATTATTTATCTTAAATTCAAATTTAACTAGTCATCTTGTAATTTTATTTGATAAAGTAAGATGATTACAGAAATGGGAAACATCTTTTGGAGGAATAATAAGGGAGTTAATATATATATTCTGGAAAAGAGAAGGCTAAGAAGATGCTTCCATTTCCACCCCCAAATTAAGGCAACACAGTAGAATTAAAAATGCACAATATGGGGGCAATAATCTAGGCAATTACCTCCTAGACAGCTTCCTTCAGACGTTTTGCAGGAACTGGAAACAAAAACCCACTGAATATGTGCATATCTTGGGACAAGCATCCTCATAGGTAAAATACAGGGTACTGCCTGGTAATATCTGCAATCTCTTTTGGCTCTAAACTCTGTGGGTCAATGAAGGATTAGAAATCTTCCACTAACTTCTTGTTTTCCCATCTCCACAGAGAATAGAGCAAGAGTTGATGAGTCTTGCAATGAGAGAATTGATTAAATGTTTAAGGAAAAACTTCTTAACTGAAGGACAATTAAACACTGGAATGGCTTTGCATGGGAGGCTGTAGAATCTTGCTCCATTGTGATCTTTCAAAAGAAGCAGGAGCAGTTATGGACAACATACTCACAGAATGCTATCCTGTAGTAGGAGGATTGAACCAGGTGGACTTTTGAGGGTCCAGATCCTGGGGATAAGTCCTTTTTGGTCTACAGAGTGGAGGGAACTCCTTTTAGGAGTTGGTTCTAGTTCTCTAAGACTTTGTTATTATGTTGACATAGCCCTAAAACAGTCTTTTTAAAGTGTCTTCTTAATACCTGAATTGAAATTACCTAGAATGATTGTTTAAAATGCAGATTCCTGAGCCCTACCCAAGATCTACTGAATCTGGAAGAGGAGGCTGGGAATACGATGCACTTTAACAAGTTCCCCAGGTGGTTCTTATGCACTACAGTTTGAGAACCACGGTCATTGAGAAATGAGAGGCTTTCTTCCGTGCCTACACATGGACCTGTAATGACTGTGTAGTCTTACGTGTGGGGACTGAGGGCCCCTAGTTAAGCTTATTTCCTGCAGGGAAGGTTCCTGTACTCAGAATGGATGGGAGAAGGGAGATGCCGGAGGATTTAAAAAGAGGTTTTTGGTCAAGATGTTCCAGGCCAGGTGGAGGAGAGGGAAAGAAACTGGGGTCTACTGCTTCCTACCCATTGCCAAACACTCCTATTACAATTTTATTGTCCTTATGTCCTGAAACCATTTCTCTCCCTCTTTGTTTTATCTTCTTAAAGTTTTCTACCAAATCTTTTTTTTTTTAATTGAATGGTGGCTTTATTAAGCAAAAATGAAGGATTTTTTCCATTCTACAATCAGGAGAGATCGGTGACTCAGAATATCCCAAGCTGCTATGGGGCAGACAACCATCCCCTCTCAAAGTTTCTGGAAAGAACCAGTGGAACTCATGACAATAAAATAGGGGAAGAGCTCAGGGTCAGCTAGGAAGCAATTCAGTGTCATTTAATATTACAAAAGGAATCCAAAGGCACCCAGTATTCCAAACTTCCATTTTGACCCTGTATTTTAAGAGTTGTTGTTGTGAAAGTCCTTGGTAAGGAAGAGCTATGAAGGAAGGACTATTGAGAAGACTATTTCAGACATCCCCTCCAAGGTCACTGGAGATTCTGCTGGAGCAGTTCCCTCCAGCTGATTTTGTGGGTTATACCTCAGCTCTGGGTCACTTTGGGGTCCCTCTCAAGATTTCTGCCAGGCCTTGGGTTGCCTGTCCCTCTCCTCCTATCAACATTTACATGTCTGTTTCACTCTCTCTTCAAATGACCTCCTCCTGGTGTGTGACCCTTTCATCACAGGATATCCCACGCCTCAAACTCCTCTTACCCTCCTCAGGTGTTTTTTGCCTCCTTTCAAGTTGATGGAGGATAGGAAACTGGCTTCCTTGACCTTTGTCTCCTCTGCCTTAGACACAGAATGCTGACCCTGTCTCTATGCGTGGCAGTCAACTTGGGGTCAGGGGCATAGCCTGCTTCTTGCAAACTGTGAACTCTGAAACATGCCGGAGTTTCCTGTTTGAGCACATCAATAAGCCATGTCAGCTCAAATGGGGTAAACCCCTCTCTAAGCCCAGGCTCATGAAACTTGCCCCAGAGAAAGCTACCGCCAGTCTTTGCTGATTCCAAACTGGTTCTTGAAGTTTCTTCCAGTAGGTTGATACAAAACAAATTTTTCCCCTGGCAGAGCAGCCGGGTTTGATTTGGGTTATTTGACTACAAAACCCCTAAGGCCAAGCATTTATTTAGAAATATTAGGAATCAGCAGCACAAATGAGATTGAGTTTTTGTGAAAAGTTGAAGATTTCTCATTTAGGGAGGGAGTTCACAAAAGGCCCCATTAACCAAGCCTCACCAGTAATTAGTATGATTTCTCAGGCAAAAGGCAGGCTAATTGTCTGCCATCCATTCCAAAAGACAGAGACACTTTATAATGTACCACCCATTGAAAAATATCCTTGAAGAATTTTCTGCTGTGTCTGACGTCTTTGCCATTAACTAAATGTTCAAACTCAGATCAATATATGAATTTATGAACTAAACTGATTACAGCTGGGCATTGTTTGTTTTCTGAATTGGACTTGGGATGGGGTCATATCTAGAGTTTGTCCTCTCTAAAGCCTTGTTCTGAGCCTGACGTTGGGCAAAACCAAACCATGGGCGAAGCTTGCCTGTCTTCATGCCCCAACCCTGCTTTAGGCCTTCCTCAGTCCATGAGGCCCAGTGGCCCCCAAAGTGGTTGCTGTCATGGAGCATTTGCTTCAGAATTATAGGCAAGTTCAAACTACTTCCCCGCTCATTACACTTTATAAGCCTGAGTAGCTTCACAGAGATACGGCCTCATAGCATCTTTGTCTTGGTTCAGAAGGTTCAGACTTTTAAGAATATATGATAATTGGCATAACTGCAGCTATATTTTTACACTTTTTATTTCAACAATAACTTCAAACTTACAACAAAGCTTCAAAAATAAAAATAGTACAAGGAGCACCTCTATTGTCATCATTATACTCCACTTGCTTATTATTTGCATGTTTCTCACTTGCTCCACATACAGACATATGTAATATAATTTTTTCTGAATCATTTGAGAGTGAGTTACATGCTTCCTGGCCCTTTACTCCTACATTTTTCAGTGTGTATTTCCTAAGAAGAGGGATATTCTAATACATAACCATAACACTTGACAAAGTACTTTATCAAATCTACCCTCCATATATCACTTCTGTTAATTAACTTATTAATTGTCTTTATGACATTTTTCCGCCTTCAGTACAGGATTCAGTGCCGGGCTGGGTATTGCATTTTGTTGTCATGACTCTTTTGCCTCCTTTAATCTGGCTTTTATGGTGTTGATCTCCCACCAGCCCACCCCATGCCATTTTTGTTCTTCACGAATTTGTGTGTCATCTTTGTGTAGGAGCAATGTTAATCTTCTCTTATCACACCAATTTTAGTGCTGTCAAAGTGAGCACTACACACCGTTTTTTGTTTGAATAGCATATTCCTCATTGTGCGTTTATCTGATGTTTCCTGGTGGTTAGACTGAGGTTATGCAATCTCAGCCCGGATACTGTCCGGGTGACGTGTGTTCTATCTAAGGTATCACATCAGGAGACACATTATGTCATATGTCCTGCAGATATGAGGTTTATTTTGATCACCTGGTCAAAGTTTTTTGCAATTTCTCCATTGTTTGGTTACTCCTTTTGTTTTTTTCTCCCTTGCAACTAATAAGCAGCCAATAGGGAGTCACTTTAGGACTATGCAAATATCTTAACAGCAACTATTGTAAGAGCACCCTTCTTGTGCCAAGCATTATGCCTTATGGATGTGGCCTCTTTTTTTTTTTTTTTGAGACAGAGTCTCACTGTGTTGCCCAGGCTAGAGTGCCGTGGCGTCAGCCTAGCTCACAGCAACCTCAAACTCCTGGG
>NW_012149063.1:3385594-3415415 GCF_000956105.1 Propithecus coquereli
AAAAAAAAAAAAAAAAAAGACCACAAAATCCAACAGCCTCAAGACAAAGAAGAATAAGCCATGATCTTAATTGCTTCAGAGCCCCAGAGGAGCCATTCTAACTCCTGTCCAGACCCGAAACTGTGCACAGTCGTTGTAGGACCAAGTGGATGCCGGGAGGCCTGACAGAACTGATCTGTGTGGAAACACAAAACTGTCCCACCATTCACTGAGAAATTCCACCCAGGACCCAGGGAGCCAGGTTTTCATCCAACTCTTCTGCAAAACAAAGCAAAGAAATAAAATAAAAGAGTAATAAAAATAAAAGAGTATTCATTATTAAATTCTATTGTGTGAACTCCAGATAGGCTTAAGAGATGCCCCTTTGATAGGTCCCTGAGGAAGAGCTGCCAAGAAGCACTGTGAGGGTTCTCTGCCAAGCCGGGAAGGTGCCCTGGAGGGCAACAATGCAGAGACATTTTTTTGTCCATCCATCCATCCATCCGTCCATCCATCCATTCTTTCATTCATCCAACAAACGAATATTTCTTAAGTAGCTCCTATGTGCCTAGAGACCCAGGACACTAAGCTGGAAATGGAGAGGGGAGAAAACTCCCCAATATAAAAGGGAAATGGTCTGTCTGGATTGGATGAACAGGGAAAATCTGTACTTTTCCTGTCATTAAGAAAATGTAAAGCCTCTAATGATATTTATAAATACAGAATCTAGAATGTGCTGAAAGAAAAGAGCTTTCTTTTCTTTTACTCCAGGAAAAGAAAATAAACAGAAGCTGACCACTCATTTGAATTGACCACACATCTGTGAGGTGTCGGGCTGCTAAAAAGGTGGTATTTTGCTTTGACATTGAGCTTTATAACCGGGATGCAACACAGACCCTACAGGGGTTCAACACTTTTCTATGCCCTCTCTCCTGAGTTTGTAGAAACAGGATGTGTCAACCTGAGCTGCCCAGAAGGAAAAGGCTGGAAAGAAGCTCACAGGCCAGCCTGTCTGGGGAGCAGAGGGTAAGGACACGAGCGCTCCAGGATAAGAGCACCTGCCTCTCCAGAGGCTCCTCCACAGGCTGGGGAGGGACATTTGCCTGGGCAATGCCCTGGTGCCAGGGATGGCCCAGTGTCTCAGCAGTCTTATGCTGGGGGGACTTTGGGGGAAAGGAAGCAGCAGGGCTCTTTCTGAGCCAGTGCACAGACTCCTGCGAACAGTTGAGATTTCTGCTGTTTAAGGAATTAAATGGTTGGGATCTCACTCACCCATTGAAAATGCTCCCCAGGACGATACTGAAATGTTGAGCAGGGTTTTTCTCCTGGTACAGAAAATTTCAGGGGCCGGATGGTCTACTGCAGGGAGAGGCAGCAGAGGAAGAAGCCCTGCTTGGGAGCCATTTCTGCAGGATGGAAGTGTGGTGTCAGACAGCCTGAGGTCCCCTCGTGGGCAGTGGGCCCAGTCAAAGTCAAACCTAGAGAACAAAGTTCCCTTAGGGCTGGGGCAGACCACATGCTTTTAGTAATTCTTTGCAAGGAATGAGGAATTGTTGTGAGGGCACCTTCTTCTGAGGTGCACCCCCTCCACTTTCTCCCCTGGCCTTTCTGCTTCCCGCTGCAATCAATGGCAAATCTTTTCCTGAGATTTTTGAATCAGTTGCTAACCCAAGTGACTGGTTATATTTCCAACCAAGCTGATGCCCATGACGATACGGACAGAGTGAAGCACACCTGAAACTTGTGGCCTGCCATCCTTACCAGTGTAGGACACTGACTCACAAAGCAAGAAAGACAAAATAAACCAATAAATCACCTAAGAAGGCAGAACTGATGTCACAAAATGTTTCACTTGTTTTATTTATTTATACCCAACCAATTTTCAAAAAAGCAGGGGAGTAACTTTAGTTTATTCACATGTAAAATCTCTCAGGATTCCATTTGGAACCCATTTACATTAACTTTATATGTAACTCAGTCTAAGCTGTCGGATGTAAAAAGCAGCAAATAATTAAATGTGGGAGAAGCTACTACAGATAGGTAAACTTATAACAGCGGGAAATGACAGATGCCAACAAGAGGGGAGACAGAAAAACTGCTGTAATAGTCCCAAGAACTTAAAAGCAACAGTCTAGGCCCCTTTAGTGTGGGCTTAATAACCCTTGGGGTCTTAAATCTATCCTATACTGGGCCATTTATTGATATTTTTATTGATGACCCTGAGTTTCTAAGAGAAGGTAAAATTATGCTCACTTTAAGGAAGTTGGAATGTATTTCTTTAGAAAGATTTCTGTCTCAAATCACTAAAATTTTTAAGATTTACATTTACATGATTAAATTTCCAAGTGCTTAGAGACTTATTCATTTAGAATAACTCAGCACAAGGTTCAGACAAGCTTGGACTGCAAGTTTTCAGCTTGAACACAGATGTGTTTGGGGTTTAAATCAGTCTACTCTTGGTACAAGTTTTATTTCCTATCTTGAAAGGCGTAATTTGGGGCTCCACACAGACCTTTGCAAATAGCATTAATATGATTCATACAGCAATGAATCAGAACCACAAGAACCAATTTTTCACCTGGAATCCATGTGGGCTTGCAAACAAATAACCAAATGGATTTGGTGTCCCCCCCCGCCCCCAAATTAAAAAGAGAATTTAGAAATATGATTCAAGGTGTTTATCTAAATTTCATTGTTCAGAACCATGATATTTTTGGTTTGGTTGGTTATGTTCTAGACCCCCTGGAATTGGCTGGCCAGGCCACCCAGGCCACTGATCTTTGGCTGCTATGAGTCCACTCCATCCTGTTACTTGGAGGAAATCCTGGTGGAAAGCTGGGCTTTACCTCTCACGAGAAGCCAGAGGGGCCCAAGCATCTCTCCTACTCTTGACAGAATATGGACACGTGACCCAGAATTGGCCTTGGCCTTTGAGTCTACAGGGAGTAGTAATCATCAGTGAGGTCTATACTCTTTTAATAAGAGAGGTAGAGAGTGTTAAGGTATGGGGAAACGACTGCCCTTAGGGAAAAAAAAAAGCAAGGTAACTTGTAGGATAGTCTGTGATGTGTGTTTGATGTGTGTGTGTGTGTGTGTGTGTGCATGTGTGTGTGTGTGTGTGTTTGTGCTTGATAGAAGGATTCTAGCATTGTACCTTGGGGTATGGGTGATGATGAGCCAAGGAAAATGGAGACAGTAGGACCAGAGACAGACTCTAGATCTGCCCTAACATTTATATACTAGGGTAAGACAAGGCATGAGTCCAGTGATGCAAAAGGCAAATATATTTAACAATGATAATAAAAATGTTATATTTTTTGAAGGCTTAATATGTGCTGAGTTCTGTGATAAGGAATTAGCATAAATTATCTCATTTAATACTCATTGTTAACGTAGGTGGTGTAGCCTGTTCATATACCCATTTTACAACATCAGTCACAACTGCTATATTGCCAAATCCAGGGGTCATTTTTAAGTTCTCATTTTGATGCTTAGTGGTATAAAATTTATCAACCTCTCTCTTCTTTGGAAGTTTGCTTACTTTGTTTTCTAGGGCATCATATTCTTTTCGTTCCTGATCTCTGGTCACTGCTCTATTTCCCTTGTGGTCTACTCCATTTTTGCTCTCATCTCTTATGTGAGGGTCTTCCATGGGGTTCCAGCCTATGCCTTCACACTCTGTAAATTATCCCATAATTTATAGTACTACCTATATATTGCCAGTACTTAAAAATAATAACTGACATTTATTGAGTGGTTTCTATGTTCCAGGTTCTTTTTTTAAGTAGTTTACATGCAATAATTCATTTAATGCTCAACACCATGAGATAGGTCCTATTATCATTCTGGTTCTATAGATGGAGAAACTGAGGTACTGAGGCTGCTGGTAGTAAGTGGTGGAGGCAGAATCCTAACACAAGTGGTTCAGCTCAAGAGAAAAGAAATCATAACAAATTATAAATTTGAAAGAGCTGACAGAGGCTTCCACTCTTGACTAAGATGGAGGAACAGAGACCACACTTTCTTCTAACCTGAAACAACCAACACTACCAACAAAAAAGTGGACAAAATATATGAAACAATGATTTTTCAAGACAGTGGATATCAAGTAACAAAGGAGTGTTATCCCTAAGAAATGGGAAACAAATAAAGTAAATGTCATCTGTCTTAGTCTATTTGTGTTGCTAAAAAGGAATACCTGAAGCTGGGTAATTTAAAAGAAAAGAGGTTTATTTGGCTCATGATTCTGCAGCTATGTAAGGAGAATGGCACCAGCATCTGCATCTGGTGAGGGTGAAGGAAATTAGAAAATTTTACCCTAAAATATGTTTCTTTGACATATTTTGAGATAGCTACCATAGAAGTAATGCCCTGTCTTCTGTGGGGGGAAATTTACATCTGTAGAGAATCTCATTTAATGCAGCCAGTTCTTTCCTTATCCAATCTAGGAAAGATTATATGACAGTCTAACATCTTTAAATGTCTGAAAAGAAACATTTACCATCTATTCTCTTTGGGGGCTGCTACCTGTAAGGTTTCATTTACAAAAAAAGACCACCTTGGCTAGCTAGCCAAGCCTCTTCCTTTCTGCCTCCCAAAGCCTGTTTTGCTGCTTCCAAGCCCCAATTCTTTAAAAACCTCTGTACCTCATTGAAGAGTTGAATCTTCATTCTAATGGTTCCCATGTATACATGTTAAATAAATTTGTATCTTTTTCCTCCTATTGGTCAATCTGCCTCATGTCAGTGAATTTTTTAGTGAACTTTGAGGGGCAAGAGCCTTGCTCTTACAAGGGCCACAGGTTGCTTTCACTTGTGGTGGAAGGTGAAGGGGAGCTGGTGTGTAAAGAGATCACATGATAAGAGAAAGCAAGAGAGAGTAGTGAAGGCTCTTTTTAACAACCAGCTCTTGTGGGAACTAACAGAGCAAGAACTCATTACCATGAGGATGGCACCAAGTCATTCATGAAGCATCTGCCCCCATGACCCAAACACCTTCCATTAGGCCCCAACTCCAACATAGGGAATAAAAATTCAACATGAAGTTTGCAGGGGTCAAATATCCAAACCATGGCATTATAATTGCCCTAATTTACTCATTGAGCATTTCCAGGCTGTAGTGCAAAGAAGGGAAATCCAAGTGAAATCTGGCAGACTCCCTGAATTGAGCAGGGTGAGTTGAGAGTCAGCCAAGACCAAGGCAGCTAAAGTGCTACACAGACAATTCCAGAGATCCTCAGAGGGCTCCTCCTTGGCAGAGTACTCGTCAGTGCATGTATATGAGGAAACTACATAAGGCTGGAGAAAGAATCACCCAAAAGGATCAGAAGACAATACCCAGTGTTTGCATAAGGCCAAGAACAGTACCTCTTTCTACCTGCCGGACGGGAAATCCTCAGAAGTCTCAAAGGATTAGGTACGATATTCATGAGAGTATAGTCTCAGTGTGGGAAATAATTAGCTCTAGACCAAAGACTGGTCTGGCCCCATCTAAAAAAATCTTAAAAACAAGATGAAAAAGGATCAAATGTCTCCTAACTGCATCCCAGAGCAAAGCCAAGAATACTTATAGCAATACAAAAATACCCAGCAGAAAACAAGAAAAATTCAAAATGACTGGCATCCAATAAAAGATTATAAGGTATACAAAAAAGCAGGCAAATATGACCCACAGTAAGGAGAAAATCAATTAAAATCGACCCAGAACTCATACAGATGTTAGAATTGGTAGGCAAAGACATAAAACAGTTATTATAACTGTGTTACATATGTTCACAAGAGTAAAAAGATATTTAAAAAGGTGCAAATTGAATCTCTACAGACAAAAACTCATTTCTTTTTTATATCTGAAATAAAAAATACATTAGAGAGAATTAGTGGTAGATTAGATATTGCAGAAGAAAAGATGCATGGAGACTATACCATTGCACCTACCTGGAAAGACACCACATCCTTCCCAACTGGCACACTAAGACTCAACTGCAGGTGATAGTCTTTCTCTATAAAAGCCCCTCTAGAAACTTTGGAGGAGACAATTTTTCCTCCAGATGCACAGACATCAATGCAGGCACAGAAGAAATATGAAAAAGCAAGGAAATATAACACCACCAAAGGAACATCATCACTCTCTAGCCATAGACCCCAATGAAAAAGATATCAACAAATTGAGAGAAAAAGGAATTTAAAATAATGATCTTAAGGAAACTCAATGAGATACGAGAAAATACAGATACACAATTCAATGAAATTAAAAAAACATTCACAATATGAACAAGAATTTCAACCAAGAGTTATATATCAGAGAAAAATAAACAAACAGAAATCCTGCAGCTGAAGAATTCAAAAAATGAAATAAAAATACAATAGAAAGCTTCAAAAACAGACTTAATCAAGCAGAAGAAAGAATCTCTGACTTGAAATTAGATCATCTGAAATTACCTAGTTAAGAGAAAAAAAAGAAATAAGAATAAAAAGGAGTTAAGAAAGCCTATAAGATTTATGGGACACCATTAAGTGAACATATTTTCATATTATGGGAATTTCAGAAGGAAAAGAGATTGAAAAAAAGCATAGAAAACTTATTTAATGAAATAATCGCTGAAAGCTTTGCAATTCTGGGGGGAGATATGGACATCCAGATCCAGGAAGCTCAAAAATCCCCAAATAGATTCAACCCAAAAAAGGTCCTCCCCAAGTCACATTATGTTGAATTATCAAAAGTCAAAGACAGGGAATTCTAAAAACAACAAGAGAAAAGTGTCAGTTCACTATGATGGAATCCCCATTAAACTAACAGCATATTTTTGCAAAGAAACCATACAAACCAGGAGATAATAAGACGATATATTCAAAGTGCTGAAAGTTAAAACTGGCAACCAAGTATACTATACCCAGCAAATCTATCCTTCAGACATGAAGCAAAAATAAAATCTTTCCCAGGCAAGCAAAAGCTGAGGGAATTCATCACCCATAGACTGGCCTTATAAGAAATGTTCAAGAAAGTCCTGCATCTGGAACAAAAAGATAATCACCATTATGAAAACACACAAAAGTATAAAACTCACTGGTAGAGCAGATACACAAAGGAGAAAGAGAAACGAATCAAATCTTATCACTACAGAAAACCACCAAACTCCAATGATAAACAATAACACAGGAAGAAAGGAACAGAGGATATATAAAACAACCAGAAAACAATTAACAAAATGACAGCAGTAAATCCTCACCTGTCAATAACAGCCTTAAATGTAAACAGATTAAATTACTCACTAAAATATATAGACCAGCTAAATGGCTAAAAACATGCTCCTGAATGACCAATGGATCAATAAAGAAATTAAGAAGAAAATTTAAAATTTTCTTGAAACAAATGAATAAATGAATAAAGAAAATGTGGCACATATACACAATGAAGTATTATTCATCCATAAAAAAGAATGAAATCCTGTCATTTGCAGCAACATGAATGGAACTGTAGGTCATTATGTTAGGTGAAACAAGCCAGGCACAGAAAGAGAAATATCACATGTTCTCACTCATATGTGGGATCTCATGGAGGTAGAAAGTAAAATGATGGTTCCAGAGTCTGGGGAGAGTGTGGAGGGAATGAAGAGAGGTTGTTTAATGGGTACAATGATACAGTTAAATAGAAGAAATAAAGTGTTTGATAGATCAGTAGGGTGACTATTGTTAATAATTTATTGTATGTTTCAAAACAGCTAGAACAGAACATTTGAAATGTTCCCAACACAAAGAAATGATAAATGTTTGAGGTGATGTGCCTCCTAATTACCCTGACTTGATCATTACACATCATATGCATGTATCAAAAGATCACCTGTACCCCATAAATATGTACAATTATTATATATCAATAAAAAAGAATGTCATTTCCTAAAGATGAAGGAGTCAGTTCTTTGACGGAACATAAAAATCCTAAATGTTTGTGCACCCAATAACAAAGCTTTAAAATATGAAAAGTAATATAACTGCAAAGAGAAATGGACAAATCTCCAATTATAGCAGAAGATTTTAAAACCCCTAACTCAATAACCGATAGAATAAGTAGAGAAAATAAGAAAATCAGTAAGTATATAGGGACTTCGTCAACACTATCAACCAACTTGACCTAATTGACAGAGAGCATTCCACCAATTAACAGCAGAATACACGCTTTTTATAGTCCATTTGCCAAGATAAACTATATTCCACAGCATAAAACAAGTTCCAGTAAATTTAAAAGTATTTGAGTCACACAAAACATTTTCTCTGACCATAAATAATGGAATTAAATAAATCAACAAAAGAAAGATTTCTGGAAAATCTCCAAATCTTTGGAAACTAAAGAACATACCGCTAAATGGGTCAAAGAAGAAATCAAAAGGAAAATTAGAAAGAATTTTATGCCTTTATCAGGTTTTGGGACTCTCAAAAAAAAAAAAAAAAAAAAAAAAAGAAAGACTTTTATAATGGTTTCCTCTAGCTCCCTAGGGCAAGAGAAAGTTCCACTTCTTTATATAGTCTTCAACAGGAACTTGCATACCAACAAGACCCTGAGGTAACAAAAAAAAAAAAAGAAAGAAAGAAAGACTTTTAGGCCAAATGGAAGCGAAGCCACACCCTATCAAAGAGCGGGTAAGGAAGGTTACAAACGGTTATGAAGATTTGAGGTGATGACTGTATTCATTATTTTGTTGATGATGTGATTAACTCTCTTGAGGATGAGGATTTCATGGGTTTGTAGAAATGTCAAAACTTATCAAATTGTGCACTCAAAGTGTGTGCAGTTTATTGCATGTCACTCATACCTCAATGAAGTCAATAAGTCATTTTTAAAAGCTGACAGATACTACAAAAAATCATTCAGAAAAATACGGTAATATTCTTATTAATACGCCTCTGAAATATCTCTAAAGTACTTTTTTCCTAAACATTTTTGTTGAATACTCTTTAGTTGCCTTTCCCTATGACAAAAGTTTTGTAACATTATTTTCCATAGAGAGAATACAAAGAATTCAGCATTTCTTTTACCATTGTTGATCAAAGTTGGGTTTTTTATTGTTTATATTTCAGGAAAGTTTCAAACTGTTTTGCTCCATTGGTGACAATTATGCATTTTGCTTTCATATCATCAGATGTCATCAGGATAACGTGAGTCAGATATACTGCAATACGATTTGCTGGGATGCAAAATCATGTTTTCATCTACAGACGCACATGCTATTTTTAATGCTGCTCTAGTATTGCACCCTACCAACACAGAAATGTTAGTAAATTTTATTTTGTGCTATTCCAATTGTATATGCTGCATTTTTAAGTCTAATTTCTGAGGGCTTATAGGCACCAGGCACTCTTCTAAGTGCTTGAGGTATAGCAGTGAATGAGATCGGCAAAAACTCCTTGTCCTCTGTATGAAGAATTGACTCTCAGGAAGCTTACATTTTAATGGCAGGAGACAGAAAATACACTAATAAAAATCAAAATATATAGTATGTTATTTTGTTGGGTGCAATGGTGAAAAATAAAATAGAATAAGGGTGGTAGTTCGGTTTTATACAGTGTGGTTTGAGGAAGCCTCACTGAGTAGGAGAAAAGATCTGAGAATCTAAGGAGTTGAGCCATGGGATTGTCTGAGGAGAATGTTTCATATAGACCATGGCATGTGCACAGGCCTGGGGCTGGCGTGTGCGTGGAGTGCTGAGGAAGAGCAGCTTCAGTGGCACGAGAAACACGAGAGCAGCAGGAGGTAATCAGAGAGGCGAAGTGGCCGGACTGTGAAGGAGTACAGATTTTACTCAGGGTGAGATGGGAGTCTGTGGAAGATTTTGAGCAGAGTGGTGGCGTGACCTGATTTGTGTTTTAACATGATCACCATAGCGGGTTGAAGAGTGGCCCCTGAAAGGTATGTCCAAGTCTTAACCCCCGGTATCTGTCAAGGTGACCTTATGTGGAAATAGGGTCTTTGCGATATAATTAAGGATCTCAAGGTGAGATCATACTGGATTTAGGGTGTACTCTAAATCTAAAGATTTGTGTTTTTTATAAGAAGAGGAGTAGACACAGAAATATCCACAGAACAGAAAAGAAGCCACCGTGAAGATGGAGGCCACCGTTGGAGTGATGCGTCTATAAAACCAAGAGATTCCAAGGATTGCTGGCAACCACCAGAAGCCAGGCGAGAGGCATGGAACATTTTGAGATTTTTCTCTCAAGAGCCTCCAGAAGGAACCAACCCTGCCAACACCTTGATTTCAGACTTCTGGCCTCCAGAACTGTTAGAGAATAAATTTCTGTTGTTTTAATACACCAAGTTTGTGGTAATTTGTTATGGCAGCCCTCCTTAACTAATACAATCGTGTTGGCTTCTGTATGAAGCAAAGGAACCCTCTGAGCCTATTATTGGGTAATCCAGGTGAGACCTAGAGCTCAGACCAGGATGGTGCGGTGGCGTGGGGAGAAGCAGTAAAATCCTGGAAATATTTTAAAGGTAGCACTGAGAGGACTTGTTGGCATGTTGGAGGTGGGGCTTGAGAAAGAGAAGTATTGCAGAAAGGTGTGCAGGAGGTGGGCTGCGCTGGTTCTTAAGTTCATGTTTCCCAGCCAGTGTCTGTCTGCAAAGCACCCTCAGCTTTGCCAGCTAGCTCTATGTTCAGCTCTGCTGAAAGGAGATGCTGGCGGAAGATACAAAGCTGGAGGGGAAAAAGGAACATGTGTCATGTATTGATTTCCTGTTCCTGTCAGTCAGCGACACCACCACAGTAGCTGGTTCCAATTTCTAGCTCCTCCCCACACTCCCAGAACCAGCCTCACTGGGCCCCCTCAGAGGTCCTAGCACCCACTGGCTATGGCTCCCCACTCAGAGGCCTGGCCTAGCTCCGTGGGCCCCTCCTCAAGACTATAGGTTCTGATGACCCCAACCCTTCTCCCTGCTCCCCCAGCCCTCGTGGCGGAGGCTGCTTCCTGCAGTTACAACCTCTGTGCTGTCTCAGGGGTCCCCTTTTGCCTGTCGAATCTCTAATACCTGGTTAACAATTATTTATATTAAGCTCTCTCTGTTAGAGAGAAACTAACAGGGTTTCTAGTTCCCAAACAGACTTTGAGTAATGGAGAAAGTGCAGATAATTCCAAGAGAAACATGAGCAACAGGAAGCACAGAGTTGCCATTGATTGAGATGGATGAGGCTGTGGGAAGAGCAGGTTTGGGGGCTGGGTTTGGACAAGTTATGTTTCGATGCCTATCAGACGTCATGTGATGTGCAAGAGAGATGTCGAGTAGGCTGTTGGGTGTGCAAAGTTTGAGTTCATGGGAGAAGCCTGGGCTGGAGACAGCAGTGTGGAGGCCCCGGCATGGACAGACATTCGGTGCCACAGGACTGCAAGGATGCCTGGAGCCATTCTGGGTCTTATATTGCTTTTTAGTCCCAATGTCTTAGCACAGATCACATGTGTTGAGGAAAGGACACATGGATAAGACAATCAGCGAAGGCTGTTAATTGAGTCATGCTTACCACTGTAAACTGTTTTGAAAATAAAAAGGAAGTTTCCTAGGGATGGATGGACTCCCCAGAACTGACTTGCATGTCAAACCAGATGCAGAAACCAGGGTGACCAGTTTCCAAAGAGGGCATTTTCCCTAACAGAAAGTGTCCCTTTGGAATTTTTGGAGACCCAAGGTAGTTTTTCTCAAACCAAAACTAATAGTTGGATATAGCGTCTCAGTTCCTAGCATATGAACATGAACCTCCCCCTTCTTGGCTTTCTTAGGAATAAAACTTGGCCTTTTCTGTTTAGTGCTTCTTTTATTCACCTAGACCTCACACTTGTCATCCGCCTCAAGTTCTGGTGAATTATTAATTATTCATCTCTTCTAGTCCTTTTCTTGGGAGCAGGACTTCCCCAGGCTTAGTCTCATCTTCAGTCGGATTGAACAATGGCAGGTAAGGCCCTTCCTCCCCTGGCCAGGAGCTGAGTGAGTGAAAATTAATGCCTGGACTCCGGCATCTCCCGCGGCCCCAGCAGACTGGCAGCGGGGCCTCAGGTGTCAGGTGGCTGTCACGATTCTGCCTTTTTGCTTGTCGTTGCAGCAGCACCAGACGTGAGCAGCGAAGCTGCTGAAGGCAACAAAACAAGGTAAGAGGAAGAATTCCCAAAGCCACTCCTTCCACCTTGCAGAACTAGACTGCAAGCCCATCTGATGTGCAGAAGTTAGGCTGGTCTTTCTGTCATGCATAATTTGTTATCATCCTGGGGAATTTTCCTTTTTAAAACATAACATAGCTACACCTGCTAGTCATGTGGCAGCACAAGAAGAGTTAAAATTAGGGAGGTTTTCAGTAAATTGGACTTAAAATACTATTGAAAACTACTTGCTGTGTACCACCCCCAACATATTTTTTTGTGTGACGTATTCTTGTCAGAAAAATAATGTTAAGCAACAGCCGTGGATTTTAGGGCAATGATGTGTGGCAGTAACATTCGATTTTTGCCTCCGAACCAGGCCCTTTGTTGAAAGAGTGTATGTTGTGCCCTCTTGTTGTGTCTCCCCTGATTTCTCTGTGGGGACCCACGCAGTTCCAGGCGGTTCCCTTCCCCTTAGGGGAAGGTGTGAGGTCTTTCTGTCCCAGAGTAGCCCTGTCCAAAGGGAAGCACAGATACATCCTGCGTAGCGGGACACTTTGGCAGCAGACAGGCCACTGAATGCTTGGACCCTTGGGCACTTTCTTGCTCTTTCTCAGGGCTTCCATGGAATAATCTACCTGTTTTCTTCCCTATAGTCCAAAAATTTTAGCATGCAATCAGTCCCGTGATGCCTTTTGAGGAAAAGCTTCAGAGTTCCAAGCACTGGGATCTTACTCCCTTTTCTGCCCCTGGTAGGCCGGGCTTGCCTCCCCCTTCCCCAGCGCCAGGGCAGAGGGACAGCTGACGGAAGGCCAGTCGGTGTCCGCGGAGATGATAAGATCACAGGGTTTAGGATGGTGGAGAGAGAGCACCGACGCGTGTAGCCTTCCTTACCCTCATTATGATTCCTGCTTGAAAACTGATTTATGCCAGTGTGTTGGCCGAGAAGCCAGCTGGGGAGTGCTGTCACTGGCAGTCTGTCTTCAGACGGGGGAAGAGTAAGGGAGATCGGAGAAGAGGTAATCAGGAAGCATTTAAAGAAAATTCCTTGCCCTGCCAGGGTCGTGTTTTAAGGCTTACACAGTCCACTGATGGACACTGTTTGCCTTTTTTGAGAGTAATGATTTTTAAATGACCGGAGGCGTGGTATATGATCACAGATGCTTCAAGAGCTCTGTGTGTTCCTCTTGGTAAAGCCGAACAGCAAAGCTGGTGGTCAGCAGGACCTCGCTCCTTGTGAGCAGGCAGAGATGGGGCTGAGACAGCACGTCAGCTACGGGCTTTGTGAGGGGCGGGAGCCCTGCTGGCTCCCACGGCTGCCGGGCTCACCTGGGACGGTGCTGCTTGCCAGGAGCGGCTGGTCCGGACAGATGCTCCTTCCCAGGCAGGGGAACCTAATGCTTTTGTCGTCCTCTTCCCTGCTACCCCAGATGACCCACAGACCCCGTGAGTGCCCTTTTGAGAGTTCTGCTGGCTGCTCAGTGGCAGTTACTGTCTGCTTTGGAGTAAATACTTGGCGTTGTCAAGCCCTCAGTTGGGAGCATAAAGAATGCGTTCTAGGTGGCTGTCAGCACAGGCAGGGGACCCCTTGATGGACAGCCTCGAAGACTTTGCTCTCCTTTTCTAACCAGAATGAAAACATAGGCATTGTCTACTTAACATCAAAACCCCCACATAAAAAGTGAGAAACAAATTGTTATCTGACAATTTTGCCTGGACAAGACCAGGCATTTAGGTATCTTGGTGCTGACACATGGCTCGGTTGTGTTTTTCAATCAAAAAACACTTTCTCTAGTATGTTTGAATACCCTCAATCTGCTTTTCTACAGTGATGACCTTGGCTTTAGCCAGAATCTTTTGCCAAGTTGTGAATAGGCATTTTTTTTGCCCTTTTGCCAAATAAACTCTTTTAATGTCAAAACAGGAGGTGATGTGACAAGTTAATCAGATATCAAGGTATAAGTATAAAGAAAAGCAAAACAAATAAAATAAATAAAATGTGGTGTTGAAAATTCATGATAGAAGATGTTCATACTTTTCGAATCCTCTATAGGTTGCTAAACCCATAAATCTTTAAAAATTTTAAAAAGAAGGTTTTTAAAACCAGTAGTCAGGAAACAGTAGTGCGTTTTACTGTGAATAGGCCCAATGTAATTGCCGGTGGCCTTGGGCTTGTGGGCAGGAGGTTACTGCAAGGTTCAATTAGCTTATAGATGCAAGCGTGCTTGGAAAGGGAAGTGGGATAAAGGCTGTTGGCTTATTAATTGGGTGGCCCACGACCCTGAGACTGGCTGATCATCCCAGCGAGGAAGGAGAGCTAAATTGATTTAAGGACACGCTGCCAGCATTTTCTCTCTCTCTCTCCCCCTCCCCCTCCGTTGCCTCTCCCCTCTCTCTACCTCTTTCTCTGCTTCAGGCACTATTCTTTCTGCTCTTTCTCTCTGTTCTTTCTTGTACCTGCTCTCTCCACCAACAAACTTTACAAAATAGTACACATAATTGTGTATATATTGAAAAAGTTCTGGAAAGATATGTCCTCCCCCTAACTCCCCAACATTTTAACAGCAATTATCTCTGAGAGGATTATGCATGACTTTACTTTTCTCCTTCATATATGTCAATATTTTTCAATTTTTTTCAGTGAATATATTTTTCATACTTTTCATTTTTAATAAAAATGAGAAAAAGGATGCTGAGTCTCATGTAAGACGAAGGTAGAAGTGGAATGCGAAAAAGCAGTTTGCACAATAGTCTCCCCGCTGGACTGTAATATTGGCTGGGGGGCAGGGACAGTGTCTTGTATACTGTGACCTCCCCAGGCCTGGGAGAGCGGCTTTCACAGAGTGGGCTTTGATGCATGTTTGTGGAATGAATAATTAGAGAAGGAACTACAGTGAATTTTGGAGAAGGCAATTATTTGATTTTCAAATGATTGCTATCAAAGATTTAGTCTATTTGACATTAAGTGCAAAGGACAATGGATTAGAACTAAAAAGGCTCTGATTGGATATAACAGGCAGGATCTAATAAAACTCTCATTTTAAACCCTAGTAATCTTTTATGAGAGACAATATTATAGATGAGGGTCTAGAAGTAGCTGTCTCTATGGAAAAACTAATCTGGCAGATATTTTTTAACCAAGAGAGGCCTCTGTGGGAATCCCAAATCCTAAATCCTAATACCTGTGGTATTTGGTCACTTGCTAAAAATATTTATAGAAACAATTACGGGATGTGGGGGAAGCTCCATTTTCTCTGTGTTTAGCAAGCCTGTTTATTTCAAGGAGAAATATTAATGTATTTCGCTGGTGCTCGAACCTGCTTATGGAAGGAGGAGACTGACCTTACTGTCTCCCCATTCTGCATAATCTGGTGTTCAGCCAGCTGGCGCAGATGGGCCAGGACGCCAGGCATCTGCCTGGCTCAGCAACGCGCCCTTGTAGGCAGCTTCCAACCTCTCTGGAAGCATCCACCTGCAAGTATCTCATCTGAACACTACGAAAGTTTTATGAGTTAGTAAAATGCTGAACTATTTCAATCAGGACATTCATCTAGCTATTGCCTTGATGGGTGACTTTAAAGCTCTCCTAAAGGAATCTTTCTAGAAATTCCATTTCTAAAGCAAAGCACTCCGGGACTTTAGTGGTGGAGAATCCACCACACCCGTATTCTTTTCCCCCAAATCACTTGTCTAACTGGCATGTGTCCTTAGCACTCTATAATATCACTCTGATGTTCTTAGAATATTTTATTCTGCATGAGTTTCTTAGGAGGGAAAAAAGAGAAGCAATCAGTAATAGCTTGCAGAATTTGTGTTAGTGATGATTATTTAAGGACTTAAGGTGCAATTTCTGCCTTTTGAATAGTCATTTTATTTACTTGGCAGGATGAAAACAATCTTGTGACAAAGGAATCATTATTTTGGTCCAATAAAAAGACCCTGGATTTGTTTTTTTTTTAGAGAGAGAGAGGCCCCCCAAATGTATTTTTTTTTTAATTTTTTTTCTTTGAGACAGAGTCTCACTCTGTTGCCCGGGCTAGAGTGCCGTGGCATCAGCCTAGCTCACAGCAACCTCAAACTCCTGGGCTCAAGCGATCCTCCTGCCTCAGCCTCCCAAGTAGCTGGGACTACAGGCACGTGCCACAACGCCCAGCTAATTTTTTCTATTTTAAGTTGCCTGGCTAATTTTTTTTTCTATTTTTTAATAGAGATGGGGTCTCACTCTTGCTCAGGCTGTTCTCGAACTCTTGAGCCCAAGCAATCCTCCTGCTTTGGCCTCCCAGAGTGCTAGGATTATAGGCATGAGCCACTGTGCTCGGCCCCCAAAATATATTTTTTTAAATGTCAAAATAATATGAAAAATGAAATCTCAACAAGGAAATTTCTCAAGCCCATTTTATGCTCCGCATCAACTAAAATGTGTTTCTTTTATGTGGGCAATCTATAGATTGCTGTAGGTCTGTAAGCTATTGTGTCTAAGATCTCACTAGCATTCATGAAAATATCATTGTGAATGGCCTTTCTCCTGAAAGGCCTGGTATGGATGGATGGCCCCGGATGTCCCTGCTACCATCCAGTGTGCTTACTGCATCCTTCTCTTCAGCCTCTGGGGCCCATTTGAAAAACCAGAGCCCCAGAATAAAGACAAATGACTGCAGGAATGCCCTGATCTTTGAAAGCCTTTGTGGGTACTACAGGCCAGCTGCCAAGTGAGAAAAGACATCTGCTCATCTTCCCTGCCTCCTATACCCTCTCTGTTTCTCCTCATTCAAGTATAAATTCACTAAACTGGTTAAAGAGTAAGTTAACTAAGTAAAAGCAGTACTGCTTCCCGTGCAGAAATTACATGCTTGTTTTGATGAGGGCCATTTATTTATTAGATGGTTTGCTGCATGTTATATTGTCTTTTCAGTCTGCTGAGCCACCTTGATTGGATACTAGGAGGAAATTATTTGTTAATGTAATTTTATGCTTAATTTATAGATTTAATGCCTATGTTTTTATCATTATTTCTGCCAGCCTTTAAAACTCTATTAATTCTTTAATTATGAGTTTTCTTTGTTTTTATAGCCTAAGGCTATTTGATGGGCAGGCAGATTTTTATAAATTAAATACGTAGATATGGTTCACTTACAGAGAAAAAGAAGAAATAATCAGAGAAAGTAAACTATTTGGGGGAATGACTATAATCAGTTTCCTAATTTAAATAAAGATCTGCCCACAGCACAGAGCTTTGACGATTGACTAGACCAGCACTTCCTGAAATAATGGAGCCTCCCCCACCAGCAGGGAAGCTTTCAACCATCATGTGAAAAAGAAATAAGATAGTATAGAAACCTGACAAAACTGTGAATGCCAGTCTTCACTCTTACTAATTGGCTGCGTGAACTTGGACAAGTTACTTACTTTCTCTGAGCCTCAGTTTCCACATGCCTAAAACTGTTAATAATAACATCTATATTTCCTGCCTTTGTAGGGCTTTTGTCACGGAGAAATGACACAATGGATGTAAAACTGCTTGTTAAACTGTAAAGTGTTGTGCAGACATGAGGCAGAGGCCACCTGCTGGCAGCTCCTGGGCCAAATACTGCACAGATATTTTATTTGGCCTGCACCGTAGTTTGGAAAATAGAGCTAACATTTAATAATAGAACAATTTACATAACATTTTGGATTTCTGACTTCTCTTGAAAAACAAAGCAACGTGGCAACCTGGGCTCCATTTCTGTGTGGCAACAGTTGGCCTGAGTTGAAATGTGGCAGCCCCTTGAGATGGGCACGACTTTTCCTGTTCCCAGGATCTGCACCCTTCCCTGACAGCTCTCTGACCACGTGAGTTGTCTCTTTTGCTGTTCATGCAACTTGCCTGGCTCCTGTGTACATTTGAATTTGTGATACTTGAGTGAGATATTAGATAGGCTGCTTTAATGTTGTGGCAAAACCCTTTGGATTTGTGAAGGCTAAAGCCCCAGCTCTGGCATTGTTCAGCGGGGGCTTGGTCAAGTCATTTCACCTTTTCAAACCTTTTTCCTTCTATGTAAAATGGAAACATGATAACTACGTCATAAGGCTTTGGAAAGGTTTTATACAAGATAAGAAGCTCAGCTTATGAATAAGAACAAGCAACATACTTACATATGTATTAGTAGATGTACAGTTATTTATTACTATCATGATGATTTATGTAACTACCAGAAAACCTCAGTGGCCTATAGCAATAAACTTATTTTTGCTTATGAATTTATAGGTTGGGGGGTGGCTGTGCTGATCTTGGTTGGGCTCTCATACATCTGGGGTCCTCGGCTGGGACAACTGTGCCAACTCCGCTCTGTTCCATGTGTCTCATCGTCCAGCAGATTGGTCTGGGCTTGTTCTCATGGCAAAGTCAGAGGAGCAAAAGAGGGAAAGCAAAAATGTGCAAGTGCTTTTTCAAGACTTTGCTTGTGTTATATTTGCTAATATGGCATTGACCACAGTAGGTCACGTGGCTGAACCCAGAGTCAAGGGTTGGGACAGGAAAGCTCATCCACAATGGAAAGGTACTGCAAAGTTACATGGAAAAGAGGTCCAGGGAGGCGGGAGGATTCAGGGCCATGTTTGCCGTCCATCTACCATAGTAGAGCAGGCTACACTGCTGAAACAAATACAGTCCAAAGCACATAATGGCTGACATACACTAGAAGTTCATTTCTTTTCATTTAACCTGGTTGGTGGGTGGCTGGTCCCTTCCATTTTTAGCTCTGTCATCACCTAGGTCCCATTGCTGTCTATATCAGGGGTGGCCAAAGTTCTTCAAGGGCTAGGTAGTAAGTATTTTAGGCTTTGAGGGTCATGTGGTCTTTCTTGCAACTACTCAATGCTTCCTTTGTAGTACAAAAGCAACCATAGAGAATATGTGAATAAATGGGCATGGCTGTGTTCCAAGGGTTATACTTCTCCATCTTGGCATCTGTGGCTTAATCTTTTCAGTACAAAGTAATTATTTGTGTCCCTTGGACTCTGTAACTTGTGTGTTACAACTGTGCACATGCCCTCTTTGACTTTTAGAGACCTAGGGGAAGAGAATTAAACATTTGGATTGCCCATTTTACTGAAGTAATTAACTCATTCATCTTGTCACTTACGTGCAAGTTAATGGGAAGGAACAAGGAAGAAACAATATAAGAGCAACTGGAGCACAACCTCTTAAGCATATAGGGCAGAGTTGTTAGAATCATCTCACAGAACAGTGAGAGAGCATGCCCATGTCTCTCCCACCCTCTCTGCCTTTGAAGTTTATCTAAATGGACTTTATTAAGGTCACTTTCATCATAGGACTGTGACATAATTCCACATGGTACTCTCCAGGTGCTGCCTGCATCTGGCTGAGGAGGAGGACTCCACACAGTTCTCTCTCTGGCACACACTGCACCTCTCTGCTCGGTCACCTCTTACCACCCTCTGCTGTTTTGGTGACTGTGGGGCTGTTCCATGTTGGAATCTCAAGATATCCTGGCATCTTCACCATTGAGGACAGTATTAAGGGCTGAGGGAGAAATCCAGTGGCTGAGGGAGAAATCCTTGTCACAGTGCTGGACAGAATAAACACAGGGAGGGAAGAGAAGGCTGGAGCTGATGGCTGCCACCCTACCTCACTCAAAAGGTGAAGGAGAGAGGATGAATAGAGAAATATATTGGTGGAACTCAAAATGAGGGAGAATGGGCTGGTACCCGCTTTGGGGCCCTGTGTAGCTGCAGGGCTGGTTCAGGCCTGCCCTGGTATACCTACCAGACTGAGGGGCTGAACTACTATCTTAACCTGACTTTTTCTCTTGAAGCAACTTCCAGCAGTGGGTGTATATAGTCTGCTAGACACAGCGAGGACTAAGCAATGATGAAAGATGCCATGGCTGGGATTCCCAGCAGTGACCTGGGGTCACTTTCTGAAACAGTACCATGGGCACTACCTATGAGTAGGGTATGAGGGTCTAGAGAGAACTGGAAAATAAACATTTTTTTTAAATCCCAATTTCTGAATTATATCAAATCTGGCCAAAATAATATAAAACACATCTAATTACTTGGGATAAATGGTCTAGGAAAGAATTTAATATTTGTCAATCTGGTAGAGTAAGAGAAAATTTATTTTGTAGCATTTTGATACTCTGGCATTTTGGATTGAGTTGGAACAATGGGCCACAGGCTCCTTTTTATTACATTCCATTATATCTTGTTCCATTTTATAATATTAATTCATACTTAACATTTCATAGTATACTTGTGTTTCACCACTTCAAGTGTAAAATTGGTTAAGCTGTAATCACTACAGAAACCACTGGGGAAAAAACTATACAAAGAGATATAGTAAGAAAACAAAATGTTTAATAAATTCAAGTGGAATACTCAAAAATGTTTATATAATCCAAAAGAAGGTAGGGAAGAGGTAACTAATTCTAGCTAATAATGGAGACAGTATTAATTAAAGGCAGAGATGATCAAATGGATTAAAATAAAAAAAGATCCAACCAAGAAACAAAAATTAGAACACACAGAAAATAAATAATAAAATGATAGGTTAGACTTATATCCAAACTTATCAATAATTATATTAAATGTAAATGATCTAAACACACCAACTATTTGCTGTCTATATGAAATTCATTTCAAATATAGTCTTACAGGTAAGGAATTGGAAAAGCTTGTACTGTATTAGTTTTCTATGCTGTTTAACAGGTTACTACAAACAGTGGCTTAAAACAACACACATTGGCCGGGCGCAGTGGCTCATGCCTGTAATCCTAGCACTCTGGGAGGCCGAGGTGGGCGGATTGTTTGAGCTCAGGAGTTCGAGACCAGCCTGAGCAAGAGCGAGACCCCATCTCTACCAAAAATAGAAAGAAATTAATTGGACAGCTAAAAATATATAGAAAAAAAAAATTAGCCGGGCATGGTGGTGCATGCCTGTAGTCCCAGCTACTCGGGAGGCTGAGGCAGTAGGATTGCTTGAGCCCAGGAGTGTGAGGTTGCTGTGAGCTAGGCTGATGCCATGGCACTCACTCTAGCCAGGGCAACAGAGTGAGACTCTGTCTCAAAGAAAAAAAAAACCAACACACATTTATTGTCTAACAGTCCCTGTAGGTCAGAAGTCTGGGCATGGCTTAGCTGGGTTCTGTACCTCAGGGTCTCACCAAGTTGCAATCAGGGTATTGTCTAAAGCTGTGATCTGATCAGAAGCTCAACAGGGGAAAAATCTGATTCCAAGCTTCCTCGGGTTGTTTATAGGATTTATTTCCTATGGGTGCAGGACTGAAGCATTGGCTTCTTACTCACGTAAGTTTGTTAACTTAGATGAAATGGACCAGTTTCTCAGAAAGCAAGAAACTACCGAACCTAACCCAAGATGAAATGGATAACCTGATTAGTCTTATAACTATCAAAAGAAATTGAATCCATAGTCAAAACCTTCAAAAACCAGATAGTTTCACTAAATGCATCAAATATATAAAGAAGAAATCCATCCTATACAATTTATTTCAGAAAATAGAAGAGAAAGAAATACTTCTCAACTCATTTTATGAGGCCAGTATTACCCTGAAACCAAAACTAGGTGAAGGCAGTACAAGAAAAGAAAACCACAGACCAATATCTTTATGGCTGTAGAAACAAAATCCCCAACAAAATATAAGCATATCAAATCCAGCAATATAAAGAACGCTACACCATGACCAAGGGGAGCTTATCCTGGGAATGTAAGACTGGTTCCATGTGTGAAAATCAATCAGTGCAATCCTCCCTATTAACAGTCTAAAGGAAAAAAAAAAAAAAAAGCACATGATCATATCAATTGATGCAGAAGAAGCACTTGAAAAAAATTCAACATCATTCACGATAAAAACTCACGGCAAACTAGGAATGGAAGGAAAATTCTTCAATTTGATATAAAGGGCACCAACAAAAGCCTCAAATGTGGCAAAACCAATGACGAGCATTCATACTCTGGGCAACATTGCACAGGACGATTGCTTTCCTTGTCCTAGCATGGTCAGTCCAGCAATAAATCCCCAGGCAACACCATTTTCAAAATTGTGCTTATCGTTCCTGACAATCTAGCGACCAGCAGTTGGTGAGAGCATCAGCGCAGCAAAAGTGAGCTCTGGTTCTTTACTGAGTGGCACTGGCATCAGGACTGCGCACTGTGTGTCTTACTGTGACAACATCGTGCAGGAACTGGGTGGTGAAAGAACATTACGTTGGTGGCGAAGCAGTTTGCTGAACAAGGATACGGGCTCTGATAACAAGGCCGTGCGGCAGGAAGCTGGCAGTTAATCTGAGCTTGGGCACCTCCTGGGAACCAGAACCAGCAATCGGCATCACGCAGGAAAACAGCAGGGACCTGGAAATGAGATTTCTGCAAGCCAGGAAGCTGGCAATTGAGTCAGAGCCGCAGAACCAGCTGGAATGAGAACTGTTAGCTATCAGCACCAAGCAACAAAGCAGCAAGGAAGAGCTCGCTAAAGAGTCCAGGGAGATTTTTTTTTTCCAAAATGAAGGGACTCAGAATAAAAGGCTTTGCTTAATTATTGTTACAGCCTGCCAGAGATTTGAAACAGCGGAGTCATAAAGAGAAATGTCTCATGGAGGTTATTCTCTCATGCAGATGGGTACACTTGAGTCTGTAGTCAGGCCCTGCTGCTTTTGAGTTTATTTCTGTCAACAAGACTTCCCACATTTTCTTCTTAATGACCTGGAACTTCTGATTGCCCCCAAACTCTTTCATGAGAAGTTGGGTCTCTCAGTCTTCAAGTAGGAGAAAATGAAAAGTTCAACACTGAGGCAAAATTGTAAGTATAATTTTAGGGGTTCTAATCTTCAGCACACACACTCAACTATGGGTATGTGGTATGTTTTTCTTCCCCAGCCTCTACTGGAATTGCTAATAGAATGCCCCAGTTTAACTGTTCAAAGAATGTATCAGCTAAAACTAAGCTTAAAAGTTGTTCTGAAGTTGAGCTGCTCTGTTTTTTAAGGTGTCCTAAGCAAAGAAAAGTGTAAGATTTTGCAGAGGAAAAGAAGTGGTACGGGAAAGTCTCTGAAACAAGCCAGCTATTCCTGGAAAGAAAAATCACTGGAGCTCTCAGTGGTCGGTAGAAGAACCCCAAGTTTTTATTTGAGACTCACAGCCTGCAGGGCAGTGTGTGTGATGGAGAGCGCCTGGTCTGGGTGTCTGATGACCTGGGCTCACACCCACATCTGCCCCTATGGGGTAGTGGTTATGGTGGACTCTTGACTCAAGCAGTCTGGACTCAAAGGGTAAATCCGGTATTTTCTTGTGTGACCTTGAACAACTTAGTTCACCTCTCTGTGCTTTGTTTTCTTCATCTATAAAAAGAGATGATAACCATATCTACCTTGTAGAGTTGTTGTGAAGGTTAAATGAATTACTACTGCATGTGTAAAACATCTGAAACCATACCTGGCTCATAATAAGTGCCATGTAAAGGTCTGCTGTTATGATATAATAACTAGGTCCTAGAGTAATTTACCTCTCTGGTTTCAGTTTCCTCATCTATAAAGCTAGAGGCTGGCTCAGGCCATATTTCTCAAAATGTGTTCTAGAGATCTCTAGCATCAAAATAATTTAGGGTATCAGTTTAAATAAAATAACTTAGAGTTGGCCCTGGAAAGGGGCTTGTAAAAATGCTTTCAAAGTGATTCTTGTGCACGTTTATTTAATTGTAGCAAACCCATGTAATTACCTGAATAACAGATGGCACTGAGCTGTTTTGGAAGGGAGAGAAATTATTCCCTGAGAGGCACAAGGATCGACCCTCTCAACAGTGCATGGGAGGCAGGGTCAGAGCCGGAGACAGGCTGTGTCTGTCCTAGCAGCGAGTGGGAATTATGGCCTGGAGATAGATGAGCTGCCTTCTTCACAAATGCCTATGGACTAGTTCATGAAATTACCCAATAGAAGTCCCTTTCCCATTTGTATGGACTCAGGGTGAGCCCTTAAATCTTTGTGACAATACATATTTTTTAAAAAGTCACTTGTTGGAAGTCAGAACTAACTGCTTTGTCATCTGTGCTCTCATTCACATTATTTCTATCCTATTAGAATTTGCATCCTACTGTATCAGGAAGCGTCTCCCCTGGAAATGATGAGCTTCTTAAAGTTAGGGTGAGTGCCTTATTCATCTTGGTATTCCTCTCTCTTCCTCCCCCCTTGCCCTAGCTTTTAGCACAGTGATTTGCATGTGATCATCCTTGAATAAGTGTTTGTTGAATGAATCTGCAGACGACCCCGTTTGAACTCAGCCCATGGAGTGGACAATACTGTGATCCCAGACAATGTACACCGTAATTGATGAGACCCATGGAAACAAAAGCAGTGGAAAAATCCTGCCTCCACCACAAAGACCTTTGCAGTATTAATACAGTGGAAGATATAAATCTTAATTAGTAGCAGGAAAAAGTGATGATGTATCAAGGTTCTCAAAATGTCAGCTGGTGGCTGGTCAATCAATTCATTTATAGCCACTAACCGTTGCACTGTGATACGGAAACCAATACTGCTAATTAAAGGTGTAATGACAGTCAGCCAGCTCAGTGTTAGTTGATTCTTAATACTTCAATTACTTGTTTTTATGCCAGGCGAATTTAATCAAAAGGGGTCAGAGAGTCATACAAGGCTTAAAATTTTTAAATGATTTGCATATATTAACTTCAAAATCCAAGTGAAGGAGTACCTATATTCACATTTACTTTACTTGATCATTAAAGCTTTTGGAAAATGAAGTTAATTCTTGATGACAAATAGATATAAATATTTCAACAAAGGAAATTTTATTGCACTTCAGACTTTGGTTCCATGTTCTATTTCTTTATCCTCTGCTGGAAAACAACCCCCAGATTTTTTTTTTTTTTTTTTTTGAGACAAAGTCTCACTATGTTGCCCGGGCTAGAGTGAGTGCCATGGCGTCAGCCTAGCTCACAGCAACCTCACACTCCTGGGCTCAAGCGATCCTCCTGCCTCAGCCTCCCGAGTAGCTGGGACTACAGGCATGCGCCACCATGCCCGGCTAATTTTTTCTATATATTTTTAGTTGGCCAATTAATTTCTGTCTAATTTTAGTAGAGACGGGGTCTCGCTCTTGCTCAGGCTGGTTTCGAACTCCTGAGCTCAAACAATCCGCCCGCCTCGGCCTCCCAGAGAGCTAGGATTACAGGCGTGAGCCACCACGCCCGGCCCGGATTTTTTTTAACTTAAGAAAAACTTGCAGTTGATCATGCGGCCCCACCCTCCATCATCTTATTTTTCCCTTTTTATCCTTGACAAGTTTTGGGGGGAAAAGTGGTTTACAGCTCCTCTATTCATCACCCCTGCAATATGGCTTCTGCCTCCATTGCACATTTGAAAGCCACCTTAGCCTTTACCAGTCTAAGTCAAATGGCTTTTGCATGGTCCTCAGTCTTTCTGCAGCCTTTAATACACTAACTACTTTTTCTTTGAAACTCTGCCCTCCTTGGGTAGGATCCCTACTAACCTCTCTGCCAGAAGTATTTTCAGAAGGGGGTTAACGTAGCTTGCAAGATGGGCAGGGAACATGAGCATGGGGGCCTACTGGGCTGAAGAGGGTAAGGAAAACCCTGGGGCACAAGTGGTGGCCCCCTCCCAGGGAAAGGTCAGTGGCCAGCAGCTCAGAATACTCAGACCAAAAGGGAATGGAAAATTCTAGTCCAATTCTGGGCCGATGTCCATATTTAAGGGGGCAGGATGGAAGCAAATCTCTGGGAGGCTGGTGTGCAGATTCTTAATGTAGAACCAGTCAAGTCCTTTAGAGATGAGGAGAGGACCACCGGTAAAACAGCCCAGGCTTGGAAACAGGATTGGCAGAAAGAAGAGAAAGCGAGGCCCCAAGTGGCTGTAGGGGGTACAGCCCTGGGCTCTTCCCTAGTGGTGGAAATGGATGGCCCTCTCTGGGGAGTTGACTGGAGAGCCCCCACGTCAGGTAGGCTGCGTGGACAAAGCCATTGCTGCCAAATTCCTCTTTTGACTTTTGGATGTTTTAAGAAAACCACTGCTTGCCAGCTTATAAAAGCACAGTTTGCAGATGGTGGCTATGACTGCAGGAAGCTGGGGCAGGGTGGACACTCCTGTGTTCCCTCTTGGTCTCCTTTCCCCAACCTTCAGTCCCCATCCTCCCTGTTTCCCCCATCTCTGACATCTCCAGCCTGGTGACCTTATCTGTCTATAGCTCCAGCTGAGGAGGCAACAAGCTGTGGGGATTGAGGGCTTCGGACCAAATTCTCCAGCTATGAATTCACCTGCAAGCTCTGGGTCCCATACCTCCAGCGGCTTGCAGGCACTGAATAGAACTTTTTGCTTGTCAGACACTGTGCTAGACCCTTGATTTACATCATCTCAGTTGCATAAAAGTAGGAATCATTCTCATTAGAGATGAAGAAAGAGAAGGACAAGAGAGATGTGTAAGTTGCCCAAAAGTCACACAGCTAGATTCAAACCCAGGTTTGTCTGACTTTAAGGAGTTCATACTTTTGGGGTCAAAATTTGGACTTATCTTCCCTGATAAGACCTGCTCCCCTCCAGGGGAAGCATAAAAATAAAAAAATTCTGAATTCCCTTTGACTTTTCTTTTCTTATCCCTGCTAGCCTCCCTCCCTTTCCCTCCTCACCGACCCATATCCAACCAGTCATTGTTTTCTTCTGTTCATTCTTCCTCCAGTGTCCCTCTTCTCTCCTTCCACCCTCACCACGACTCAGCACTCAGGCCCTGGGTGGGGACTCCAGATGTGCTTCCGGGAAGCACATTCCGACCTGGTCATCTTTGGAGGGCTTTGCACAGTGGTGCGCAGGACAGCCTCTGGAGCGTGGCTGCTGGTTGCAAGTCCTGGCTCCATCCCTTATTAGTGGCGTGGCCCTTGGGTAAGTTACTGTAACCACTCTGTGCGTCAGCCTCCTAACATCTACCTCAAAGGGCTGTCATAAGGACAAACCAAGCTGATCTTTAAAAAATACTTGGCACAGCATCTGGAGCATAGTAAGCAATATATGCAAATAAATCAACTGCAGCCAGACCAGTCGTTCTAAAATGAAGATTTCATTTGGGATTCTCTTAAGAAACTTTGAAACCCTGAAGAATTGAAGGCCAGGGTTGTGCCAAAATATTCACCCAGCCTGATCCCACTGCTCCCCCAGAGAGACCCTTTGCTGCTTCTCACGGGTGCTTTCCAGATCCACGCCCCCTGTGTCTGGTTTGAGACATGTTTCTGTCACTTAGCTTTTTTTTAACACTCAGTTGGTACCAAACGATCACTTATAAACAGTGTCCTGACTAATCCACTCCTCATAATGTCTGCCGTAGCCTCCTAATTAGCATTCTTGCCGCCAGATTGGAACTGGTCTCTTTCTACTTTCAACACACCACTCTCCCTTTCTCTGTGATGCCGGAGTGATCTTTCTAAACCACATGTATGATTGTCTTATCGCGCTCTTTAAATAACTCTTTGATCACTCCAGTTGCCGATGGCGAATACAGCTGAGGCTTTCCAGCACGGCGGAGCCTTCACAATCGGGTCTATGGCCCACACTCCTGCCTCTGCTTCTCCTTGATCTTTATCCTCCAGCTATTCTAAAATACTTGGGGCTCCCCACGCATGCCAGGCCATTTAAAACTTCCTTCTTTTGCCACCTAGAATTCCCTCTGTCTGGAATGTTCTTCATGTTCTATGCTAACTTTGAACTTTTTATTTGTTCTCCAAAATTAATCCAATGAAAAAAATCAACCCAGTCATCATTATTCTCCCTGAAGGGGCTTAGAAATTAATCTTAATTCAAATGACTTCCCTCAGATGACTCAGCCAGTAGCCAGGAGCAGAACCCAAGTCTCCCGACTTCCAGCCCAGTGCTCTCCTCATGCCCCATGATGGATTTGACCTGGAAAAGCTCTGCTGGGCCCTAATTCTGCTCTGTTTACAAAAGCACGTCAGTCACACTAGGTCTGTACCATTCTTATTCCCCACCCTGGCATCCGGATGCAACAGCAGACTTTATTGTACAGAGTTTTCAACATGTCAACAATTATGTGCTATCTTTCAGGTTATGCTAGTAGCATAAAATGCACAAGGCTGATCATTTTTCTCTAAGCCGTTCATATACAGTGCTAGCTTCCAGCTATAAGCATCTGGCCTGCTAACTGCATAGTAAACAATAGTAAACATGCTGCAGGTATTAATGAACTACTTGTATAAAGTCATTTCTGTATAATCAAGATACTATTGTTATCAATAATAACAGCCATTGCAGACAGGTGCCTGGGCCCCACTCTGGCCCTATTAAATAAGAATTACTGAGGGTGAAGCCAGGCTTCAAGTTTTTAAAAGCTCCTGTGGTGATTCCAATGTGTGGCCAGAGCTGAGAACCACTGGGCTTGTCCGTTCCTCCTTGAGGGAGGTTTGGGCAGGATTTACAAAAGTTTTGAGCTATGGACAAAAATAAGGTCATAAGGGAAAGATACGACTTATAAATCAACTTCTCTTGATTTATGATAATATTTTAATGAGAAACATGAAAATGAAGAAAACAGTGGAGACAACATTTAGCTTTAACAATTAAAAAGGAGGGGCCAGGTGTGGTGGCTCAAGCCTATAATCCTAGCACTCTGGGAGGCCAAGGAGGGAGGATCACTTGAGGCCAGGAGTTCCAGACCAGCCTGAGCAAGAGCAAGACCCTGTCTCTACTAAAAGTAGAAAAAATTAGCTGGGTGTGGTGGTGCGTGCCTGTAGCCCCAGCTACTTGGGAGGCCAAGGCAGGAGGATCACCTGAGCCCAGGAGTTTACGGTTACAGTGAACTATGATAACACCATTGCACTGCAGGGTGGTGACAGAGTGAGACCCTGTCTCAAAACAAACAAACAAAACAACAACAATAAAACAAAACAGAAAAACAATTAAAAGGAAATATATTGTATAATTCTTTAACTCTTTCAGAATAAGTTGCATCTTCCCCTTATTATTTTATATTTTTGTCCATAGCTCAAAGCTTTGGTAAATCCTGCCGAGATCTCTCTAATGGGTACGGATATATAATTTGATAGAAAAAAATAAGACCTAGCATTTGATAGATCGGTAGGGTGATTATAGTTTACAATAATCTATTGTACATTTCAAAATAGCCAGGAGAAAATAATTTGAATTTCTAGCACAAAGAAAAGACAAATACTTAAGTGAATGGGTATCCCAATACACTGATTTGGTCTTTAAAAATTATATGAATGCATTGAATTATCACATGTACCCCCCCAAAAAATATCATCATAAAGTGCTGCCTTATTGCTAGGGTGATGGGGAGGGGTCAACCTAGTTTAAGCCTAAGTTTAAGCTTTCCTGAAGACTTCATTCTACTTGATCACACTTTGTGTTCTTGGTTCTAATTCCTGCAGTGGGAAGAATCAAAAATCTCCATAAAAAGGTCTTTTAGCATCTTCTTCCACTTTCCTTTGTCTCTCCAAGGTCTCATTGGTCTGTGCATTCTTATCTAAATGTATTAACTGAGCCCATTTTGTTTTTACATCTAACTCTTCCTAGATAATAGATTTCCCCTCTAGTTAAAGCAGCCTGTGCAATATTTAAAATTGAAAAAATAGTTTAGGCCGGGCGCGGTAGCTCACGCCTGTAATCCTAGCTCTCTGGGAGGCCGAGGCGGGTGGATTGTTTGAGCTCAGGAGTT
>NW_012149063.1:3415520-3436767 GCF_000956105.1 Propithecus coquereli
GCTGTGAGCTAGGCCGACGCCACGGCACTCACTCTAGCCTGGGCAAAAGAGTGAGACTCTGTCTCAAAAAAAAAAAAGAAAAAAGAAAAAAAAGTCATCCTAGTTTGGTTTTGCTTTGTGCCTGGTATACACAGCATCCGGCTCAGGGTACTCAAAGTCTTTACTTGTCTTGGCAAATGGCACCAGGGTTTTCCTGGCTTTGGGGCCCACATATGGAAAACCAAACTCCTAAGAGCTGCTTCTGTGCTTCTGAATGTTGTTCTATTGCTTTACCCTCTCTCTGTAAACATACTGCAAGTCTTAATTAACTGCTTGTACAAAATCATCTTTCCTTTCATCTGGAAGTAGAAGTCCCATTTTCTATGGTGAGCCCATTCCATGTGGCTTGAGTGGGGCAGACCCTGCTCCCACCTGGAGGGAGGAGGTACTGACTCAGACCTGGTCAATCAGAGAGCTGCATTTCCCACTCACAGTGATCTCTGCGATTCGTAGAGAACTCTGATCATGATGATTCATAGGGAACTTGGGTTCAGAGTTTCCTGTGTCCACCTGTCCATTTTTCTCTTGCATGTTCTGTTCCTGCACTTCCCACCATGGATCTCAGCACCCAAGCCATGGCAGTATGTCAAAGGGACAACAAATCTATGCATTCCTCCAGAATGAGTTGTGAATGAAATAAAACACACAGCCCTTTACAGTTATAGTATCTGTAAAGAACAAAACAGAAGTTGACTTTAAAGTGTTACTAAATTCATAGAATTTTGTGATTATATGTTTTTCAACACCAGATAGTGAAAGTGCAGTTTCTGTTATGGTAGGAGGTAGGGTGAAAACTTCATGACGTTTTTGGCTTTGGGAGTCTTTCTCTGGAAGTGGTGGGAACCATTGTTGCGCATCAAGACACTGATACAATGGTGCTCCTCTCACTCTCGCTTCCCCTGCTGTTTCTGTTCTCCTATTCATACTTTATGATCACCAAAATGGTGAACTTAGAGCAGGGCTTCTGAATTTGAGGGAAGCAACTCACATCCCTGAAACACAAGGGCTCATCACTGTGGTGATCCTCAACCAGCACTCCGTGTGCTCCCAGGGGGAAAAACGGGGACCTGGGGTGGGGAAGCCTGGGACACTGGGGTAAGCATATATGGCTGAAAAAGAGCCACAATGGTGATGTTTATGTCTCTATTCCTGTCCAGAATGTTGAAGAATGTGATTTGAAAGTTGAAGAGTAATTGCTACTTAACGCCAAAGACAGTAAAACAGCTCAGGTGGTGATGTTTAGTTCCTGCTCCTCTTTATGCCTAACCCACTATTCATTCCTTCATTTATTCACCAAAGTCTCCCCGAGTGCCTCTAATGTGCCAGACACTGAACTAGGCAATGGGATTATAAAGGCAGCAAGAAAGACAAGGCAAATATCAAACAGAAAAGGTCTTGCAGTATGGAGAATTGTTGGGAATGGAGAGGCCTGAGAAAGCTCTTTTGAACAAGAGAGTTCCTTTGGTGCTGGCTGTGGTAGCCAGGTCAATAATGTGTGTTTTCCAGGAACCACTACCACTTCCTCCAGGTGGCTTTGTTTTATCAATTTTCTCCCAACTCTGACCCCTCTTTTTATCCTTGAAAAAGGAATTTTACTTGCAATGGTAAAAAAAAAAAAAAAATGGTCTTGGGATTATTTCCATCTCACATAGAATTTGCTCTCACAATACAAAATAATTTTTAAAAATAATTTAAAATTTTTGAAATTAAGTTAAATTATAAAGTACTTCAAACTTACAGAAAAGAGCATAAAGTTTAAATTAAAAATGGAAGGCAATCCTATGACTCATCAATTCTATTCCTAGATATTTACCCAAGAGAAAGAAAAACATATGTCTACAAAAAAGCTCTGTACAAGACTGTTCATAGCAGCTCTGTTCATAATAGCCCCAAACTGGAAACAAGTCAGATGCCCATCAACAGGGAAATGGAGAAGCTCTCGATAAAAGGAATACTATTCAGCAAAACAAACAACAACAAAAGAACAACTATAAATGCAGCAACACCAATGAATATCAAAATATGCTAAATGAAATAAGCCTATTGTGAAAAAAAGTACATACCATACTATTTCATTTATATGACATTTTGGAACTGGTGAAATTAACATGTGGTGATAGAAATCTGATCATTGGTTGTTTTTGAAAGGGGTGGGAATTGACTAGGAATGGGCACAAGGGAATTTTCTGGGATGGTGGAAGTGTTTTGACTCTTGTTATATATTTGACCAAATTAGATTGAAGGGTACAAGTAAAATACGAGCATTTCACTGTAAGTAAATAATACTTTAAAAAAACAAACAAAAAGAGCGATATTTTATAAATATCATACATTTCTACCCTTTTCTCCATTAGCTTGAGACTCCTTGAGGGTAAGCAACAGAATCTTACTCATTTTTTATTTTAACATTTACCACGGAGTAAAAATAAAATAAATGTTTGTTGAATGAATAAGGAATACTAATATCCTATACTGATACAGGGCTTTCACATATATAATCTTATTTAATCCCTGCAGTAACCCTGTGAGTTTAGAGGTGAAGCCTGGAGGGGTAATGTGAGCCACCTGGGTCACACTGTGGGTGGTGGTGGTGGTGGTATAGGTAGGACTTGGACTGGGTCTTCTATCACAATCATCTAACTCTAAATCTCATGCTATTTCCATGACATCCTAATTCACAACATTTGAATAATTATCTGTATTTTTTTCTTAAGTCAATCTTGTCAACTTAACATATATTATGTGTCTGTGACTTCTAAACTTTAAAAAGCTTAACAATTATTTAGAGGTAGAAACTTGGTATTGTTTAATATGAATTCCACCATAATGTATCATTTTCTTCAGACTTCACACATGATTTGGTAGCTCCCAGCTATAAGTATCTCACCTGGGAGGTAACTCAGAATCAGAGATAAAGGGAAATCCTTTCCATTGTCTTGAATCAGGCTGCTATTTGAGCTATTGAGTAGAGCAGGTTCTGCTAATGCTCAACGGTGTTGGCTGACAAAGAAAGCCCACTAGTCTACTGTCCATCTTTAACTTCCTGGGCTGGAGAAATCCTCTATTCACTGAATAAAATAGTATTTAACCCTACGTCAATATAATAAAAATCAGTATGTAGTTGGAATTAATGTTACTGTACTCTTTTAATGTATAGGTGTGGGGAATTGACTCACTTTTATTCAACACCTACTCTGAGTATATGTTTGTTCTCTCCTTTAATCCTTACAATGACAAAACGAAGTAGGCACTGTGGCCTCATTTTACAGGTGAAAAAAAAAAAAAAACTGAGACTTAAAAAGTTTGAGTATATTGGCTAAGGTCACATAGCTAGTAAGTGGCCAAAACCAGGATTCAAATACTGGTCTCCCTCACTGCCCAAATGTGTTCTACCTACCCCTTCTGTGCTGCCTCTTTGGGATACTACACACTGCTAAATGCCAACCACAGTTTTAGAAGGTGTGGTAGGCAGAATAATGGCCCCCAAAGGTATCCATGTCCTAATCCCTGGAATCTGTATGTTACCTTACATGGTAAAAGAGTCTTTGATTAAATTAAGGATCTTGAGGCAGGAAGAGCACCCTGATTGAGGCAGGAGAGTCACGGGTCAGAGTCAGAGAAAGATTTAAAGATGCTCTGCTGATGACTTTGAATTTGGAGAAGGAGCCACAAACCAAGGCATGTTAGTAGCCTCTAGATGCTGGAAAAGGCAAGGAAACATTCTCCACTAGAGTCTCCAGAAGGAATACAGCCTTGCCAACACCTTGAATTTAGTCCAGTAAGACCCATTTCAGATATCTGAACTTCAGAACTATAAGGCACGTTTGTGTTGTTTTAAGCTATGAATTTTGTGTTAATTTACAGCAGCAATAGGAAACTAATACAGGAGGGATAACAGTTAACTAATATATAAGTTGTCTTCTTTTTGGCATTTTAAAGAAGCAAATTATTCTCTTTTAATAGCAGCAAATACTAAATTAAAATATGCTTATATTATAAGAGTCTCAGTGTTATAGGAGAAATCCCACCTTTTCAAGGCTTTTCTATAGAAATGGAAACAACAAGGTAGCATTAAAATTCAAAGAGTACCCAAATAATTTGGTAATTTGTTACTTTCCCTAGTACTGTGGACATTATCTGAGTTGCCATCTTAATTCATAATATTTATTATATTTATTCATCATTCATTTAACAGTCATCAGGTGCAGCAGTTATCATATGGGTATATGTGCAGGGATGTACATAAGCTGATAGATAAACAGACACATCATAAATTCTGTAGTGCCTTAATTTTTGACAGACAGATTTTCATTTTCAGTATTAGTTCACTTACCATCTCTGAATTACGTAGACGTATAAATGTTTAAAAGTTTATCAGGTATCTGATTACAAGAGAATATAAATAATTCAATACAGAAAATTACCCCTTTAGAGGTGATAGAAGTGGCAAGTAATATAAATTTAATATAATATAAATGAGAACTTTCAATCTTATACTAAGTTGCTTTGGTGATTAATCGTTTTTGAAAAAAAGAATTAGAATTCCTGCCAGAGAAAGAACACTCTGACATCTACTAGATCTTATAAAAGTTTGATTTATTTCTTTTCTATCAGAGTTAATTTTGAAAGTTAGGAAAAAAATCTTGATGCTAAAAGATATGGAAAATCATTTGGTGCAATATAATGACCCAGTCAGAATTCATTCTCAAATTACAAAGAGGGCCCCTTCTTCATCTTACCATTAGACTTGCTTAGCTAGGAACCTAAGGGTTGCTCTTGTAGGGTGTGTGAGGGGCTATTTAAGGCCTAGATTAAATTTAAAACTAAATTTATATCTGACTTGGCCTAAGAGTGCTATTCTAAGACTCTGGTAATCTAGATGACCTTTCTGAGCCTCTTTTCTCCGATTAAATGAGGACATGTTCTCTGAATTCTCTTCAATTGCTAAGATGTTATTTGTTCCCAAATGAGTGAATCATAGTTCTGCTGGGACTATCCCCTTCCCCATAGTAGTCTTAATATAATTATCAATTAACAATGTACTCACTCAATCTAGTTAATGTGTGTTGATGGAGCACTTTCCATATTTAAGGACTTTGATACATTTGCTTGTATCAAAGGAATATGAATAAACATAAAACACATAGGACTTGTCCAGTGCTTGTGTGTGAATTATGAAAAGCTGTACAACTTGGTGAACAATTGTGCCTTTGTTATCATTAAAAAAAGTTGTCCTTTCCTCTGTGCAGATGAAGCCCCACACTGGGACACACATGTTGGTGAACAGAGCATGGGCTAGATTGCAGCTTCTGCTCCTGTCCTTGGCTGGGTGACTCTGGGCAGTGTACAACCTCTCCAACTGATCTCAGCAACCCAGTCCCCACTTTGTAATCTACTTGGAGAAATAACACATCTACTCCATTTTAAGTTCTTGCAAGTTACTTCAAATGGTGCATTGTTGATTCCTCTAATAAAATCAGAGGAACTAGGATATTTTCATTCTTAACTGTTTTGAGGAAACCACTATATGGCTGTTTGCAAACTGTTTTGTTTTGTCAAGTTTGTTTTTAAATATTGAACGTGCCTATGAATATCACAAGTCTTGCACACGTAATGTGCAAGGGTAGTAAATTTTGTCTGTTCATCTAGGGAACATGTTTTGAGAACTATTGCCAGGCACTGGGAGATCAGGAGTTGATGGTAAACAGATAGCCACCATCCCTGTCTGCCTGGAGAAATGTTTGGGGGAGGAAATAGTAAAATAGGGACACTCTGGATCCTGATAAAAAAGTCATGTTCTTTGCTAATATCAGGGCTTACTGAGCAGGTGGAGTTGGGGCAGTGAAGCAGATGGTTGCCAAGGAAACCTTTCCCGGTTGGAAAATAATGGATGTGGGCCTGGGTGTGCAGACGTGCATATCCTCAAGCTTAGCTTTTCTACCCTGACTTGGAAAGAAAAGGAAACTGAGACTTTGCCTTGAAGAGACTGGATAGGCAGTTAGAAAGTGCCAGAGGTACTTACGAGAATTAAGAAGCCTAATTAATTGGTCTTCCTGAACCGGCATAGCATCTCTGAAGCTGCAGCAGAGGTTGATGCTAGCACTGCCCTGGGAGCGGTGTGTATAAGGAACCTGGAGTGTCTGACATCAAAGTAAGGAAAAGAAAGGCTGTGGTTGTCTTCTACCTAGAAGAACCAGTGACTGAAAACAGCTCATTCAGCGTGAAAAATATTCTTAATATATTCAAGGGTTTTTATTTATTTTGATCATTCTCTAATCTATGCCGTATCTTTTCCCAAAGAGTTATTCATAAGCCTTGAAAATATTCAAATCCTTTTGCCCAGCAATTCTACATCCAGGACTTTAACCTAAAACCATTAGATATGTACACATGAATGTTAAGATGTTGATTATAGTAATTCTTAAATATAGAAAAATTGGAAACAGTAAAATGTTCATGGGGGATCAGTTACCTAAGTTTCCATGTACCCACGTAAGTGAAAGAGAAATGGTCAGTCACAATCACATGTAGACTAGCCGTTCTCATATGAGAGGCACATGGTGTCTTCCCCATCTGTACAGCCCCAACCCACCAAGAAGTCTTAATTTGAGGGTGGGTGAAGGAGGGATGTAGCTTGGGGAGGAAGGTGTAATTTTAAAATGCTTCTAGGTGATTCTGATACTCTGAGAGTGGGCATACTCCCTTTTAAGAATCGTGATTGTAGTTAAATGATGTAGAAACCTATTAATGTAATATTTTTTCAAAATCAACTATTCAACAGTAGGTAGTCAACATGGTAAAAAATACACACCCATCCATACATACCCCCACATCTACCCACACACATTTAAAAAAAAGTCTGAAGGAAGGATACCAAAATATTGAGAGCGATTAGTTTTGGAAGCAGGATTATAGGTGATTTTATTTGATTTGTAGCCTGTCTGTATTTTTCAACATCTTGTCTACAAACATGTACTACTTTATAATCAGAGAAAAGAAACCAATATATTCTTGAATTTAAAAGAATGCAAAAGTTAAAATAGTAGTCGGTCCTTTCTGAATAGTGTTAATTTTGACAGAAAAAAAATAAATTCTTGAATTGCTTATTATACTCATGCTGTCTCTGTTATCAAGAGTTGGCCCAGCCTCTTGGCTTATGGTAGAACCAAACCCAAACATTACAGCCTCCTCACCGCAGCTACCCAAATTTCAGGACTAGGGCCTAAGAAAGTCATCTAGAATGTAGTAACAAACACCTGAATTCTTTTCCAAATCAACTTTACACTCTGACTGAATTCCTGGAGAGTCAAATAGTTATCCAAACATAGCCAGAGCCTCCTGGAACATTCTCTGGTGACACATGCACAAATGCTACAGGCAAGTGTATATGTTACCATTCTATGTGGAGAGCTGGTTTCCCCTTTCTTTCTTTGTTTTTCTCTCAGCATTTTGAAGACAATTTTCTAGGGGATTACACTTTTTCCATTTTGGTGTAGGAGTAAAAGTTGGCGGGTAATGAGTTGTAGTAGAAGATGACGGGACCAGTGTTAATAAAACTGCAAGGCCGGGCGTGGTGGCTCACGCCTGTAATCCTAGCACTCTGGGAGGCCAAGGCAGGAGGATCACTCAAGGTCAGGAGTTCAAGACCAGCCAAGGCGGGTGGATCACTCAAGGTCAGGAGTTCAAGACCAGCCTGAGCAAGAGTGAGACCCTGTCTCTACTAAAAATAGAAAGAAATTAGCTGGATAACTAGAAATATATAGAAAAAATTAGCCTGGCATGGTGGCGCATGCCTGTAGTTCCAGCTACTCGGGAGGAGGATTGATTGAGCTCAGGAGTTTGAGGTTGCTGTGAGCTAGCCTGACACGATGGCACTCTAGCCCGGGCAACAGAGCAAGACTCTGTCTCAAAAAAAAAAAACAAAAAAACTGTAAGGGTGTTTTGGCCTGGGTCCAGTTGCTTGTTTCACAAAGATCCAATTATTGAGACAATGAGGATTGCCAAGGAAGAAAGGAATTTTTAAATACAACAGACGTCTTGTTGGAAGAATGGGAAAAGCTGCCTCAAATCCATCTCCCTGACTAACAGAGATCATGGGCTTTTAAAGGAGGGGCCCTATGCCTTGGGACAGGTCATGGTGTACCTAACAAGGGGCTACACACGTTGGGGACAGGTTGTGGGGGATGGTGAGTCTTGGCATTAAGAAGTCTGCCCAGGGGCCTTCAGAATCTCAACTCTTCTGTCTCACAGAAAATCCACCATTTCTGGAAAACAACTCAAAATGTCAAATGGTTAGTTAAGGGAGAGGATTATAAAAAACATATAGGGCTCACTGAAATTTGTTCATAGAGCCAGTTACACCAGAAGGCTGATGCTGGGGGTGCAGAGCTGGCAGAATGAAGATAGCAGTGCCAGCCCTTTTTGTGTTCCTGGATTTCTTTAAGAATTGGATGAGATAAGGTTTGCAAAAGTGTCATGAAAGCTATAAAATGTTACATCTGCATAGAGTGTTATTACTTTTTAATGATAAGCCAGCCTGGATTTTTAATAAAATGAGACTTAAGGGGCCTATTGATTGGACAGTACTGCTGTGGCAAATCCTTGCGAAGAGCAGGAGCCTCTTTTGCTTCTCAGAGTCATTTTCTCCTTAGTCAAAACCACAGATGGCAGGACCAAGTTTTGTGTGCACCTATCATTTGGCTTTGACTTGCATGACTCTCTCTCTACTCCCTAAATTCTGGCCATACCACAGATCTTTCAGTTCCAGGAATGCCTGCTTGTCCTGGTACTGTCTCTGCTCTGGACCTTCACACATGCTTCTCTCTGTTGGGGACACTCCCTCTGTGCTCTATCCCTTCAGCTCACTTCCTCACCTGACCCCCTGGGGCAGTGCTTCTCCAAGTGTGGTCCCACATCACCTGGGAACTTGTTAGAAATGCACATTCTGGGGCCCTTTCCCACAACTAAGGTCAGAAACTCTGGGTGTGGGGCCCGGCAATCTGTTGTTACAAGCCCACTAGTGGATTCCAATAATACTAAAGTTTGGGAACCACTGCCCTATAGCAATGATTTACACACTTTGCTGCTTCATCTGGGAAGCTTTAAAAACTGCTGATGCTCAGAGCCGTACTCCAGACCAATAAAATCAGAATCTCCAGGGGTGGGTGGGACCCAGGAATCTGTATTTTTAAATCTCCCCAGGTGATTCCAGTGTGCAACTAAGTTGGAGAACCACCCTGGAGACTGGATTCCTGTTCTCATGGGCTCCCAGAGCATCTTATACTTCTCTTCTGTAACACTCATGCTATAAGCCCAAATGGGACAAGGAATTTGCTTTGTCACCAGGACCTGCCACACCATAGGCACCACTGAATGTTGACAGAATGAATCACACTATGCTTTGATTAGAGGATATGTTAGAAGGATTAACTTAAAAATGCTAATACCAAAAAGATTTCAAGATGGCATTATCCAGAATAAGATTGGGGAAGTATTATGGCAAGATCATAGTAGTTTCACAGTATTCAGGATGAAGAAGGATGGTCCTTTACGTAGAGAGAAGTATGAAAGTGTACACTATGTCTTGTCCCAAGGCATGTGGCCTCTCCTTTAAAAGCCCATGATCTCTGTTGGTCAGGGAGATGAATTTGAGGCAGCTTCTCCCATTGTCCCAACAAGATGTCTGTTGTATTAAAAAATTCCTGTCTTCCTTGGCAATCCTCGTTGTCTCAGTAATTGGATCTTTGTGAGACAAAAAACTTCCAGGGAACATGGCCCACATCAAAACCACAGTCCTCAGTCTTTGCCCCTCACTCTTCACCCATTCTTTCTTTTGTGTCTTTTCAGACACTGGTGAGCTCTGTGTGTGCCTAGTGGCACATGTGTGTTTGTATGTCATAAAGCAGGTGAACTCCAGACTCACATTTTAAAATCCTCAACACATTTTTAAAATATGAAATTGGACCCATCGTTTGCCCTGTTTTTCAGTGGCTACTCCATTCAGGGCAGACTTAAGTCCCAGAGATTCTCTTTTTACCATTAAGATTTATTTATTTTTTTTAAAGTACCAGCTGATGACTTTGGTTAAGTTTTCATTTGACTTAGAATGTCATTTGGAATTGAGGGATAAAACCCATGAAATGAAAATGTGAATATTAAAATAGAGCAGAAAATGGATTATTTGATCCTGCCAAAAATGCATCTCTTTAGAGTAAAACTTAATAGGATGTTCTTTGGGAAAATGATCCAGGGGAAGAAACCCAAGTGTTAGCTCTTTTTTCCCTTTTTTGCAGTGCTTTAGCCACCAAGTGTAGTGCCTGGCACTCCATAAATGAATGGAGAAGACTAAAAGGTCAACCTGCAGTAATTCATTAAAAAATGTTATTAAATGCTTTGCTATTTTTGAAATGTTTCCACTATAATAAAGAATTTAAGACTTAAAGTCATTTCTTTTTGATGTAGTTCCTTCTGGAGGTGTTTTTACTTGAGGAGGGTGCTTGTATGTCTGTGCATTAATGTGGGTATATATGCTTATGAGTGAACATAATCATGAAATTCTTGCTCTTTCTAGCTCTTTGGGAAAATAAATATTATGCATATATTTCTTAGGTATATTAATTTCCTTTCTTATGCAAAGAAATCACATTTACTCATTCATCTAGTCGGTCATTTCTTTCAACAGCCTATAGCCACGTACCAGGCCCTATGTTAGGCGTGGGATATATAACAATAGACCTGATAGGCATAGTCCCTGTCCTCCTGTTGCTGGCTGTGTAGCGGTTTCGGCATTTGCAAAAGTTAACTGTGAGATTATTTTGCTTCTGGGTTCTTGTGTCATTCCTTACTTGATATGTATATGTATGTTATGTATGTGTGTGTGTATTGTATCCTTGATACCAGTTACTGTATTTTTCTGCCACTCTCACATGAACTTGCTAAAGAAGCTACCTTCCAACCTTATCAGTATATCTAAAAACAAGTGGACATCTCAGTATAAGTTGGTGATTCTATAGTAACACAAATTAAGTGTCCATTCCCCAAAATGTCTCACTGGAGATAATGAATGATATACTACATAATTCCTCAATTTAAAATCTTGCATGTTCTCACTCATATGTGGGAGCTAAATATTAAAAACAATTTATATTATGGAGACAGAGAGTAGAATGATGTTTACCAGAGACTGGGGAGGGTACTGGGGAGGGAGAAATAAAGTGGGGACAGTTAACTGGTACAAAAATATAGTTAGATAGTTAGATAGAATGAACAATATTTGATAGAACAACGAAGTGACTATAATCAACAGTAAGTTAGAGTATACTTTAAAATATTTAAAAGAGTGAAATTGGAATGTTCCTGACACAAAGAAATGATAAATGCCTGAGATGATGGATACCTCAATTACTCTGTTTTGGTTAATTCACATTGTATGCCTTTATCAAAGCATCACATGTACCCTATAAAGATATACAACTATTATGTCCCTATAATAATTAAAAATAAAAAATAAAATGTAAAAAATAAAATTAAAAAAATTAATAAAAGCTTTATGGTGTTTTAGTAGTTAGCTTCATTAAAGACAGAAGCTCAAGCAAATTTAAAACTAATAGATTCAACCTAGTTTGCCTATTGTTATTTTTGAATTTGTTACAGAACAGAAATTATGCAAATGGCTGTCAGGCTCTCGCTGCTGCACTCACACTGGGAATGCATTATATTAAATAACTCCGTTCTTGGATGGAAACGCTTATTGGGAGCAGATCGAGCTCTCAGGAGTTTTCAGGAGCGTGTCCCTTCCTTCAGAGGGTCCATTTTGAGCTAATAAATATAGTCAGGGTTGAGATGGGGAGTGGGGCTGTGGGTAAGGTAAGTAGGATAAATTACTGGGGCCTTATAGCCTAGAAGGGCCCGGGGCAAAACTCTGGTGAAGACAGGTTAGCCAGTCCTCCTTCGCTGAGGCATCTGTATTTTCCCTGTGGCCCTGAGCAGGCTGTCAATGACTATCTAGACTGTATAGCACTTAACTCCCTGTTGCAGTGGGATCCTGCTGGACTTCCTGTTCTGCCCTTTCATGCAAAAATCTGCCAGGACAGTTTTTCTCAAAGAAACTTTCCAATGTCACTCCCCTGCTTAATAGTCTGGTATGGCTCTCTGTCACCTCTGAGATAAAATTTCAACCCTCTCGGCTTCCTGAAAACTCTGTCATCAACTGACCCCTGTACACAGATCGAACTTCATCTCTTAATTATTTCTATGATCCTTCTACTAGAACCAGGCTTGTCTTTTTAATAACCTGTTCATTTATTCATTAATTTATTCATTCAGCAAATAGATGGAATGTCCAGTAAGTTCAGTTCAGCAATAAGATTCTGTAATTCTATGAGGTATAATGTTAGCATCTATTATTTGCAAATAATGTAGGGAATACAGGGATATAGAACACATTGTCACCATTCTTAGATTCTTATGACAGTAAATGGAAACACAAAAGGCCATTATTGACCAGTGGCAGTAAGATCTTCGTTCTCTAAACCACATTCTTATTATCTGTGTTCTCTGCATGCTGTTTCCTGGCTCTGGATTTCTCTCCTGCCTCATCTACACTAATCCTTTTCACTTCTCCCTTCAAAACTGTGCCTAGATTTACCTGCTCCAGGAGGCATTCCTACCTGAGTCTTGGTCCTAGGTTGATTTGACTCTTCCTCAGAATTTATGGATACAGCAAATCCAGCATTATTTGGTGCCCGCTGCCTGCTGCTTTGCACAGTCTTCACCTATTTCACATGGGCCTGTGGTCATGTCCGCTGGCCAGAAAAGAAGTGTCCTGCAGACAATAAGGCCCTACCTTCCTGTCCCTTGCTTCCCCCCTCTCCTCTTAACCTAGTGCTCAGCACACAGCCCATGGCATGCTGCTGAATGCTGTTGCACAGTCATTTTTCCTTTCTCAGGAATTCAGATTCAGAAACTCATGGCATTTCCCCTGGGTGCGTCTGCAGTTCAGAAAAGTGAACCTGACTCCATGCCTTGACAAAGCCCTTTGCTCACAAAAAGATGATTGGTTTTGACTGTGCAGCATCTGGAATGAAAGGGCATCGCAACCTTAAGTTGGAGGAATACAAAATCAGAACCGTTAAATGACATGCACGTGGGACCAAGGAGAATAGTTTTGATTCAGCTCTGTGTGCTGGTAGGAGACACTAAATAGATCAGGTTCACTACCAATTAACATCATGTTAATCTTGGCTAATAGTGAAGCACAGTCACTAAGGATTTGGTGGATTTATCAGCTCCTCCCACAATAGTCCTCTGAGGCTAACACCTCTTGGAATCTGGGTGGAAAGAAAGTCCTTTGGTAACAATTTGTCATACATTCTAGTCCATACACTCCTCAAAGACATCATTTTCTGGGCCTGAAGCGTTCTGCTGTTTTTTGGAGGAATGAGAATCCAATCTCACATAAGCCGGAATCAGAAAATAGGTCATCAATGTGAGTTGCAGTTATTTTCCTTCCAGCTTTCTTCTGTGCTTGCTTTAGATTGCTTTTCTGCAAAGGGTAGACGCAGCTGCCCTGGCAAGTGGGCAGTTGAGGGGGGGTAACAGCCACTCTGGCCTTGGGTCCCTGTCAGACATCACCCAGATACCTGGGTCCCTGCAGCTAGCATCTGCCTTTTGTCTGGGCTGTTCAATTCCCATTGAAGGAGCAAGAGAAATGCCCTCCTTGAGTATTGATTTTTACACACACGCACAGAGCACAGTTCATAGTCACTTGATTTGCCACCTGCAGTTTATAATAGAACGAACCTGTGGGATTATAAACCACTTTATTTCTGCACAGAATTTCTCAGCTTGAGGCCAAATTGAAGGGCATTAGTCATCAGTAATTTGCAGTTGTTTTTAATGTTTTTCACTCAGGTTTAAGGCAGCTAAAGCTAAGATTAATTTCCCCATGCTTTGGTGAGGAAATGAAAAATCTGATCATTTAGTGAATAATTTGTAAGAGCTATGAGCATGTGGTGTTCCTTAGTGACTGCCACATCATGACAGATTTGTGAATTTGCTAACGTGACAATTTGAACAATATTAGATAAATTCCATTATGCCATTTCTCTCTCAATATTTTTATGTTTAATGTTTAAAACTCATAGAACGTCAGAAAAAGGAACTTAGAGATCAACCTAGAGAGCATTGGACTCATGTACGAAGCTCCGTCAGACAGCAATTCCTGCGTCTGTCCCCTGAATCCCTGGAGTTTCAGGGTCAGGTTCGAACAAGCACAGTGAGGGGTTCCTGGCGCAAACTTTGAGAAACAGTAACTGGATAAACCACCTCACTTTCAGATGAGGAAACTGAAGCACAGAGAGACTTAGTGATTTGTCAGCATCTCAGAAACGCAGGCCTGCCCCTGAAGCCCAGGTCTCCGGCTTGCAGTTCAGGGCATTTCCCACCGCTCTGCCCCAAGAGCTGAACCTCGGTTTTCCGGTTTTCCGGTTTTCCGGCTAGAAGGAGTCTGGCGCCGCTTGGTCACCAGTCGCGTCGGCAGCAGCTGAGACCTGGTCCTTTCCTGGCCTTCCTCAGACGCGAAGAGGGAGACCTTCACGTTAGGACTGTGGCCTCCTCCTGGCTTCATTGCCTCCCTTGTCTGAGGGGACCTTGAAGTGCCACTTCCTGTCCCCTTGCCCCAACGGGGTGACTTTCCGCCCAGCAGGTCTAGGGTAGGACTCAACTACTGAAAAGCAGCAACAACCCCATGGCTCACTTTGTTCTCTGCTGCCGGGCGCCGCAGGCAGTCCCGCCGCTCTGCTCGGGCGCCGCTGGAAGCCTGACTCGGTCCTCAGGCGGCAGTGTCCTCCTCACGCCTGTTCTGACCTCCTGGCACCTGGTACTTCTGATGGGGAACCCTGACCGGACCCCACGCGTCCCGCACACTCACTCTCACCCCATTCCTTGTCCGCGATAAACAAGACGGTCGCAGAAGTCTCCTCAGAGGACGAGGTTCGCGCGCAGAGACCTGGACGCCGAGGAGGTTGTTTCAAGCTCTGGCGCGAATGGCCTGGGGACTGGTTCTGGCCGAGGGGACAGCAGGGGTAATGCCCGCCTACCCGAGTTGGCCTGGTGTGCGGCGAGACGGCGCCGGAAGTGGAGCAAAGAGGAGGGGCCGGAGAGGGAGGACGCTGCCAGGTCTGCAGGGCCTCGCGGGCCATGGTGGGGGAAGGTCGGACCCTATTGTAAATATAGTGGCATTTTATAGGACTTTCAGAAAGATCCCTCTTGCAGCTGCGTGGAGAGGCCGTGGCTGTAATCCAGGTGGGAGACGTGGGTGGTTTGCAACAGGTGACCGGTGGCGGGGCTGCCGTCCCCCCGGGCTCTGCCCACCAGCGTGCACCTTGCCAGGCCGACGTCAGGAATGCATTTTTAGAGTAGAGCTGACAGGAATTATTGTCCACAAGAAGTGTTAATTATTAATAGTTTCATATTTGTGAGGTAATGTGGAACCTGTTGGAATTAGGGAATCTTATACATTTAAAAGATTTCCTTCCAATCATTATAGAGCCTTCCACGATCAAATCATGATGTTGTTTTCTATTTTTATCTACGATGTAGCTTGGTGACTGTTCACCCTGTAACATAAGATTTCACTACAGAAGAATAGAATTATTTCTCTAAGTAAAAGCAAGGATTTAACAGAATGTGCTCTATTTATCAATGCTTTTTCAGTTACTCTGGTTTTATAAAGTTTGGTCACTTCCACAAATGAAAATTTTTTTTTAAGTAGCTAAATGAGATTTTCATCTCCAGAAGCTATTTTGCAAAAGTTAGAGGCCAAAGTGACACATGACTTTATCACCAGCCCATGAAAACTATGACTTTTATCTGATTTTTCTGTAAGTCTTTAAAAAAAATGTTCAGCCCACACCCATTTATCTTTCCCCACCAGCTCTGTGAGCCCAGGAGGTTTAGAGCCAGAGCCATTCTCCAGACTGAGTGACTGTGTGCTGGGCCTGGCAGGTCTGTGGACCGGGGTGACCACACTGCCCAAGTAACATTTAGGAACCCTTGCTTCTGTTCACAGCTGGTGTCGTTCAAATCCTGGCCATTCTCTCCACCCTCACCAGGAGGCTCCTTGGATCTGACTGCCTTCCTCAGCACACCTCTTTTGAAGACAAAATTCTAGACCTTCCCTTAGTGACTAACTGATGTGAGAGGTGAGGTAGTAGGAGGTTTTGAGATGGGTTACCAGGAAAATGGTGGGGCCCTGACAGACATTGGAGAGCAGTGGCTTTGAGGAGCTGAAGGTGGTCGGTTTAATTACATATATGTCATATCTGAAGGTTGGGGAGTTTGTCTAAGTGGAGATACGTGGCAAGCAGTTAGTAATCCTGGGCTGGAGTTTGGGAGAGGAAATAAGGTTGGAGAGAGGGTGCCACCTGCCAAGACATGATGGTTGAAGTCTTAGGTATAGATGAGTCTTTTGAAGATAAGTGGAGAACTGAAGGCAGGACTTTGGTTTAATATCCACATTAATGAGGAGAATGGAAGCTGGCACAGGAGGTGGAGAGTCAGAAGAGGAACCAGGAAAGTAAGATGCAAAGGAAAGAAAGAGAGGGGAGTGTTTTAGAAAGATGGAAGTGTTGAACAATGGCTAATACTGCAGAGTGAGGACACAGATTAAATGCATTGAATTTCATGGAAACCTTCATGACCAATACAAACCTTTCATGACTGATGGAAACCTAAATAGCAATTTAGTAGAATGGGATAGGAACCAGATCCTCTGCCTTGTGAAACAAACAAACATTATCCATACATGTATACGTGTATGTGTGTATATGTTTCTGCAGAGATATTTACAGTTAGGAGTGATTATGTTTGGACAGTGAGATTTTATAAGTGTCATAATAATTTTCTTCTTTTATTTCTCTTTATTTTCTTAGTGTTCTATGAAGCTCCAAGTTTTTTTAAATTAAAAAATCTTCACTGGTTTTTAAAGTTCTGATGTTTATTCATGTGTTAAGCATTTATTGAGCGCTTATGTCATAATAATTTTCTTCTTTTATTTCTCTTTATTTTCTTAGTGTTCTATGAAGCTCCAAGTTTTTTTAAATTAGAAAATCTTCACTGGTTTTTAAAGTTCTGATGTTTATTCATGTGTTAAGCATTTATTGAGCGCTTATGTTATATAATGGGTATATGCCTATGGGGCAGGAAAAATTATTAAGGCATTGCCTCTGTTCTTAAGGAACTCCCTTGTAGGACCAATATGTGAACAAATAAATGTCAGACAATGTGATAACTGCTAGAAAAGAGTACATAAAGGGACTATAAAGGAAAGGTCATGTCTAGTGGGAAAATTAGGAAAGGTCTCCTACAAGAGATGACATTTGAGCTGTACTTGAACAGGCCCTAGCTACTGTGTACAGATAGGTTGTGAAGAAGCCAGTTCTTAGTCTTACCTCTTTACCATTGCCATCGTTTCAATATCTCCTCCAAAACTCATGTTGAAATTTAATTACCATTGTGATAGTAATGCTGTTATTGTGGGAGTGGGCTTCTGGTAAAAGGGTAAGTTCAGCCCCCTTTTTCTCTCTGTCTTGTGCACTCTCTTACCCTCTCTCGCCCTCTCTCACAATGTGATGACTTCCACTATGTTATGCAGCAAGAAGGCCCTCACCAGGTGTGGCCCCTTGTTCTTGAACTTCTCAGCCTCCAGAATTGTGAGACACATCAACTTCTATTGTTTATAAATTACCCAGTCTGTGGTATTCTGTTATAATAGCAGAAGACAGACTAAGAAACCCATCCTATTATGCACTTGCTTATATGTTAATTTGGAATTATTTCCTAATCTGTTCATGCTTGTGTGGTATGTGTTTTCTCATTTTGTGTATCTCTGAGTATTTATTATATTTAATATTTGTACAAATTTGCTCTGATTTTTCACTGTTCAGATTTTTGATTTCTTCTTTCTAAAAGCTATTCTCTAGGTTTGAAATCATTCTTCTATGATTTGTGATTCATATGTAACATTCTAGAACATCTAGAAAAAGTATTCTGAATAGCATACTCAGCAATGAATTTTCATCATGAATTTTTTCATGAGTATAAAATGTTGCTGGGCAAGTTTCTATTTAAATCATACTTGATAGGCTTGACTAACTGCACAAGTTCACAGGGCGCATGCTGCAGATTGCTTTATTTTCAACAAGGTAAGGCTGCACCTCCATTAGGGACTAATTCAGGGTTATTCAGCAAGGGTTCAGGCCAGCCTCATTTGGGGTTGTTAAAGAACTAAAACCAGCTCATGAGAAACTCAGATCAGCTCATGAAAAGAGGGGCTTCTTAGAAGAATGCAGTAGGAAATTTCATGGATCCAAGGACAGACAACAAAGCTCAAATGTAGAATTCATAGTGAATCCTCTCTGTCTCACTCTCTCAAGCATTGTTTTTTTGGTTTCTTGCTTCTCTGTTTTTCTTCTCAGGATGGGCTTCTACTGCTTCACATGCTTTCTGCTCTCCCATGATGTCAGCCACATCTACTCCAGAATAATTTCCTCCGTAGAGCTCTCTTATTTGTTTTAAAAAAGGTATATTTAAAAAAATAAAATAATATACGCACTAGTAAAAAACATGACTAATATAGAAAGGCATAATATTTTTTAAAAATATATAAATTTCTCCTTTTTCCAACCTCTCTGACTCCTGATACCTCTCCCTAAAGTTTGTTTCTTGTGTAGCCTTCTGGAAAAAAAATATATATATATATAAAGATATACACATACATAGATGTGCACATATAAATATACACATGAAATGAGTTATCATCCCTATATACAATTCAACTTTTTTTTAAAAAGGCCTTAATTATATATTTGGCATTCTTTCCATATTAATTGACACAAAATTTACCTTGTTTCTTTTTAGTAGTTACATGTGGCTAGATGGTATTTCATTTTACTTATTATGACTTATTAGATAATCTCTCCATGATGATGGACCATTAGATTATATCTGGTTTTCTGTTGAAAATAATGTTACAATGAACAACCTTGTATATCTATCTACTAGAAGTTTAATAGAATTTTAACTCTTAAATTTGTTCAATGATTAATCTAAAGTTAATTTTTATATGTTGTGTAAGGATGGAGATTCTTTTTTCTTTTTCACATATTACTATACAATTGTCTCAGCTCTGTTTCTTGAAAAGTTTTCCTTTCTAGTATATAGAAATACAGTTGATTTTTAAATATTGATCTTGTATTCTGTAATTCTGATAAACTCACTAATTAGTTCTAGTAGTTTTTTGTAAATTCCATCAGATTTTTAGGTCAATGATCATCATGTCATCTGCAAATAAAGTCCATTTAACTTCTTCCTCTGTAATCTGGATGCTTTTAAATTCTTTTTCTTGCCTTATTGTACTGTCTTCACAATATTGAATAGAAGTGATGAGAACAGACATCCTTGCCTTGTTCCTGGTCTTAAGCTGACAGCATTCAGTTTTTCACCATTAAGTGTAATGTTAGCTCTAGGTTTTTCCTAGATGCCTGTATCAGATTGAAGAAGTTCCTTCTATTGCTAGTCTGTTGAGAGGTTTTTTTTAAAACATTCTAAATGGATGTTGAATTTTTTTCAAATGCTTTTTCTGTATCTATTGAGATGATCAAATAGCTTTTCTTTTATGATCTGTCAATACGATGACTCTAAGTGTGCTTTTTTGATTATATACATAGAGTAAATGCCTACCAGATTACAGAGACAAAGGGTATGGGCATTTGATAGATTTTGACTAATTAATCCTCAAAAAGATTGCACCACTCTCACTCATGTTGTCTCAGAGTGCTCATTTCTCCAGATTCTTCTGAACACTAAGAATTATCATGCTTTTAAAAATCTTGTTAGTCTGGTAGGAGATAAATGGTATCTCATTATTTTGATTCGTACTTTAAAATTTATGAGTGAGATTTTAGTATCTTTTCTATGTCTGTTAGACATTTGAATTTCTTTTTCTGTGGGTTGTTCCTTTTCTTATTGTGTATACCCTTGATTAAATAAGAAAATTAGCTTCTGATGAAAATACTTTTTCTGGTTAGTTTTTGGAAAAATATTAGTACTTGAAACTTTTTTTGGTTGTAGAGAAGCTATTTACTTGTATGTAATTATATTTATCAGTTTTTTTTCCTTATACCTTTTGAGTTTTCGATTCTGCTTGGAAAGATCTCTTGCCTATGCTAAGATTATATTTACCTACTTTTAAAAAATTTTTGAGCTGTTGTAATCTATTTTGGTGAAAGGAATGAGGTAGGGTTCTGGCTTAACTTTTTTTCTAAACAAGTTAGCCAGCAAGTTAAGCCAGCATTATTTATTGAATAGTATTATGTAGTCCATCTTTTGCCTATTGATTTGAAATGTGATCTTTATTTTAAACTCTATTTCCTTATGTATTTGAGTCTACTTTTGGGGTTTATTCTGTTCTAACTACCTATATATTTATATTTATTCCTGTAGCATAATGTTTTGATTACTGTAGCTGTATAATTTCTGGTCAGATTATGTCCCCTAATTCTTCTTTTTCAGAATTTTCATGTTTTTACTTGTTTAATTTTCTAGATGAACTTTAATACCATTTTGTCAAATTCTTAAAAAAATAAACTTACAGTATTTACTTTCAAGATAAATTTAGAAAGAATTGACATCCTCACAGTAAAGTTTCCCTATCCAAAAATAAGGTATATGTTTTTTCACTTATTTAAGTCTCTTTTCACTTAATCTAATGATTTTTAAGATTTTACTTTGAGTACATTCTGCTCTATTCTTGTTAGTTTGACTTTGAACATATTCATTTTTTATTCTTATTATAATGGTATTTATATTTTCTGTCCGATTAAGTTTTATAAATAGAAAAATATATTTTGAAATTTTATTTCTGTATACTAACTTTATACTTAGCCCCTCAATGAATTAACTTAATTTCTTTTAGTTAAACTGATTTTCCAGGATTTGATCATTCCAATTCTTATTTTTATTGGCCATCTTCTCAGTGTTTATTTCTGTTCTTCTTGTGTGTGTGTGTGCCTAATTGTAGTGGCTAATACTTTAAAAACAATTCAATAATATGGTGATTGTGGGAAATCCCTGTCTTTTTTTCTGACTTTGTTAGTGATGGTTCTAGAAATCCACCATTAAGTAAGATGTTGACTTTTGGTTTGAGAGA
>NW_012149063.1:3438357-3439322 GCF_000956105.1 Propithecus coquereli
GGATCCTCCTGCCTCGGCCTCCCAGAGTGCTAGGATGACAGGCATGAGCCACTGCACTCGGCCTTGCTTTTCATTTTTATTTCTAATTTTATTTGTGCTTTTTTTCTCTTTTTCTTGATGAAGCTGTTTTATTATTATCTATTTTATTGTTTTTTTCCCCAGAGAACTACACCTTTCATTTAGTTATATTTTCTATTGCTTTTTTGTTTTCTAATTCATCAATTTCTGCTTTTATTTTTAATTATACTTTCCTTATACTTGTTTTGTTGATCCATCTCTACCATCCTGAATAGAATACTTTTAAAATTGGTTTTTACTATCATTTACTTGGTAAAATGTTTAATGCCATAACGTTTTACCTTTACCCAAGCTTCCCAAATTTTTACTAGGTACTATCTTCAATATTGTTATTTTTTATATATTTTGTAATTTCAGTTTTGACTTTCCTTTCTATCAAGATCTGAAAGAGTTTTAAAATTTTCAGATGGCTAGGTTTCTTCTTTTTATTATTAATATTTAGTTTTATTATAGTGTATTCAGGGAAGATTGTTCTAATTCCATTTTCCTGGAGTCTACTGAGGCTTTACTTTGTGGCCTAATTATTCTTTATTTTTAAGATTAAAATACCCCATCAGTGCTTGAAAAGAAGTTTTATATTAGATATATACTTTGATATACATCTACTGGGTTAACTTCATTGATTGTATTAAACATTTTTTATTGTCCCCTTGTTCTGTCATAGCTGACAATGTCTGTTACTATTGTGTTTTATTAATTTCTTCTAGCAATTTATGCTTTTATGAATTTTTACACTTTGCTTTTGGTGCTGAAAGATTTATAACACTTGTAAGCTCATTATCGATTTAAACTGTGGTCCTAATATAGTACTTGATGCCTAGTAATTGCTAAATTATTATCGTTGACTGTAAATTAACCCTTTATATTCCCTTTATATTCTTTGATAG
>NW_012149063.1:3440718-3441699 GCF_000956105.1 Propithecus coquereli
ATTTCTATACATATATATGCATATTTTTAGAGAAGGGATCTTGCTCTGTCACCTAATCTGGAGAGCATTGGTTTTCTGATATTATTAATAATAATATGATTCTTTTTGTTTTGTTACTGTTTATCTGGTCTATATTTGACTTTTTTTTTTTTAACTTTTCTGAGTCGTAAAGAGAGTCTTGAAGAGTTTGTTTTAGGTATGAATATCTACAGATTTGGTTTTTTCTAGTTTGTTTGTGGAGACAGTGTCTTGCTCTGTTGCCCAGGTGTTGCCCAGGGTGGAGTGCAGTGGCATCAACATAGCTCACTGCAACCTCAAACTCCTGGGCTTAGGTGATCCTCCTGCCTTAGCCTCCTAAGTAGCTGGGAATACAGGCACATGCCACGACTCCTGGATAGTTTTCCTATTTTTTGTAGAGACAGAGTCTTGCTCTTGCTCAGGCTGATCTTGAACTCTTGGCCTCAGGCAATCCTCCCACCTTGGCCTCCCAAAGTGCTAGGATTACAGGCATGAGCTACTGCACCTGGCCCCAGTTTTTTCTATATTTTGACCTTATTAAAGAACCCTATATTTATTGATATAATAGATATTTTTAGTCTTAATGTTTTTAATTTACTTTATATTTTCTGTTTTTAATGATTTTTCCCTCTCTCTTCCCCCTTCACCTTCCCCATCTCTTCCCCCTTGGATTGTATTTTGTTTGGCATATGTATGTGTGTTTAAATGAGGGAGTGTGTTTTTCTTGTGATAGTGTCAAAGATTTATAGTCTATTTTTAGGTCTTTTAGAGACTTCCTTGATAATTTTATACAGTGGTTTTAGCCTCTTTACCAATTTATCAATTATCTATTGACTACTTACTGAGATAGGTGAGAAAATTAACATAATGTATTTTCTCCTTATGTTAATATTGTCATTTGGCTTGGTTAATTTAGTAATTTCAAATAGGACTTAAATCTCAATTTTTTTTTTTTTTTTTTTT
>NW_012149063.1:3441819-3450448 GCF_000956105.1 Propithecus coquereli
CTCTCTCTATTTTTTTAGTTGTCCAGCTAATTTCTTTCTATTTTTAGTAGAGACGGGGTCTCGCTCTTGCTCAGGCTGGTCTTGAACTCCTGAGCTCAAAGGATCCACCTGCCTCGGCCTTCCAGAGTGTTAGGATTACAGGCATGAGCCACCGCACCCAGTCTAAATCTCAATTTCTTGATTTATCATCCTTAAGAAGTAAGAAATATGAGGAAATTCTACTCTCGATTTTTCTCTCTCTCCTCAAACTGTTGAATTTGGTTTATTTGTTTTTATTATTGAAATGTATGACATTTCCCTTTGATAAACATACTTCACACTGGCAATTAACTTTATTCTAAATATAAATAGATTCAGTTCTTCCTATCAGACTTTTTATTAGAGCTGCATATTTATCTCCGGGTTTGCTGGATTTGGACTTAAGTGATTCTTTTTTTAAGGAAGGGCTCCTGGAGTCACCGAGCCCTTGTATGTCTGAAAGTGGCTGTTGTTGTCTGCATACTTGAACAACAATTTGGCTGAATATAAAAACATTTGCTTACACTTTTTTCTTCCCTCAGAACTTTGTACACGTGACTTAACATATTTTTCTGATTTTGATCATTAATGTCGAGAGAAACCTGAACTTTTATTCTGTTTTATTTGCCCTTATTTGGTTTTGCGCATCATACATATCGCATATATATATATATCATGTATGTATGCATCATATTTATCTTTCTCTGCCTTGACATTCAGTAATTTTGTCAGGAACTATCTGTCTTTCTGAGAACTGTTCATTTTTCCTTCAGATCTGTGGGTTCTGGGCATCAGGGACAATTACAGCTTTGCTCTTCTTTTGAAATGTCATTTAAAGCGCTGTGCTAAGTCTTTCCTCCTGGTAGTAGGCAACTCCTACTGCATGGCTTTGGAGATATTTCTTCTACTTTCTTTTATGAGCCTGGTGTTGAGTAATGTATTTGAAAGGTTCTTAATAAATTGCTATTAAATGTATAAAATGAGCCTGGGCTCATTTTCCTACAGCTAACTCACCTTCTCTGTCTACTTCTCTCTAAATAGGGAGCGTTGCTGAGATTTTCCAGAATTTTTTCCCTTCATCATCTCCCAAACTGCACCATGCTGTGGGAGAAGAGAGAGCGAGAGCTGGTTTGACAACAGCAGTGATTCCTGGGATCTTTTCTCTCTCGCTTTGCTTGAATGCTGCTTTTCAAAGATTATGGCATGCAGTCATGTCCCTTCTTTTGTTTGATTACTGCTAGTGTATTTTGTTTTGTTTGCTGGATTTCAAGTTTTTATTACTGATATTGTTCATTCATTTGGCTTTAGGGAAGGGAGATACCTGACTAAACTTTGCCATCCCATCAAGATACCTAACTAAACTTTGCCAGAAGTCATAAAGATTTTCTAAACAGATTTGGAACCTCGAGAGCAACTCAGTTTCTTCTTCCTCCTTATATTTCTTGTAGACCCTAGCATAGCTTGAGTATAATTGGCATTTAATAACTACTTACTGAATGCATAATTAACATCTTAATGGTGATTTTGGCTAATTTATGACCTGTTGTTGAAAGAAGGGTAGATGGGGTACAAACACCTGGGAACAAGTATATTTGTTGATTAATCTTAAAATCTGATGGGCAAAGCAGCAAGGAAAGAGCAGTAAGACATGGAAGAATCAGCCACAGGTCAGAATGAGTATGTTTAGTGCTCACAGCAACCCTGGAAGAATAGAGCTCATCTGTTGCTTTTGACCCAGTGTTGGAGGTCAGCTCCTAGGGCCTCTAAAAAGACACAGGTGAATAAGCAGGAAATTTATCAGGAGCATTTTTCTCCTTTGGGTTAGTTTTTTTCCTTTTTCACTAAATGCATCAGTTTTAAGAGTACCATGGGAAATTTGTTTCTTGGATTTCTTCTCTTGCTAAAGTCAAGGCTCATCTTAGACTATTCTTCATTTTACCTCCAGGCCTTTCGCTGGCTGCTTAAGACAGTCCACCCAGCTAGTTAATGCATATTTCTTTTTTCTTTTACATGACTCTGTGTTTAGCCTTGGGCAAATTCAGCTTCATGCTAGGGGGCAGTTTCTTTTCAAGGACAAGATGAAAAAGATTACAGAGCTTTGTAGTGATGAGTGTTTTTGTTCATCTCAGTTTCTGCGTGTTAATATTCTTTCTCTGTTCCTCCTTCAGGAGGAAAGAACAGGAATTGGATGGGCAGAAGAAAGTCACTTGCATTCTTCTGACTACTGATTTTCCTTGTGTCATTTAGTGTTTCAGTAGTTTTTTTCTAACTACGGTTCTGCATTTAGCAGCAGTTTGGCCTAGGCCATCAGCCACAGGGTGGCACTGACTGTGTCTCAGTAAGTGAGAGGTGGATTGGGAAGGTGACTTTCCAACAATATGAATGTGGATGCTGTAAAGTTTTCTTTTCATTCAAATTCTCTAACACAGAATGAGAATAAAAAAGAAGACCAGAAACAGGAGTCAAATGCTTGGGTGTTTGTTGGTTTTACTGTTTCCTACACGAGTAAAGTGCTCACCCACATAGAGTTTGAGACTTCTTAGGATAGTCTCAGGGTAGTTGGTAGGGAAATGCTTCAGGGAGGTAAGATTCACCATATGTATGAATAACAAAATATACACTGTTATACCTTAACTACACAGATTTAAAAAAACTTTTTTGTTATAGAAATTGAAAAGCATGCAAAAGTAAACAGAATATAATCATGCAACCCCATGTACTCAGCTTCAATAATTATCCCCCCATAGCCAATCTCATTTCATGTATGCCCCTTCTTATTTTCTCCTCTCCTCTATTATTATTTCACCCATAAATATTTCAGTGTGTATTGCTAAAAGATAAGGACCCTTTTAAAAAACAACCACAAATACAATTATTACAACTAAAACATAATTAATAATGCTTCCTTAATATCACCAAATAATTAGTCAATGTTCTAATGATCTCATAAATGTTATAGTTTTTTCAGCTTATTTGTGTGAATCCACACTTTATTTCACATTTGATATGTATTTTAAGCTTCTTTTAATCCCAGGGTCATCTCTTTCAATTTATTTTTATTTGCAATTTATTTGTTGAAGAAATTGTGTCGTTTGTCTAGGAGAGTTTCTTACAGTCTGGATTTTGCTCATCGTGCCTCCATGGTGTTGTTTAACACTGTGGTCCCCAACTCCTGGGCTGCGGACTATACCAGTCCATGGCCTGTGGCCTGTTGGGGGCTGGGTTGCGCTGTGGGAGGTGAGCAACAGGCAAGCGAGGCTTCATCAGTGTTTGCAGCCGTTCCCCATCGTATGGCTGCATAAGCTCCGCCTCCTGTCAGATCAGCAGTGACATTGGATTCTCATAAGAGCATGAACCCTACTGTAAACTGTGCTTGCGTGGGGTCTAGATTGTGCTCGTTGTGAGAGTCTGGTGCCTGATGATCTGGGGTGGAGCTGGGTGGTGCTGCTGGAGCTGGGGAGCAGTTGCAAGTGGCAGAGAGGTTTGACTGCACAATGAACATGGTGCACTTGGGTCATCCTGGGACCATCATCCCCACCCTATCTGCGGAAGGATTGTCTTCTATGAAGCCCGTCCCTGGTGCCAAAAAGGTGGGGGACCGCTGGATGTCGCCCTGTCCTTTGTTACTCCTGTTAATTGGTCATCTAGAAGCTTGATCAGATTCAGGTTTAATTTTTTTGGCAACACTGTTTCTTAAGTAGGGGATATTTTTCCATCAGAAAGCATAATGTCTTTCTCTCTTTTCTGGGTTGCTGGAAATCTACAGAGTAGAAATCTCTATAGCGCAATATTTAGCAAAAACCTAGCCATAGGATATTTCATGACTTTTTTTTTAAAGTTTGTCCTCTGGTGACAGTTGAAATCAAAACCACTACGGAAGTGTTTAGATATTCAATCCTGATAAGATAAAGCTGTGGCTGGGCTATTAGCTTACAGCCATATGTGAAACAGCTCACCACAGTGTGATGTTTAAACGTGGGCAAGTCACCTGCTCTCTTGTGGTCACGGGGATCTGGAGCTGAGCTGTTCTCTGGTGGTGCAAGACCAGCCCCCTTTGCTGTTAATCGCAAATAGAGGTCATGTTCAGTGCATTTGTTCTTGCCAACAGAAAGATTATAGAGAGACTGCTTTCTCAACCACCATAAGCCTCTGCCCTTTAGGAGTTTGCCTTCTAAAATGAAAGAAAGAAAAAAAAAGACAAGAAAAGACAGTTAGTTGTTCTTAACTTCCAAGGCAATGTGTTACCACAAGGATAAAGTCTTTTATTAAATAAATACCTGTCTGCTTATCAAGACAGTGGCTCAAGTAATGAGAAGTTTGAGTATTTCTTAGATATTTGGCTAACGATGTGTAGACAAAGATAGGAAAATATTCCTTTAATACCTATGCTACCCTTATTTACTAAACAGAAATATCTTTCCTAGGCGATGTCCTCTTTGCCTTCCTAATAACTTGGCTCTTCCTGGTAATGGAAGGGTTTGGATGCCACAGGAATATGGGAGACATGAGAATCTGGCTCTGAGAGGTAGTGACTTTGATGAGAAATTTGTTTGTGGCATTGACTTGTGTAATACTACATACAAAAACAAAGTGTGTTCATCAAATCTTCATTTTAGAGCAGCTGCACACACAGACACCTCCATGTCAGCTGAACTTCCAATTAGTTTGTGAACTGTGTGAGCTTCCCCCACACTGACAAGTGCCATCACCCACCTCTTCTAGATAGACCTCGTCCTTCTATTTGTCTTTCACTGAATGTAGCTTGTGTAACCTAAAATTTCTAGCCTCCTGAACTCACTCTTTGCTTTCATGTTCAAATAAATGCATGGAGCCCCCATTTCTGGGACTGTAGGAAGCCCAGGTCCCTCTTCAGGGACTTCTGATGGTTCTGTAGAGTTCTTAGTTTTCCAGGTATTGTCCCTGTCACTCCACACTGCTCCTGGCCCTTTCTTTGGTCAACCTCAGCTATTGCCATGAGGCCCCAGCTAGGCTATGCCCCAAACACAGACATAGGCAGAAGTGCAGTCTGCCATCAAGGCTGGCATTCTGGCTGGGAGCAGCCTTTTGGCTATCAGAAGGGCTGCCTCACCTGCCTCCCAGGACCTGATTATCACTGCCCTTATAGGGCTGTGTCAGCAGCCACTGTTTGGGTTGACTGTTTAATTGGTTCGCAGAGAGTTTATAGAGTGAAGTATTGATTTTAAAGACAGAAGACAGGCAACTCTGTTAATAGTGCACCTGTTCTGTTGCACCTTTATTTAACCTTGTCTGTGGATGCCCAGAGAGTACATGAGAGACATTGAGGTGGAACCTGATTGATCTGGCTTCTGCTCATCATTGGTGCCAACGTAGATGAATCCTTTGGGTCAGTTCTCGTTTTAGAGGGAGCAAAGATTGTTGTTCATTAGGTTCGTGGGGCACTTAACCTCCACGTGATTGGGGTGTTTCCCCCATAGAACTTTTTAATATTTGGTACAGTGGGTTAGAATGAATGAACCGTTGTTAACCAGCTGACTCTCTTCATTGTATTGTGTAGAGCAAAGGTCACGGGATTGGGCTTAGGGAAGCCTGAATTCCCATTCCTGCACTGCCCCTAAACAGTTGTGTCACCAATCTGAGCTTCAGTTTCTTTATCTGTAAAATGGGGATATGTTGGTTAGCTAGGGCTGCCATAACTAAGTACCACAGACTGGGTGGCTTAAACAACAGAAACAGAAATCTCTACAGTTCTGGAGGCTGGAAGTTCAAGATCAAGGTGTCAGTAGGGTTGATTTCCTTCTGAGGCCTTTTCTTGGCTTGTAGAGAGCTGTCTTCTCCCTGTGACTTCACACGGTCTTCCCTCTGTGTCTGTGCCCTAATCTCTTCTTATAAGGACCAGTCATATTGAATTGGGGCCACCCCCATTTGATCTCATTTTACCTTAATTGCCTCTTTAAAGGCTTTATCTCCAAATGCGGTCACATTCTGATGTATTGGGGCTTAGGACTTCAAGATAGGAATTATGGGTGGGCACAGTTCAGCCCATAGCAGGGGGTGAGGTGGCGGTTGGATACTTAATCAGCAGTTTTCTAATAGTGCTCTGAGTAGGTGTGTGTCCTTGGAGGGCTCTAGAGGGTAGGCTGGCAAGTTGTTCTAGTTTACCCTCTTATGAGGGTTTTCCCAGGATGTGAGACTTCCAGTACTAACAAGGAGACAGTCCCAGGCAAGCAGGATGGTCCATTACCTCATCAGGTTCCCATGGGGGCACAGGGCAGGTGCTTAGTTCGCCAGCCAGCCTCAGCCAGAACTGTGCCACTACTTTCAGCTTATATGTCAGCATCCTAAGTGAGATGAATTTAACAGAATAATTTATAGCCAGAAATCATTAGAAAACCATTTGATTCGAAGGCCTCCAAGGTCCTCTCCTGCTGCCACATTCTATGATTTAAATTCATTTGTACACACTGAATGGATTTCATTTGCACACACTGGAATTCAATGGGTGAATTCAGACAAATTCAGACATTTGTTTGAAACTAATAACTGATTGGAGCCAAACTCATTTAGTTGTCATTTAGTTTGTGGTTAAAAGTGAGAAAACAGAATGGAGAAGTGTTGGTTAAGCCTTGCCTATTCTGAGGCAGATCTTGGTGCCGTGCTGTTGTGATGACAGATAGCACTTGCTGAGCTCTCACTATGCTCACTGTATTCTGTTTTCTCCTAATCCTATTAGCTGCTCTGTGAAGTAGGTAGCATCACTAACAGCAGCTGTTGCCCCATAATGCAAGTGAAGAAATTGAGGCACAGGGAAAGAGTAACCAGCCCAAGTCTCACGGCTGGTCTGGGCAGGGCCAGGATTGTGCAGGCAGTTTGACTTGAGTGCTGCCATGTCCCAGTGCTAAGCCCAGATGCAGGTGTCCCTGCTGATGGGGAACAGGGCCACACACTGGTAAATGTAAGATAATGACATTTAAGTAGATGGACTCTCATCCCAGTGCCCTCTGCCTCTCTGGCCTTGACCAGCACCCCAACCTGGGCCTCCTTTTTGCTCTTAGGAGCCAAGCCTAGAGCAATGTTCTCAGGTGTCAAGAGGTTTTGAGGATCTTGCAGTAAAGAACACTGAGTCATATCATGACAAAGTTATTCCCTTGCTAATTAATTCTATTTCTGGTCTTCTAATGACATCAAGGGAAAAGTTTGTGCCAGCCTTTAATTCCTCTCCATCGTTAGATGATCTCCATTTTCAAGAAAAATAGAAGCCTTAGGCCAGAGCCCAGGGCCAACAATATATGGATGGACTTGAATAACTCTCTATTGTTTTTAGTGTAATCATTTTTTTGTGGTTAATTTTGATATATGGCAAATGATACTGGCTTTGCATTTAGGGTAGTACTATAAAGCGCCTTTAAAAGACATTAAAGTGAAAAAGCAAGTAATTTAAAAGTAGTTAGTAACTAATAGCACAGATGATGTACAGATATGGCAGAATTATGAAGCATGTGATGAGAAAGACTGGTTTTGTGAATCACTGGATAGGAAGAAAGGTTACAGTTTCCGAGAATCTTGAAACCAGCAGAAGAAAGACAAGAGCTGTTTGACTAGCCAACCTTCCGGGATCAGTGCCTCAGTCCAGGGTGGGATTTGCCTGGGCCCTCAAGGTACTATACTGGTTGCAGGCCCCTTTGCTGATTTGTTTGTTTGTAATGGTTTTCAATATTTTTGAAATGCTCCCAGTCAGACAGGCTTCGGAAAAAAAGTGAGTTTTTGTGCTAGGTCAAAAGGCTTTGCGTTGGGAGAGTGCAGTTTAGAAAATAATTAGAATTAAAAGTGAAAATTGGAATGCCCAGCATGAGACAACAGTGCTCACCCTGAGTGGACACTAAGCCACAGTATGGGGATCAGATGCCACGGCTCTTGCTGTTGGAGCCTGATAGTCCCTCCCCTGGGGTTTAGAAGCAGACCAGAGTTGGGACCCCTCATACAGCCTGAGAGCAACTGAAATTAAAGGGGCTTTTTCATGGCATCAGTCTTGGGTGACTTTGACTGCCAAGCTTGCTGTTAGTACTTAAACTACACAGAGCTATGTCCTTATTAAATAGAGTACTAACTAAAGCAAAGTGAGTTTGCAGCTCCTGGTTAATCCTTTAATGTGATTCCCATACTAGGCTATTGCTGTATGGATGGGGTCTGAGCTTGGCTAATCTTTGTAGCCCCAAGACCTGTGCAGCAATGGGTGCTGTTCATTGACTGATGCGTGGTACATGCACCAAATTCTCTCCAAATTCTCACCAAATTCTCACCAAATTAGCAGCCCAGACTTTGTACACGAAGTTTGGGGATTGGTTTCCAGTGGCCATCAGGGAGCCCTGGTCAAGGTTACCATAACCTGGGGACAAAGGTTTTATAATAGACTTAACTATTTTTAGCCACCCTCCCTGACAGCAGCCATAGCAGCCACCATGCAGCAGTCTATCGAGACAACTGTCCAGTCATGACCAGAACATCCTCTGTGGCCCTTTTACTCCCTCTTGCAGTGTGTATATAATCTTCACTTTTATAATCATGTTTTTAGAATGTTTCAGAGTCATATTACTCCTCCACTCTATTTTCTATTACCATTTCTTAGGGAGAT
>NW_012149063.1:3451876-3453046 GCF_000956105.1 Propithecus coquereli
CCTAATCATCCCAATGTTGTAAAGTTTTATGGGATGTTTTACAAAGCAGATCACTGTGTTGGGGGACAGCTATGGCTGGTCCTGGAGGTAAGATGGCTCCCACTGATTGGATGACCTGTGATTTGAACAGAGAGCCAGTGGCAGGCAGATGTTTTGTTGTCTAAATATTTTTTTTTTTTAAGAGGGTAGAACTCATGTTAATAAATCGTGTTTTACGGTATACATTTGAGGAGTAGGTCCCTCCATGTCACAAGTACCTCACCAGATGTGAAGTTCTCCTCTGCATGTTCTTATAGGTAGGCCATATGCTAAAAATATACTTATTTCTCTGCTTCAAAAGTTTAATAATATTTTCTTCTGGTACAGAGTGAATATAGGAATATAACGGAAACATTTATTTTCTTCTCTAAACTGGGAACATTTCATAGTAAACATGTTCCAATTGATTGCAACTCATTTTCAAAAATTGTTAACCCAAGGTTTTCTTGGCTTGCCAAGTTTGGATTTGCCCACTCATGTTCATTAGTCCTCATCTTATATTAAGTTTCCTGAAAACTGACTCTGAGAGTTGTGTATGGAAGTTTTACTGGAGAGTTCTCGCCAGAGATAGAACTGGAAGAAAGTGTGGAAAGCAGGATCGGGTAAGGAGGACACTGAACAGCAATATGGTTGCGACAGAGGCTTCAGCTGACCCTTTGGGGAAATGGAGAGCTATTTCTGAGTTATTCTGAATTGTATCTCCATATCAGCCAATCGGTGTCTATGTGTCATCCCTGGGAGGGAGAATGACCTTGGGGGAGGCAGTTCCCTGTAGTGGAGGACAATTTCTAGTGAGGTGTGCAGCTGGGTGCTGGGAGCAGGGAGCAGTCGATACTCTTAGCAGCATCCACTCTGAAGAGGGGATCTGAAGGGAACATCACTGTATCCACCATAGTCCTGCATGTTTTCTTCCTTATTAATGGGAATGAATGTGTGCATCTGGGTGCAAAAGAGTCAATTCCCCACAAATAGAATTCAATGACAAGGACAATAAAGACAATATATGAATTAGTATATTAGGACAGGTCTATTGCCATATTTTCACTAGGCCTACCCTCATTTGTTCTGGACTCTGCCCCTCTGAAGCAGCTCTTGCCTCCATGCCTGAGGTCACATAGGTGATCCAGGAGC
>NW_012149063.1:3453096-3460706 GCF_000956105.1 Propithecus coquereli
CCAGGAAACATCTGTATGGATTATTTCACTATAATCCTATGATGCTTGGACTGGAATCGCTTCCAGATCCCACGGACACCTGGGAAATTATAGAGACCATTGGTAAAGGCACCTATGGCAAGGTCTACAAGGTAACTAACAAGAGAGATGGGAGCCTGGCTGCTGTGAAAATTCTGGACCCAATCAGTGTAAGTAATAGTAGTTAATTGTAACCACAACCTAGTGGTTCACACACATTGAGTATTTAACTTCTTTTCTTGATTTTAGGGATTCATTTCTTGAAACCTGGCATGAAATCTCAAAATGAGTCATGATTTGTCATCATCCCTGAATGGACTCCACTTGGAGTTAAAACTTTCCTTTTGTTTCTTGTCCATTTTACTTTTGTTTTGGTTTTGGGACCTCTGAGCTCTTCAAAAGTTATTCTCTTGGAAAGGGTGTCATATTTTACTATCTGGTCTCCCTGTAAGTTACAAAGTGACTCAGACTTGGGATATTTGATTATCTTTTTTTTCTGAGACAGGGTCTCGCTCTGTTGCCAGGGCTAGAGTGCAGTGGCATCATCATAGCTCAGTGCACCCTCAAACTCCTGGGCTCAAGTGATTCTCCTGCCTCAGCCTACTGAGTAGCTGGGACTACAGGCATGTGCCACCACACCCGGCTAATTTTTCTATTTTTTTGTAGAGATGGGGTCTCATTCTTGCTCAAGCTGATCTCCAACTCCTGGTCTCAAGCAGTCCTTCTGCCTTGGCATCCCAAAGTGCCAGGATTACAGGTTTGAGCCACCGCGCCCAACCAACATTTGATTATCTTAAGCTGACATCTTATTTCAGAGCACTGAGGTTATAATGCTGTATGTTATTTTGCACAGTGAGGTTGTATGTGTTCTATCCTATGTTGGGTCCCTTTGAGCTACTTCTCCTTAACTGCTTTGAAAATTTAGATATTTTTCAATAAAAAAGTTTTTTATCATAGTATTATTAAAGAAAAAATAACAAAAAAAAATTTTATTGATATAATGATCAAGAGGTTTAAATTGAGATCTGAATGTCCACTGTTAGGTATTTTGAAGATATGGTAATGATGACATTAAAAATACATAGTAAATATGATTAAGTGATTACTTGAATATGTTATCATGTCTGTATCCTTCTTTACAGAGTAAACTTAACCCAGTGTGCATTTTTCTACTCTGTTTAGGATATGGATGAAGAAATTGAGGCAGAATACAACATTTTGCAATTCCTTCCTAATCATCCCAATGTTGTAAAGTTTTATGGGATGTTTTACAAAGCGGATCACTGTGTTGGGGGACAGCTATGGCTGGTCCTGGAGGTAAGATGCTCCCACTGATTGGATGACCTGTGATTTGAACAGAGAGCCAGTGGCAGGCAGATGTTTTGTTGTCTAAATATTTTTTTTTTAAGAGGGTAGAACTCATGTTAATAAATGGTGTTTTACGGTATACATTTGAGGAGTAGGTCCTTCCTTCATGTCACAAGTACCTCACCAGATGTGAAGTTCTCCTCTGCGTGTTCTTACAGGTAGGCCATATGTTAAAAATATTCTTATTTCTCTGCTTCAAAAGTTTAATAATATTTTCTCTGGTATAGAGTGAATATAGGAATACAACTGGAAACATTCATTTTCTTCTCTAAACTGGGAACATTTCATAGTAAACATGTTCCAGTTGATTGCAACTCATTTTCAAAAATTATTAACCCAAGGTTTTCTTGGCTTGCCAAGTTTGGATTTGTCCACTCATGTTCATTAGTTCTCATCTCATATTAAGTTTCCTGAAAACTGACTCTGAGAGTTGTGTATGGAAGTTTTACTGGAGAGTTCTTGCCAGAGATAGAACGGGAAGAAAGTGTGGAAGGCAGGATCGAGTAAGGAGGACACTGAACAGCAATATGGTTGCAACAGAGGCTTCAGCTGACCCTTTGGGGAAATGGAGAGCTATTTCTGAGTTATTCTGAATTATATCTCCATATCAGCCAATCGGTGTCTATGTGCCATCCCTGGGAGGGAGAATGACCTTGGGGGAGGCAGTTCCCTGTAGTGGAGGACAATTTCTAGTGAGGTGTGCAGCTGGGCGCTGGGAGCAGGGAGCAGTCGATACTCCTAGCAGCATCCACTCTGAAGAGAGGATCTGAAGGGAACATCACTGTATCCACCATAGTCCTGCATGTTTTCTTACTTATTAATGGGAATGAATGTGTGCATCTGGGTGCAAAAGAGTCAATTCCCCACAAATAGAATTCAATGACAAGGACAATAAAGATAATATATGAATTAGTGTATTAGGACAAGTCTATTGCCACATTTTCACTAGGCCTACCCTCATTTGTTCTGGACTCTGCCCCTCTGAAGCAGCTCTTGCCTCCATGCCTGAGGTCACATAGGTGATCCAGGAGCAGGTAGACACAAGTGGATGCCTTAAGAGAGAAGTACCAAGAGGACAAGCCAGTCCTCACTTCACCGTCTGGTGCCTCTTGTCCAAATGTTCCTTGCTCTGGGAGTGCCTGAGCATAGGATAATATGTACTGGCTGCCATGGCAACCATGTATGGAGAGTTCATTTGTTATATTCAAATGGGATAATCTATAGGGAAACTGGTTTGAATACATCAATTGCCTTCCTCAGAATATAAAGATGTAAGGGATTTTGGTTTTCAGGAATTATCTTTGTCCCTTTAGTTGGCTGGCTAAGTCATATAACACATTCTCGTATTATCATCTTTTTGGTTTTATTAACTCCCTGCCTCCCCCCACCCCAAGAATATCAGGATTTTATCCTGCCAGTGAAACTCTTTAGCAATGTTGCTGTGTTTGGAAGTGGTAAAGTATTGTTTCCAGTGTCTCCGATTGTATTTACCCTCAGCTCTGTAAGATCTCTGTGTTTTAAACCTCATTGTAACTTAGTAATAGAAGTACGGTGACCAGGAAATCTCAGTTTCTGCTCATTTTCCCTCCTGACTCAAAAAGACTCCGCATTTAGACAGAGAGAACTGGATTTTTCAGGAATTTTCCAGGGCCTAAAAAGGGGCCTTCCCTCTGTGCAACCAGGCAGGCAGGAGGGCTGCTCATACCCAAGGCCACCTGGTAAGTGAATGCTCCTCCTGATGAGGAGTGGCCCTCAGGCACAGCGCCCCAGTAATGGCCAAGGCAGCTAGAAAGGGTGCATGTGGCTTGAAAGATGAGAGGGAGCCCAGAGCTATGAACTGAGCCTTGTACAGATACTCACCTGCCAACTGTCTCTTGCTTTTTCAGAGTCATCCCAGGCAGATAATGAGGCTGCCCTGAGACACTGAATTACTCATACCTCGGCAATAGAGTGTGCTGGCATTTATGACTTTTGCTGGTTGTTTTGGCCCATGCCAAAGTTGATGGTATGGGATGCTGCCTGTCCTCAGTCTTTTCTGTCTCAGGATGTGCCATCTACACCAGTCTGCTGGATGGTTATGTACATTCAGTGCCTCCAATAGTCTTATAGAAACACAGGGATTCCTGGACTCCTAATAGTGGCAGAAACCCGTCAGTTCAGTGCCCTAGTGTTCCATTGAGGGACAGAGGTCCAGAGAGGGAAGCGACATGCCTAAGGTCACATAACCTGTTACATGGCAGAACTGGAAGGAAAACCATGCTTCAGTCTTCGCTGTCATCATGTGCTGCTGCTGCCTGTGATGCTATCTGTTGAATCATGGAAACGCTGATGTGCGGTTTCTAGCTGGGATTGCAGCACTTTCTGGTGACCAGCCCCCCCGCAACAGAGCTGTATGATGATGACAGTCCGTGTGGCACCCTGACTGTTTTGCTCCCTCTGCAGCTTTTTTAGGTGTGTTTTAAGAGACTCACACAATAAAATTACGATCTGTTTAATATTGTTCTCCTCATTCTGTATATTGAGATTAAATTTATGTTGCTTTTGCTCTTTACTTGCCTGCCTTGATAAAAGGACTAGTGAGAAGCTATTCCACAGAGCAATTCTAGAGGATAGAAAAATGTTATTAATATTCCCCTTAGATCACTACAACTCTGAAAACAAAAGCAAATAAAAATGTCATTTCTGAAATTCATTACTGTTAGTAGAAAGCAAACAAAGGCTTTCTTTCATGATAGACACCTACTATATTAGAAAGACATGGAGTGAAAACACTCATGTGATAATGTTTTGGAAAATTTGTGAATTCATTTTATTTTAAGTGAATATTCATTTTTTAAAAATATAAAAGTCCTATTGTCTCTTGCCTAAATTAAATATGTATGATAAGAAATTAGACCTTTAAGAAAAACAATACTCAGAAAAGATACCTAATAAATATGTGCTAAGACATGGGCTATTTTTTCTTTTTCCTTTTAGTGTAAAACCATCAGCAGGTAGAAACTATTAATTTCAGCATGAACCAAGTATTTTACTTAAAAGAAATGGTTTAGAGTACTGGTAAATGAGGCTGTGAACAAAACTAAACAAAACAAAATAACCCCCCCCCAAAACAAAACCCCAAAACAAAACTCAAAAATCTTTGTTTTTAAATGAGGTAAAAGAATTAGTTTTTTTTTTAATCTTTTTTTTCCTCCCAGACACAGAGAGAGAGAAAGAGAGAGAGACCTCCATCCACTTTTTGCTTTTACTCAAGACCCTGGAAAGTACAGTCTAGGCCTAAATATTAGTATCATTGGAAGTGTTACACATCAAACCATTTTCACCCATTGACGTTGTGGCATGAATTAAGTTTACCAGGTTAACAAATCATGGTCTTAGCCAGACTCTGAGGGTCTGGAACATAGGACTGGTAGGTTCTGATTGACCAGAGATGGTTAGAAAGCACTGGAGCATTGAATGCGGACTTGGATGGTGTGAGAGATACTGGAGTGCTGGGAGTCAGAATGAAGGTGTAGAACACTAAGACTGGAGAGAAGGGAAGAACTTTGAAATGCAACAATTACATGTTGCACTCATGTGCTGTGTGTTTAGCAAAAGAGAGCGAGTTAAGCTGAGGAATGGAAGTGATTCTGACCACCCATGGCTCTACTCAATAAGCATGCTCCCTGGAGAGAGACTGAGATGGGAGGTGGGAGTCGTCTCATGGTGTGATGTGAGCATCTTTCCACTCCGACTGAAGATCTAGGATTTCAAGTGACAAAGCTTTCCTTCATCTAGTAAGCCAGTGACTTTACCAGGTATTCAATAAAATAAATATGATCTATACCAACACAGGAAGAAAAATGTGCTGTTCTGGTTTTACTGAGAAGTGGACAATATTCAACATGATGCCTCCTAAGGGATCCTCTACAGTAATTTTGACTATCCTTAAATTTTGCTTTATGTTTTCTAGAGAACCTAACACCCTTCAAAGGCAGAGTCTATTGACCAAAAGGACACTGAAAAGAAATTTCTCTTAATTCTGTAATCTGACTAGATCAAATCAATATGCTGGTATAGAATCTACTTGAAAGTTGGAGCCTAGGATAGAATAAAGGTCTGGTGACTCTGTTGCATGCACCATTCTTTAATAATGTAGAAGAAAGTTGATGGCTTTTTGAGCAAGGAACATTTTATTGCTTGAAATTATGACTATCTTAGCAAATGCACGTACTGTGATTGAATCAATATTCCAACAACGTTAGAAAATAGATGAGGAATGTAAATGATTTTTCTATTTTTCCTGGTTTAGAGCAAAATGCTCATTAAATTCTAGAGGCATCCAGCTGCCACATTTCCTGAATGCTGAGAGTGTAGGGAGGAACTGCAGGGATGGAGACACACCTCTGTATTTCAATCTGATGATTGGCAGAGTAGGTGGGAATAAAGGGTTGATGTGCCAACCCTCAGGGTTGGGGTAGGAGGCTTGGTTGCCTTCTTATAACTCTAAGGGGGTTATTTTATTTGGTGCATTTAAATATAATTCCTTGTCACGCTTTTAAAATGTTCAACGCATTTCACTGAACATTTACTCTGGGGAGACAATTGTCAGTGTGTACCTGCTTTCTTTTTTTTATATCCAAGTGCCCAGAGTCTTTTTTCTATAACCCACAGGCTGCCCTTTAAAACCTTGCTGGTGGGCTTATCAACTGCACAGGACAGCTTCCTTTAAAGGTGCCCTGAGCAGTTTAATTATATGTTTCTGTGAGTCCTGGGAAGTCAGACAGCTCTTAAACTCTGACATTTGGTGAACAGAAGGTACTGACTGAGTAAGATCTCTTTGTTGTTTTTAAATCCATAGTTGAGTTTTGATCCTGCTGACAAATAGCTGCTCTTAATCCCTTCATAGGTTCTAGAGTTACAAAGAAAGTTTATAAGTTGGCTGGCTATATAAAATATCACTGAAGAGGCCCTTGTTGCAAAATTGGCCACACTTAAAGTAGGGCAGGAGAGAGACCAAAATGAGGTGTCAGGGGAAAATTCCAGGGTTGCATTCTCTTGGATCATCACCCAGCATTTAATTTAAATTTTCTGTCAGTAGAATTTTAATAGCATCCTTGCAATTCAAGAAAGCATGTGCCTCCCTGAGTTGTGAGCCAGGCTAGAGGAGTGGACCTGATGAAGGTGCTGTCATGCCTTTTATTCCTATTACTGCTATCGTTTTAGAGGAGTAAAGAAATTTATCGATATTTTCCTAATTCTCAGTTTCCCTAGATTGTCTCTTCTTCATCTTCCACATCCAGATGGTCAGAATTTTCTATCAATTCTATCTCATAAAAGCCTCCCAAATCTGTCCCCTCCCTTTCATCCTCACAACTCTTGACTTTTTGACCCTACCTCCCTTGATCGCCTCAGCATCTCCTAATGGATGCCCCAATTCCTGGTGTTGTCTTCTGTCCATCCTCCAATCTACTGCCCAAATCATTTTTCTAGAATGCAAATCAGAATATCAAGACCTCCTGCCTTAAATCTGTTGATAGCTTATTTTCCTTATCTAGTTTTATAACATACATAATGTAAAATAGTAAAGCCCATACTTCTTAGCAGGGCATACCTGTCATTCCCTGTCCCACATCTTCCTTCCCCATCTCCCTGCCCTAGGATCCTGGCATCCTTTGTCCCAAAAGTAGCACAGTGTTTAGGACTCTCTCTCTCTCTCTTTCTCTCTCTCTCTCACACACACACACCCATCCCTCACTCTTTCATGCTCTGTTTCTTTGGACACAATGTCTCTGTGTTCCTTTTCCAGGATGTCCTTTCCCTTCTTGTCCTCCTGCCCAAAACCCATTTGTCCTTCATACTCATGGTAAATGTTATGTCCTCTGGGAAGATTTCCTAGACTGTCTGTTCCCTTTCACCTTCCCTCAGCAGAGTTCGCCCTTCCCTCTTCGGTGCCACCACATTCCCTGAGGCGTATGCCTGCTTCCACATTCCATACTGTAATTATTCATGTCCATTACTGAGCGATGGGCTCTTTGAGGCTAGGGATTGTGTCATAGTCATGATTATTACCTGAATAACAGGTAATAAACCAGACAGTCTCAAACTATTGAGAACAAAGACATGACTTTCTTCTCAATAACTGAACTCAACTTTATTCTTAATTAATTTTTTTTTTTTTTTTTGAGACAGAGTCTTACTCTGTTCCCCAGGCTAGAGTGCCGTGGCGTCAGCCTTGCTCACAG
>NW_012149063.1:3461046-3498569 GCF_000956105.1 Propithecus coquereli
GGTCAAATTCCAGTGTTTGTATCCTATTTTCATAGTCCAGTTCAAAGCTCCGTCATTTGGATAAGTACTCAGTTTTTTAGGGTTTCTTCTCTCCCTCGTTCCTCTCCCTTCTCTCTGGGTGGCATGTGGATCTGAGTACAAGCAGATGCCTACATAAAGCCATAGCAGTGAGCGGGGGTGGGGCTCTGAAACATTTGGTGACCACCAAGTCCTTGTGATGATAGGACTGTACTGTCTGTCTTTGGTATCTTTGAGGTTGCTGGTCCCTGGCACTCATTCCTATCATAAGGTTCTCACTCTTCGTCCTTATTTAAACTCTAACCTTACCCCGGTCCCCAAATGGAACATAAAGTTCTGAATCTCTTACAAGCTGTGAGCAGGCTGTAAGGAATGATTATTGTAGTCTCAGGTGTGGTCTGCCTCACCATGTAATGCTGGCATTTCACTTGACATAGACACACCCTTGCTGTTATGAGGTCTCCTCTTAGATTTCCAGGTGGGGAGAGGGTCATAAGAAACTGAGTTTTTATTATTATTACCCCCTTCCACAAACACCCTCCTCCCAGAAGGAGCATCCTTACTCTAGTCTTGTCCTCTCGGTCTCTCCAAGCTCCATGCCCACAGCCCCTCAAGGGCTCTTATTTTTCTTGTGAGGTGAGAACTTCCCTTATGCCAAGTCCTGGCTTCTTCCCTGGTCATCAGTTCTGTGGCCAATTCTCCTATTTTTGTTTCTGGATACATACAATCTAGTTTGGGAAGTTCTAAGAGCAGTATTTTATGTCTCAAAAGCCTAGCTTTTAAGACTGTTCTACAAATTATGGCACCAAAAATGCATTCACTGCTCAAGAGGGTATTAGATTGAACATGGAATGTTATTTGTCTTTTCAGGTCATGTAAGATATAGTTAGAATCAAAAGAATACGGAATCTTTTGGAAGACATTATGCTGGCACTCAACGTTAGGGCCATCAGAGCCATGGTGTTAGGGCCATCAGAGCCATGGTGTTGAGTTGCAAGTTAAACCTGAAGTTGGCAGACAGTGGATTTTAAGGCCATTTAATATAGTCCCAAACTTATGGAATCACAGACTTCAATGCATTTCACTGCTTTTAGGTCTCTCCTAAGTCATTCCTAAGAGATAGTAATTTTATGCTAGTTTTAAAGATTCCCTAATTTTATGTTAAATTTTTAGTCACACACTGTCGCTTTTGAACAATTTAAATGGTAAAATCATGGGCAGATTCATTTCTCAGCTATCTTGATTATTATGCATATGAGGTATCTGTCAAATATATAGCAGGGAATGATACACGTATCAAATAAAAACATCTGCTCACCTTTTATTAAAATGTAGCAGTGTTCATAATTAGAGTCAACTAGATCCTAATGCGCTATTATCTTGATAAAAAGTTGTCTTCTTTTCAGAAAGCTGTTAATCTGTGCTCCCTTAGGTTTCTTGCTTAAGAAAAGTCAGTTGACTTAAGCATCCATAACCCAGGGACTACCTGCTCTTCACTGGTTAACTCTTTTCCAAATTTCAAAGTGTCAATAGGAAACCTAGGTCTTTAAAGTAGGGATTTTACCTACTTTAAAGGTCAAGGTCAAGGATGGCTCTTAGAATATGAATTTTCTCCCCAGAAAAATGCAAGATGCATATACAGCATGCTGCCTACAATTTCAGGGTATTTACATGCCCTGCTCAAAACAGTTAAGAACGCTTGATTTAAGATGGCTTGTAGCAAACCCAAACCTGCACATTGACTTCTGCAGTTAGTAAAAATTATCTTTGAAAATCCTTAAATAGCTGAGAAAGTATCATGTACTTGCTGTATGTACTCAGACTTCAGTAATGTACAATGTATAACAAAGATCAAATATAAATATAATCTTGCAGTGTATCTAATTACAGAAAAAAAGAGAGAAGAACATAAAGTTGCTGAGAGCCTAGAGTTGAATATGAAAAGGTGAAATGCACTCATAATGCAACTCCATCCCATAAACTTTACCTGCAATGACAACTCCAAAAAAAGCTGCTGGTTGGGCTTCTGATGCCTGCAGTACTAGCACTGGAGGCAGGAAGGTTTGAAATTATTGAAATGTCTTCCCTCTCATGTATCAAAGGCATCCATCTTGCTTCTTCTGGTCCTTTCTTATCCTTGAAATGCACATTTGAAAAAAACAGACAATATTTATGTAAAGTGAAAGATATCCAATAAGTTGATATGAAAATATGCTTTTTCTTTCAAATTTATAAATAATAACTTGTGCTATTATATTTCACTTGGCAATTAAAAAGTCAGCTTTTTGGATGTGTACTTTCACTCATAAATCATCACCTCGAATAAAGAACACACACACACACACACACACACACACACAAAGAACTAGATTTGACTGAGTAATAGAAGTTTGAAGTCTAATTATTCCAAGCTAGAGTCTTGCAATGTGGAAATTTACTATATTGAGTCGAATTTACTTTACTATATTGAATTATAATCAGTGGGCATTTTTTCTTAATTTCTTTTGCTTTTCTCTTTGTATGTGGTCTCCTGCTCTCTCTGTGTCTGGCACCTCTTCTTGCAGCTGTGTAATGGGGGATCAGTCACCGAGCTTGTCAAAGGTCTACTCAGGTGTGGCCAGCGGTTGGATGAAGCAATGATCTCATACATCTTGTATGGGGCCCTCTTGGTAAGAACGTCCATCAAGCTGGGGTGACAGCTGAGGGGACAATTTGTCCATTGCTTGGATCCTCATTGCCTATTAATAATGGGGAAACTGTTCTATGATAAGCAAGGATTATTAATAGTAGGAAGGTGTAGCCAACTGTGGACTTTGATGAGACTTTTAAATAGTAGAGTAATTGCTTTAAAATAAGCATGTAAATTTCCCCTTTCTCTTTCCTGTTGTTTGGCGGTGGTGGGATGCCATGCAGGGCCTTCAGCATTTGCACAACAACCGAATCATCCACCGTGATGTGAAAGGGAATAACATTCTTCTGACAACAGAAGGAGGAGTTAAGCTCGTTGACTTTGGTAATGACTGCTTGTCGTTTGTTTTCTTGATGTGTGTAGTTTAGCCAAAGGGGACAATTTATTGCAATCTCAGAGGACTGGGGCCTCTCTGCTACACCATAGGCTGAGGGACTTTTCCAGTCAAATGCAGCCTGGAGACAGGGGGTTTTACCAGATGGATCACCCTGGGAGATGCTGTTTGTTAATCTATTTTCAGCTTTAGAAGCAATTTTATTAAAGGTAGAAAATAAAAGTGTTTCAAAAGGACAACTTGATAGGAAAACTTTTTGGTTTTCTGGTAAGAATTTCACATCTCAGGGCAATTGTCTATAATTTACATTTTGTCATTTCTTCTTTTGCATATGAAAAGAGAAAGCGGTTTGGTTTTTTAAATGACTTTCACTAGCCTTAGGCACATTTACTCCCAGTGAGCAGAAGGTAAAAATAGTCCTATGAGCCTGGGAGCTAACAACCCTCTAAATGGTGATTATTGCTGCTACACATGTGAGGCTGGTTGAACTGGAAACATTAACGGGAACTGGACATGTGAGAGGAAATGCAGGGCAATTTCACCTAAGGCCAGAGAACGAGTAAATATTTCCTTGCAATACTTATGTTGATATTCACAAAACAACAAACATTTGGTTTTCCTTTTCAGATTTATTAAATGGTTTAATCATCTAATGAGTTCAACAATAGGCCATTGTTACAAAAATGAGAAAACATTTAGAGAAACACTTTTAAAAATGTTATCAATATCATCATAGTAAAAAATAAGATTGACGATTTCAAATATTCATTGTTTTATTGGTAAGAAAGAATTCAGTGTCAAAATGTGTAAGTGAATAATTTTCTCAGAAGAAATTACTTAAAAATAAATGAAGTCATTTTAGGTATATTGGTCTGTTACTAAAGAGCAAGCAAAGGAAAATAGCAAAGGGAGCACTTTGTTCAAGTCTTATGCTCCTCTCTCTATATAAGGAATGATCTAGCTCCAATAATATGCTGTATGTTTAGCATTAGAATGTGTTTTCCACACACTCCTGGGGGCAGTAAATATGTTGTGAGGGAAGCAGGTTAGAAGAATGAGGACGAGATGGGAATTGATACTAATTTATCTATTTACCAGCTTCGTGAGGGTAAATGTTCCTAATCTTTCCAGTAGAAAATTCTGAATTTCTAGTTGCTGCAAAAGAAATTTCTAAAAACTAAAACCAGGAAGGTATAGTTGTTTTTACCAAAATTATAGTGGAAGACTTGGTAAAATGGGAAATTAGCCATGGCCAGTAGAGTTTAGAGAGCCCTCTTTGGCTTTCTAGTAGAGTCTGCAAGCAGCAAACACAACAACCACCCCTTGCCCCCCAAACAACCTGGGGATCCTTGGCACATTTACGCCTGATATTCTCAAAGGTGTGTCCTTTGCTAATGAACTCACAGTAGTCAGGTTTCTAAGTTCTCATCATCAATGACATTGTGGCAACCCTTGTAATTCTCTTAAGGGCTATGTTAGTTAGACTTCTGTTTGGTATGAAAGAATGCCTTATATTCGTAAGTGCTATCATTTTCATATTCATTCTTTTATTTGGTCTTTAAGAAGAACCCTCTGTGTTAAGTGTGACTGCTATTGTTACCAAACCGAATTCACCCAGCGCAGCAAAGCCAAACACTGACCCCAAGATTTGCAGCAAGAGAAAAAGACATTTATTGCATGGCACCAAGCAGGGAGAACCAGCAGCTAACACTTAAGACCCGAACTCCCTGATAGCTTACAAGTAAGGGTTTTTAAAAGCAGGAGTACATTTCAGGAAAGCAGAAGTTATACATTGGTTTGGTGCATGGGTATGACTTTCTGTAGGCCCCTTGGGAAGAAGTATAGAGCAAAGAATGATGGTCAGAGTTCAATCCTCAGTTCCCCCTTATCTGAGGTCTAGGTGATAGTGGGTCACATTTTCTATCTGGTGCAGGTTTTTGAACAACAGCTCAAGGACATATAAGATGTTATCTTTTAGTTTCTATAGCGAACCAAAATACCTTGCAACTCTGGCTTGCTTGGGAGGCTATTGTTAGTATCTTCTTGTTTATTAGGTAAATCATTTACTTTTCAAGGCTGGCTAGGTGCTTGGAATTTCCCTTGAAGAGACTCAAGATTTTTCCTTTATTTCCATGATTGGGGGGACCTGGCAGGCCCTTAAGAGCAGACCCTGCTCTGTCTCACTATCATTATCCCCATTTCGAAGATGAAGAAACTGAAGCTCAAAGGTGAGGCAATCACATAATTAGTAAAAGGCATAATTGAGATGGAAAACATTGACTCTTAATCCAGTATACCTTTACTTCTACTTTATTCCCACGTGGTATAAAGAAGAGATCTGGTTAAAGGACATTGGAATTATTTCAAATTTAGGTCCTCAACATTGAGCCCTAAGATGATATTATTAGTCACTTTCTTATTCCATTTGACAAATATAGCTTTCTTGCCGGGTTTTCAGGCTTATAGGCAAGATAAGGCACTGAAATCTTTTTACTTCTACACTGATGCTCTATTATAGATAATACATGCCAATCTTTTTTCTCCATAAAATGAAGCACCTTATTAAGAAACAAGTCACCTGAAATAATTTGGAAATATAACAGGAAGATATTTTGTTGATCCTAGTTGTTGATATTTTTCTTTGATTCCAAGTTTGCAGCATTGTGGACAGGAATGTTCATTAGGAAAAAAATATCATAATGATTTAGATAGAATGATAAATGCTCCAGCACACAGGCTGGCAAACTGTATAGCTCATGGGCCAAATATGAACCACCTCCTATTTTTGTAGGGCCCATGAGCTAGAAATGGTTTTTATATTTTTAGATGATTGGAAAAAAAACAAAATAATATTTTGTGACATGTGAAAATTACATGAAATTCAAATTTCAGCATCCATAAATAAAGTTTTATTGGAATGCACCCACTCTCATTCCTTTATGTGTTTTCTGTGGCTGCTTTTTTGCACTATGACAGCAGAGTTAGTGGTTGTGACAGAGACCAAATGGCCCACAAAGCCTGAAATATTTACTATTTGGTCTTTTATAGAAAAAGCTTGCCAACCCCTGGTCTAGCATCATCCTCTGCTCACTGCTGAATTCTGATACTCTTGTAGGCGTTTCAGCTCAACTCACCAGTACACGTCTACGGAGAAACACGTCAGTTGGCACCCCATTCTGGATGGCCCCTGAGGTAAGCAGGAACATCTAGTTCTTTGCACTTTTGAGTGCCTTGGTACTATGCCTTTTTATGGCAAGTCATATGCTGTCCCCAATTTTCAGGGAGGAGAAAATCTTTTCTCTTCATTGAACTGTGAGAGTTCTAATTTGTGAGTGATCCTGATGAGACTTAATCTCAGAAAAGCAAGATTGAGTCATAGCTAGCCCATGGGGTGAAATTAGAAAAATGTATTCCCTTCAGAAGATGCAGCCCTCTCCAAGGGTCATGACTTGACAAGTTCATCCAGCCTTTGTATAAATTAGAAAAAGTCAACTTCGCTGGATAGGTATAGCCCCTGAGATATATGAACCTGGTGAAGAGCCAGATTTCATCTCCAACTGTCCTACAGAACTATATGCAATGGTCCTCGTTGTTTTCTGTACCATGTACATAGCAACTTCTCTTGTGTACTTTGTTGGCTCTCTGTAGTAAAACATGGGATTTGGTCCTAATTTAGTTCTGGCATCATCACAGGACTCTCCGGGAAATGATGCATGTTGAAATTTGAGGAACCTTCTGGCCAGATAACGCATGCCCTGAAACACCAGTGCAGTTTTTTCCTTGTCAGGTCAGCATTTAATTACACAGTATGCTGACCTTTGCTTGAGAGCAGCTCTCTGAGATTAAGCAAATGGTTCTTTTTGTAAGAAGACTCAGGTGGTCACTTGCTTAGATGTCTTTCCATCTCTAGTCTGTCAGCATGGAGGTCTTTCCTCTGTGTGACTGCCAAAGTGGTCTCCTAACAGAGTAACTGGTTCATACCAATCTCTGCTCAGATTTCTTCGGTGACTCCCCATCGTCCCTATGGCCCTCTCTTTCTTACTTGGGTAATAGACCCCTTTTAAAGAAAAAGAAAAACCATACAGATTCTAGTGTTTACTTAAATCTTAGAAGTGTTTTTAAAATAGGTTTTAAAAAACATGAAACTAGATATAAACCCCTTGTCATTCACATTTGTAGAACTATAAAACCAAAAGGAAAAACATGTATTAGGTTATTAAGTATGAAATGTCCGATTTCCTTAAGTACTAAGTTTGATTATTGATATCTCTGACATTTCACTTTGACACCTCTTGTTTTATTTTTATTGTGAAGGTACATCCTTATTCTTTTAAACACACAGTTTGGCTTGTGATTATCTTTCAAATTTTTTTAGAGCAATTTTTGTGAAATCATGGATAAATAAGAAATTTGAGTTATTTTCATATATGAATTCCACTGTGGAACCAATGCAGTGCAGACAGCTCAAAATATCAACCAAGTATTTGGGAAGGATGTGGCTAATGAATGCACAGTACATTGATGGTTTGAGAAGTAGCATTCTAGCGATTTTAATCTTGAAAATGAGCCACATGGACGACCTGAGACCAAGGTGGATAATGATGAGCTAAAAGCTATAGTGGAAGTGAATCCATCTCAACCTATGCATGAATTAGCAGCAAGGTTTGACATTACTATTCCAACAATATTGGACCGTTTGAGACAAATCAGCAAGGTAAAGAAGCTGGATAGATGGGTATTGCATGAATTAAATGAGCATCAGAAGAGAAATCGTCTCGAATCTTGCCTTTGTTTGCTATCATTACATAAAGGTGAACAATTTCTACATCATATTGTTACAAGTGATGAAAAATGGATTCTTTTGACAATTGCAAGCATTTGGCACAATGGTTGGATACAGATGAAGTGCCGAAACACAGTCCAAAACTGAATATTCATTAAAAAAAAAAGCTAATGGTGCCTATTTGGTGGTTCAGTGTTGATATTATCCACTACAGCTTCATGAAATCTGGTCAACTGATTACAGAGGATGTCTACTGCAACCAGTTAGATGAAATGATGAGGACGTTTGTGATTAAGCAGCTGAGATTGGTCTATCGAGACAGGCCAATCCTCTTGCAAGACAATGCTCAACCACGTGTCACACAAACAATGTTGCTCAATCTACAGAGGCTGGATTTGGAAAATCTCTGTCATCCACCATATTCACTAGACCTTGCACCAACTGACTACTACTTTTTCCAGGCTTTAGAGCACTTCTTACAAGGAAAAATATTCAATTCTCAACAGACTGTGGAAAACACCTTTCACAATTTAATCACCACCTGCTTTCCAGGCTTCTTTGCTGCTGACATAAACAAGCTACTGTTAAGATGGCAAAACTGTGTCAATAGTTTAGGCGCATACTTTGATTAATTGTACCGCCCCTTGTTTGAGACATAATAAACTACGCTTTGATTCAAAATCGGAAATTTCATGTTTAATGACCTAATGTTATGAGAAAACTATTACAAAGCCAGGGACATTCAAGTAAGCAACTTTAATTTAATGAGACAAATGACACTGTTTTGTGGAGCTCAGCTGTCCTTTGCAGTGTGATTATGTTTCAGAGCACAGTAGCATGGATTATTTTGAGTCTGGCATAACTATTACCATGTACCCTGTAGTGACTCAGCTCTATGGCTTTACTCTATTTCAGCTAGCATGATCTCTTTGTTCAAACAGCATTTCCTTTGACCTCCAACTGTTACATCTCTATTGGCTTGATGCTAACTTAATAGCAAACATAATATGGACACTAAAATTGTGTGGCAAATGGTCATTTGGATAATCTGGAAGATGTTTTTCACTCCTCCTTCCCCTATTATTATTTTTATAATTATTAATATAATTATCATTAAAACAAAACCAAAGACAAAGTTTTCATAGAGACTTTGTGAACTCCATTTTAAGAAACACTGCAGGATAAAGTCCAAACTCCTTCGGACTGTGAACAAAGCCCTTCATATTCCAGCCCCTATCTATCTATCCAGCCTCATTTTGGATTACTTTCCCCAACTTACTTGTTTTTAATGCTCCAACAGTAGTGAACAACAGGTAACTCTCCAAATCCCTACAGATATGTCATTCCTTTAAACTGCTGGTATACTGTTATAGCTTCCAGAATGGCCCTCGGAGCTCTGGAAAATTCCTTCTTTATCTTCAAGTCTCAAATGCCAGCTCTCCTAGGAAATCTTCCCTAATCTCTTGCTGACATTGAGGTTGCTATTCCTAAATTTCCACTGCAGCCTTACAGCCTCCAGTAGCACACTGTCACCCCTGCATTGTAATTGCTGGCAGGCAGGTCTCCCAACTGGATTCTAAGCTCTGGCAGGGACTTGGGATGCCCAGCTCTTAATATAGTATTTAATGCAGAATAGGTGCTTAAAAAATATCTGTTGGATAAATGAATATGTTGGTAAAAAAAGCCAAAAAGGGATATGATGAATTTGGAGGGCACTTTGAGGAGGGCTTTACCACTGTCGGTATTAGCAAATTTCTCTGTAGATTTTGATTGATCTATTCTGAAAGGAAAGTGTACCTGAGGTCACTCAACTCATATTTGGGTTGTCATAACGTGGAAGATGGTGTTCTTCTTCTAAAACATAGCAAACTGGTATTTTCAGAATCAAAAAATATAATTAAGGGAAGCCTGCCCTTGGCTTTGTACATTTATTAGGAGGTGTTTCTGATTTTCCAACTTCGGATGGGTTGAATAAAGTGTGTGGAGTGTTTCTATAGGGGACAGTTTAGTGGTTTATGGGGAGCACCTATTGCCCAGATTCCCTGGAACTAGTTCCGCTCTCAGCAGGGTAAAGCCAGCACTGCATCCTGCCTGTTGCTGTGGGTAAATTGAGGAGTAGGCAATTTAGGGTGTGGAGACCTTGACGGCACCTTTCAGGAGCAAGTGTTTGATTGCTCAGTGCAGAATTCTCACAGGACGTGTGCTCATGTCCAATATGCTCCAGGACCCAGGCTGCATGCAGTTCTTCAGACTCAGGCCGGCACCATCCTCATACTTTTATTTTCCAAATGGAGAATTAATTTTTCCAACAAAGCTTCTTTTTGCTCCATAATCCTCCATAGGAATGTCCAAAAGAACAACCTTCCATTTGTCAGTTCAATTGAACAAACATTTATACTGTCCACTGTGAGCAATGCTTTGGGTCAAGAGCAGTCCTTGAAAGTATACTCAGTAATGGTTCAAATCAATACTGTCTTCATGTGATGGCCTACATAGAATATTAATCTTAACAAGCTTTCACTTCTGTTTATGTGAATAAGTGGTATTTAGATTAAATATGGCAACATGGCATGCAACACCAATGCCAGTAGAATAAAACCATTGCAGATGACTTGTACTTTTATTTTTTAAATGCAATGGAAAGATTCTTGATCCTATTTTACTTTTGAGAAATTGAACCAAATTATTCTTTCCCCATTTTTATTTCCATTTTTATTTCACAAGCTTGAGTAACTGTAATATTTAATTCAAATAGTCTATACTATGAGCCAGGTAGCTAATGGAATGTGACCGTACCACAGTCGAATGTTGAGCAGTCAAGACACACAGTTCACTGGGGCAGCTCAAAGCTGCAGCATGAATTGACTATCATATTGTCAACCCTCTCTACTCATTTCCTCTCACTGCCTCATTTGGACACTACTAAAGTTGAAAAATTTTGGTAGAGCACTATCAACTCAGCAATGTAGGAGAAGAATTCTGTGGGGTACCCTTAGTATTTTAGTACTTAGAAACAATACTACTGGGGAGATAATGGCCTGGCATAGTGAAAGGTTAATCTAAAAATCAAGATCGGTACAGTTTTTTCTTTTTTAGGGATGGGGGGCTCACTGTGTTATCCAGGCTGGTCTCAAACTCCCAGGCTCAAGTGATCCTCTTGCCTTAGCCTCCTGAGTTGCTGGGACTATAGGTACATGCTACCATGCCTGGTTTAAGATCAGTACAATTTTTTATAAACTACACTGCATGTGGGTAGCATACTGTGGCTACAGGAACAATTATCTTAAGAGGGAAAGAAAAGAGTTCGACATAGAAACTATGTGTCCTGAGCAAAACAATTTAAACAATAGAAAATTAAGTTTTTCTTATAATAAGAGCAGAGGTAGGTGATTCCAGAGCTTGTTGATTCGGCAACCTAATAAAGTCATCAAAAACCCAGATTCTTAAATCTCTCTGGCTATGAACGCTGCCAGCATGGCTTCATTGTTCAGGGACTGACTGTGGGGTGGTTATGACAATATTGCCTGTAAGTATCTGAGGGACAGTAGTGGCTACAGCGATCCAGCTGTCGCTGGTGAAAGAGCCCATGATACAAACAGAAGCTTCCCTTTATAACCATGGGGCTGCTCTCACAGCCAACCAGGAAGTTGAAGTGTGTTCTCTTTCTATCTTGGGGTTGAAGACTTGTCCAGCCCTATATTTATTTCCTAGGTTTGCTATAATCAAATAGTACAAACTGGGTGGCTTACAACAGCAGAAATATATTATCCCACAGTTCTGGGTGCTAGAAATCTAAAACCAAGATGTCAGCTGGGCCGTGCTTCCTCTGAAGCCTCTAAGGGAGGATCCTGCCTTGTCTCTTCCTAGCTACTGGAGGTTTGCTGACAATCCTCGATATTCCTTGGCTTGCAGCTGTGTAACTCCAGTTTCTGTCTTTGTAGTCCCATGGTGTTTTCCCCATGTATTTCTGTCTTCACATGGCCATCTTCTTATAAGAATACTGGTCACATTGGATTAGGGGCGCAGCCTACTCCAGTATGACTTCATCTTAACTAATTATGTCTGCAGTGACCCTGTTTCCAAATAAGTTCACATTTTGAGGTTCTGGGGGTTGGGACTTTGACATATCTTTTTTTGGAGGACATAATTTCAACTCATTACAACCTCCCAAGTACTTAGCACCCTTCCTTTGTAGTAAATCATTTAAGTTCCCAAGATAATCAGCCAACTATTTGGATCCTGCAGGGCTGCATGTTAAAGATACTGGCTTGCTTAGAGGGTTCAGCTTTGCCTGTCTACATAAATACATACACATACACATACACACATGCACTCACAGCCTCAGGTGTTCGAGGCAAACATGGCTCTTTCTGGATGTACCAAGCATACCAAATTGACTTCTCACGTGGGCCCCCAACACCTTCAGACTTTTATTCTATTCTGCCTATTTTTTGGCCAAGTATTTTTTTACTATTATTATTCTTATTGTTATCATTATCTCCTGGAATGTTTGGCCATGTCATAGTCATTTTCCTCAATCTTCTGTTTACCTGATTTATCCTCTCTGCTCTCCTGGCCTGTGACTTTAGCCTGTATCTTAGGCACTTTCTTTCTTTTTAAAAAAAAAACATTCTGTAATACACATTCAGAATGGAGATTAATATTGGACCATATGAATATAAAATGATACCACCACACCTTTCCCACTGTCTTAATCCAAACTCCCCACCATAAAAAACAAAAACAAACAAACAAAAAAACAGTCTTCCTATTAGCCATGTTTATTGTCTCTTTTCTCCTCCACTGTCTCTTGACAGCCAATTTCTTATAATAAATCATGTGAATAATTTGCATAGAATTTTCACAAATATACCTACCTGTGAGGATGCCAGTCAGGCATGATTACATTTATGTTATAGATAAGGAATCTAATGCTCTGCCAGGCCAAGTGCCCATGAGCACAGAGTGGGTAGGTCCATAACGGTGACTGGAATCCGTATTTTGTGACGCACTGAACTAAGGGATTTCCAATACAGCCCATGTCTACTGTCAGTATTGCTCAACCAATATTTGCATCACACACGTGCCAGGTAATTTTCTGTGGCAGAAAGGGGTACAAACCTAATTTATGTTTATTAATAGTGATGGCAGGGGGTTAGAGATAGTTGATACTTACCCTACCTTTCCCACCATTACACATAGGGAAAAATTAAACTGAATGTTTATAAATGACTGAAATCCAAGAAAAAGAACCAATGACATCATTATTACTTTCGTCGAGGGCATCAGTAAACTGTGTTAAAATAATGCCATGTAGTTAGCTGACGTGCACTTGTGTGGCCATGCTGGTTATTAGAGTATTAAATTATTTTCATTCTGGTTGGTAAATAGCTGCTGTCCAGAGCCCCTTGAGTGCTCCTCAGCCACAAGAGGTGCCCCGTTTCTTTCCCTAAGACACCCCTGACTTCCTAATGATCCAGCAACTACAGGCGGAAAGGTATGTCTGACAAGGGGCGAGCCTCCAGGGCCAGCTGCCGCTGATCTACCTTCTAATGGCCAGTGCCACGTGCCAACTGATTGTCAGGTATTTTGAACACTGTGCTTGCTAAGCAAGTGTATAGTAGGAAGGAAACTTTCACTTACTGAGAAGTGACTAATATACCAGGAATTGTATAAGGGGCTTTGAAAATATTTTATTTCATTCTCATAAACAGCTCTCAGTAGTAGATATTATTTCCCCCATTATAGCACTGAGAAAAGTGAGGCTTAAAGAGCTGTAGGAGGTACCATGCCCAAATTTACGTACCTAGTAAGTGTTGAAACAGCTGGGCTTTTCAGAGAGCATAGGAACACGAGTCCCATTTTACAGATGAAGAAACCAAGACAGGGAGAGGATACTTGTATTCTTTCACTTTACAATGTATTTATATGGGGTACTCTGTGTGGAAAATGTGTACCAGCCGAGACAACTCATACAACAAAGATAAGCAGAGATATGGTAAAAGGATACTCTGAAATTGGAGTGTGAGATACATCATTTTAAAAGATGGTGTACGTGAAGGCCCTATCATCCATAATTGACACTGCACTTTGCAATCCTACCAATGCAAGAAGCAACCCGTGTATTAAGGATCCAGTATACTCAGCGTCTTCCTAAAACAGCTAAAGGTCTGTTTCTGTATTGGAAAACAGACTTGTGGATAAAATAAAAATTTGCTTCTTTTTAGAAATGTTTTTTCCCTTTTTACTTCCATCTGCTTGTTCTTGCAAACAAGAGCTAATCAGCTGAGCAGAGAAACAGATGTGCTATGAGGGTTCCAAAAATGGGTCTCTTTCTGCCTGGCAAAGGGTCGTTGATGGGACCGTTGCCATAACAACCAGCTTACACGAATGCAGAAATATTACAGGCTTTTTGCAATCACTCTTGTCTTCATTAATTATGCGGTTCCTAGCTAAATGATACAATAATGCTATTTCCTTTGGCACTGCCAGGCCTAGAGATGACAAATGAGATATTTTGTGTCGAAGAGCTGAGAAAACCATAAAACACTACAGAGCTGAAATATTATTATTGTCAGTGTTACCATTTTGTTCCCTAAGCTCTAGCTGTTGGGTTTGGTTCCCAAATAAGAGTTAGTATTTATTGAGTACTTACTATATGCCAGGCCCTAAGTGCTTTATGTGTATTAACTCATTTATAGTTCTCACAATAATGCCAAAAAGTCAATACTAGTACTAGTCCAATGATTTAGATAAAATAGGTAAGTCACAGAAAGTAACCATTTTTGTCAATTTATTAGGTGATGCCACTCGAATTTGAACCCAGATATTTGGCTCCAAATTCCTCACTCTTAACCACTATATGACAACAAACTATTTGTGACCACCAGTGTACAAGATAAGATATGAATCTAGGGTTTTTTAAAATTTTCCAGTTATGTTAGATAAGAATTATCCTTCCTAATATGTTAGGAAAATATAATGTTTCGACATGACATTAGAAGCCAATGTAATTAATGACTAAAGGGAAGAATCTGGAAAAATAAAGTTCTTCAGGATTGAATTAGGAGATTTGAATTTTAGTCTTAGCTCTGCCACTCATTTTCTAAAAAGTGTTTGTGGTTGAGTTATTTTAATATGGGTTCAATTTAGGTGAAAAAAGCACAGATTTTGGAGTCAGATCTAAGAACAAATCATAGATACTTGTTTACCCACTTAACCACTACCTCATGCAAGTTACTCATGCAAGTTACTCTGTATTTCTGAGTAAAATGGCGAGAAGTTAAAAGAGTTAAGTGCCTCAAAAGTCAGAATGAAATAATGTACTGAAAGCATCTGGGGCAGTACCTGGCATAGTAAGTGCTTTAAAACTTGGTGGCATATATATATTGCACCTACCCCTACCTCTGCCTAGCCCGTTCTCACCTGTGAAAAGAAGAGATTGGCTTAGGTAGTCTCTGCCTGCAAGCCTTTCTATTTTACAGAGAACTTTTGCAGTTTTTAGGGGGAAGGGCCTCTTCCAACTCTTGTATTCTGTGGCTCTGGTGTTCCACGAACAATGAAGGTGGGATCTCACTGAGCTCTTAGTAGGGGTGAAGTGATGATGATGACGTGGTCTCTAGGGTCCGTTTTACCTGGCTGTCTTTTAAAGACTGGGGATTCTTGGGACCCCAACTGCCAATCTTATCACCGTGAGGAATGCAGGATTTGGGAGTTCAGGAGAGTCAAGTGAGAGGTTTAGAACTTTAGCTTGTTGGGTGGAAGACCTGCGTGCTTTCCCCAGAAACATTTATCTCTGAGATTCTGTAGCTTTTTGCTGGTCCCTGGTTTTCCCCAGGTGTTGTGTGTTAGCCTCTAAGAAACAGATTCTTTCCCTTCTGGGTCTGACCGTGAGTACATTTGCAGAGTGGTTCTGCCTTCTAAGGCCCTGAGGCACAACCCAGGGCTCAGGGCTCTGGTGGGTGAAGGGCCCAAGGCAAGGGTGAAATGACTGTGTGTATCATCAGCTTTTCACTCAGCTCCAGCAATAGCTCCCTCTCAGCTGGAGTTCTGTGGGGAGGTTGAATCATATGTCATGCATCAGTGTGGAGGTGGGGGGCTGGCCCTGGAGGCGGTGGTGACATGTCATCACTTTCCTCCTGGTGGTCTAAGTATAGGACCTCATCTGAGGGCTTCAGGTCCCAGATGTGCAGAAGCCCATGAGGCCCAGAGCAGAGGCCTCACATTCCCTCCACTCAGTGCTAAGCAAGAAGCATCAAAGGAACAGCCACCAGGAACATTTGGAACTTTTCAGGCTGTCCTCACCCCTTTCTGGGGAGGTGAGAAGGATTAAGGCATCTGTTGTTTCTCCTTCTTCATCCACCAAAGGGGAAGAGCTGATTCTGTTACTACAGGGGCAGAAGTGTTTGCTGAAGGAATGTCAGAGTCGACCTTGGCTCTTCCTGAGCTCTGAGTCTCAAATTACCTGGTGACTGACCTCCTGTCAATGCCTCCGTGGCCCTGTCCAGAGTACAGAGGCTCAGCCCATGAAAGGGAATTCATCCCAAGCCAAACGGGAGGTGGACAGTCAACATTAGGAATAGGACCCCAGAGAAGCCTTGAGTAGGATGAAGCAGGAGCAAGTGGAGGTAGGTAGACCTACCTCCACTTATCATGGTGTATTATGTCCCAGGTATTTTCCATACTTTTTTTAGTTTTAGAAAGTTAAACAGAATCACAGATAGAAACACATGACGTTCCCAAGGACATCCTGATTTGCATGGTGCTATCAAGAGACTACTTGCAGAGAAAGGGGTATGCCCAAGTGGGAACTTTCAGATACTCTGTTTGATTTGCTTCCTTTCCTATTTTTCAGATGCATCACAGAGGAGAAAAACTTTTTTTTTTCCCCTCACTAGTTTCTTATTGTGAGCTCATGCTTCAATTCTATTACCTACTAGCTGTGTGACCTTGGGCAGGTCTCTTAACCTTTCTGAATCTATTTCCTGGCCTGGGGTAATAATACCTGCACTAACAAGCTGTAGAATGGACTGAGTTGTAGAGCTCCTCGTCACTCTGCTCAGCTGTGCTCTGTGGAAGCCGAGCACTAACAGGCCAAGGAAAGGGGCAACAAGGAGGGAAGCGTAGGGGACGGGGAAATGAGATACGGCAAGAACTCCATCTGCTGAGTGCTTAGGTAATGTGCTTACGCGCTGGTAGTGTGAAGTTACTGTGGCTGCGGTTTACTGAAGACAGAATCTGTTTGGCAGCGGCTCAGCATTCTCCATGTTGTAAGGATTCCCAGGGGATGCCTCACTTAGGCGGGTAGTGGGGAACCATGGCGTTTGCTCTTGTTTTGGCCACGAACCAGCTGTGTGACTTCAGACAAGTCAACTAACTCCCCACTAGGGACCTCGGTTTTCTCTTTCGTAAAATAAGGGGGTTGACTGAGTGAATCTCAAAGTCCTTTCGGCGTCCAATTCCATGTGAGGCAGCTGCTGGAGCAGAGAAGGACAGTGGGATTGCACTGGACCTCCAAGCAAATGTGCTCCTGCAGGAGCCTCTTGAGGACTAAGGACACACAAAATTTGGGCTGGTTTACCTTTCGTAGGGGAGTTCTGGGGATGTTGGTCCTGAGTGTGAGAAGGAGACTTACCATGCAAGTAAGAATAACTGACATCTACCCAGGGCTTTGGTGGAATTTAAGTGTAAAAATCAGTGTTGTATGCTGGCCTCAAATCTAAAACTAGTTCCCCTCCACCCTCCACTAGCTGTGGAGGGAAGCTGGTTGTGCAAGTGTGCTCTGTGTGTTTTAAATTTAAACCTGGTTTTATTTCTCTAAAGGCTGACTATTACAATCCTGGCAGAAGATACCTGTAGAATATTACATTTTAATTAGAGACCTTTCTGAAGTTCCTAAGAACAGTCTAATTTAAATTATTTCTGGCAGTTTCTCGGTGTACAAAATGTAGATTCAATTCTAGCCTTAGTTTGAGTTTTGTAATATGAAAGACCCCTCCCCAAATACTTCAGTTTCAGTTCATCTAGTCCATATCCCCTTTACCAAAAAAACCCCTTAAATCTCAAATGTATCCTCCCTTGAAATTATATTTAATCCTAGGGAAGAGACTTCATTTGTTTTTTCCAAATCTCAACTTGTAACACTTTAAAATGTTTGCAAAACTGTTGGAAAATATTTGCCACTGGAATATTTATGCTGTAACAGCAATTTCTGATCCCTGTGAAGTTCTGTTTTAGAAATCTTTACAATCAATAACATTAACCAATTATGTTGCATGAACTGTGTAAGCAAAATTAAGAATCCTGTTTGCCTTTCTACCTCTCAGCCCATCTTATTTGCCAGTCTATTGCCTGCATTTTTGGGCTCAAGGTGAGCCAAGGATTAATAGCTTTAGATCTATTTGCCTTGCCTCTTATTTAGTTGAATTTAGCTCTTGAGATAACAGCATTTTGCCTGTGTACTTGAGTGAAATTTTAGTCTTGACCTTTGGTTATAATTTTGGATTGCATGATCAATTCTAATAAGGCAAGAAATCAGAACATAGAAGACAAACCTAATTACATTTTTAATGACATTTTAAAATATTAGTGGAAAAATAAAACTGAATAATATCTATTGTTTTTTAAGTCTGATAAATTATTTTTATGAAAGCAAAACATATCATTATTTGCTTGAAAGCATTGGTTAAGATCACATTATTGAAAGATATTTTGGCACAGCAGCTCTTTGATATATAATTTGGTAAATTGTTTAAGTTAAATATCTTGTTGGAGAAATCTAGGTTTTCTGAATCCAGGAGCTCGTATGTTGACTGTTTTTATTCCTTTTATATCCAATCTAATTAATGTAGATACTCTTTTAAGATGAGGATAGGCTGTTCTCTCAGGTTCTTATATAGCCTAAGTGTTTCTGCAAGAGGCAGAGGGTGAATCTTACTCGTTATCTTGGGAGCCTTATCAGTAAGCCACACTCTTGGGCCAGACTGAAATAAAACTGTTAATATAATCCTGGGGTGTTTCTTGGATCATGGTGGCCTGAGAAAGTGAAAGTACTACCCAAACCTTGTGCCTGTGATAGAAAGGCATATAGTTGGGAAGGGAATTTCTTTCATTCTTCTCATATTAATCTCATGGGGATCTGGTTTTATAACCAAGACATCACCTTTAATTTGACAACCTGTTGATAAAGAATCCCAACAGTCAACAAATACCTGGGAAGAAGGAACTACACCTTTGAAAGTTAAGACAAACTTTTGAATATTTAATAACACTTTCAAGACACAAAACAAAAAACTTGCTCTTTTTCTATTATAGAAATAATTCGTGCTCCCTATAAACATTTTGGAAAATGCAAATAAAATATTAGGTATGCATGCATCAATGACCCAATGGTATCTACTATTAATGTTTTGGTACCTTAGAAAAAGCTGAATAATTAGCACTTTCATAAGCAGTAGTTCAGATGAAACCCATAAAAAGGGGTTGAGGTGCAGGGAGATTAAATATTTTGCCAAAATCACCCAGTGAGGGGGTGGCAAAACCAAAATAAGATGTCAGGCTCTGGGATTTTCTCATATCAGCCAGAGGTGCAAGTCTCTCCACAACCCAAGAGCTGCCAACAGTTGTTATTTGTCTGCCTTTCTCTGGTTGGTAGCTGAGGAAAGGGGCAGCCATTTTCAGCAGAACTCAGCTGACCATGCCCAAAGTTGGATGAGGGGATAAATATCTGTCAAAGTAGTTGTGCTATCAAGTTGTGGGTGTGGTTTCACCCCCTAAACTTCTGCAGGAGAGAGGAGGAGGTGCTGCCTCTATAGGACAGGAGGGAGCGACTAGGGATGGATTTAAGAAGTCTGGAAATGTGGAACTTGTTAGTCTAGGGCAGGCTAAAGAGAACTGCTCCAGCAATCAAAGAAAACCAACTGCTGCCTTTTCTCCCAAGACCAGTTGAGCTAAAACATTAGTGAAAATTTGTTTCTTATTCTTAATCCCCTCCAGAAAGAAAAGTTTTTGGCAGCCAAGGAGATAACAACCAACATTTGGGAGGCTAAAGCCCATGGCTCAGTAAAATAGCCGTTGGCATTGGGCACTAAGGCTGGCAGTGCATAGATATTGCTAGTAATCCTGACATTAGTGTTTTTCCTTTTCCTAAAATAAGCAGCGCTGTAGTCCAAGTGTACCGAAAAAGCCGTAAGTTCGCATTTCAAGGTAGGAATGTGGACATGCTCCGTTAACCAGCATCCAGACAATCGCTCTGTCACTGAAGCTCATCTTCCTTAACGTAGGCATTATCACAGCAACTAGCATATTTTCCCAGATCTTAAGATCTTCTGTAAAATATTGGCAATAAAATCCCCTCAAGGTTCCAGCCATCCCGTTCACACCCCAGAATAATGTACTATTCAGTCTAGCTAGTTTGCATGGGAATGTTAGCAATACTATTCCAAGATCACTTATTTGGAAATTGCAAAGTCATAGAATATTAGAGATAGAAAGGATAGTATAGGTCATTCATTCCTACCTTGCCATTTTATAGATCAAGAGAGGTCTTGAGTAATCCTAGCACTCTGGGAGGCCGAGGCAGGAGGATCGTTTGAGCTCAGGAGTTCGAAACCAGCCTGAGCAGGAGCGAGACCCCATCTCTACTAAAAATAGAAAGAAATTAATCAGACAACTAAAAATATATAGAAAAAAAATTAGCCGGGCATGGTGGTGCATGCCTGTAGTCCCAGCTACTCGGGAGGCTGAGGCAGAAGGATCACTTGAGCCCAGGAGTTTGAGGTTGCTGTGAGCTAGGCTGACGCCACGGCACTCACTGTAGCCCGGGGAAAAGAGTGAGACTCTGTCTCAAAAAAAAAAAAAAAAAAAGAGAGGTCTTGATAGCATAAGTGATTTGTTTACTCCTGGTTAAGGGTAGCACTCACCCCAATTTGAACATGTTATATTGCCTAGCAAACTGACTTCTTCTGATTTTCCTATTTTGTAAATCATTCTTCTGGTCACCCAGGATCAAAATGTCAGTCTTCCTTGATGTATCCCTCTCCCTTCCCTTCCATTTTAAATCACTCTCCAAGTACTACAAGTCTTCCCTTGAATTCTTTCTCACACCTATTCTATCCTCCCCATCCCATGGCCACCATCATCATTCATGCTCTTGTGATTGAAGCCAAGACTCTCAGTAAAGGACAGTATACACTTGCCTTGGGCATGTCTACTCCTTGAGGCAGTAAAGGTGAGGTGAAGGAGTGTGAGAGGATGAGGTATTTGGGGTCCCGGGCCTGTGTCGAAAACCATCTCAACCTATTTTTCTCCCCCCTTAATATGACTTACAGAATCTGGAAAACCCGGTCTCAAAGCAGTGCACCTACTTGGCATTGCTGCTCTCCTTTCGTAATAGAGCATCATGACAGCTGATTCAGAGAGTTTTTGTGAGGTCGTCTTATCCTGGGGGCAAGAGAACCAAAGATTATTTAACCATCCAAGCATCCTTAACTCAGCTTTATTTTACCTAGAGACAAGGAGAATGCTGAGCTAAGGAGAATGATGTTACTTCTTTCTTCTAAAGAAATAGTTAACAGACTTTGGTGTTATGTTGATAGGGAATCCAATTACAAGACGTGTTGACCATCAGTCGGGATACATTCTCTTAAGAGTGCTTCTTCAAATCCCATCACATGTGTAACCCACATTAAGGGCTGTTTGCTCCTGTTAAGGAGCAATCCTGAAAGAGAGGCCCTCTGAGAAGATGGAGTTTAGGTGATAAAACCTCAAAAAACCTGGTTAGTTAGTCAAAATCTGAGTGAAGAAGCTGATAATTTTAGCTGAATATAACCTTTATTATGTATAGCACTTATCATATGGCAATGATTTGTTTACTTATCCTTCTCGCTGCCTGGGTTCAAATTCTGGCCCTGACAATTACTAGCTGTATGATGCTGGTAAACTGTTTAACTGCACTATCCTCAGTTTCCACATCTACAAAAGGTGATAATAGCAACTACTTCACAGAATTATTATAAAGATTAAATTCAGTGTGTATTTGACTTTCTCTCACCAGGGCCCACTACCCTACCTGGATCAATAATGGTTACTCAATAATTGTGAGTTATTTTATTAGCATAATTTTCTATAAACTTCCTTGGAAGGCTGAGCTTAAAGAATTTCTTTGATATATGATGAATTGACTTTTGGGAAGAGAAGAATTTGGCCAGGAGATGCTTTTCTATTAATTGGAATGAGCTGAAGATATCATCTGTTTGTAAAGAGAAATTGAAATCAGATAAAAGTTTTGAATATTTTATGACAACACTTGAGAAATGTTAGGATATCTCCATTCCCACATTTGGATGTGTTCTTGGAATTGCCTTCTGTGTCCCATCCAAGATGGCTAGAAGTTGATTTGAATTTCTCCCTGGAAGTTGGAGACTATGGGTACTAGATACTTTTTATTTTCTTGCTTAGCCAGCAGTGGTCTCCCTCTAAGCATTTGAAGCCCATATCCTTTGTTGGACACATTAGTACACATTGTCTGAGGACATTTGTAGTTGTCATGGTTTGTCATTTAATTATAATACGTTCACTCTATATTATCAATTGGTCATGGCTCCTGTGGGGGAAGCTTGGGAGTCTTATTTCTCTTTCCTTCACAGGGCCCAGCACAGCATCATGAATAAAAATGGTGAACTATTTGTTGATTGATAGGTCTAAAATTATGTTTGTCCCACACTTTTGAAAATGTCATTTCTGAAAGGGAAGGTGTTGAATAGCCTTCTCTAGGGATCTTTAAAAATAGTGTAGGTTCTCACCTGATTGAGGTGAGGAAAGTGAGGGCTTTGAGGGCAATGAAATGGCCTCTGGTTCTGACACTGGAATTATTTGAACTTCAGTTTGAATGCATGTTTGAAAATAACGTGTTAAAAGTGAGACAAGATATTCTATTCAGAGGATAGGGCTGGACCAGGCCAAGGATGTCGGTTTATGGAAAATGTTCTCCAGTTCAGAAACCAGAGGAGAAGGGTAGAGGGCAATTATGGGAGCAAGTGCAAGGCGTAGGGCAAGGTGGTTGGCACATTTTGCCAGGCCCTGTAAGTCCAATGAACTGAGTTTGAAAGAGAGCAGGTGTACTAGTTTTCTATCACTGCTATCAATACCACAAATTCAGTGGCTTAAAACATGTTTCTTATTGCCTTAGTCTATTTCATGCTGCTATAACAGAATACCTGAGATGGGGTAATTTATAAAGAGCAAACATTTATTCTCTCACAGTTCTAGAGACTGGGAAGTCTAAGATCAAGATGCTGGCATCTGGTGTGGACCTCCTTATTGCGTCCTCACGTGGCAGAAGAAAGCAAAATCCACCCCTGCAAGCCCTTTTTATAGTGGGTGGAACCCTCATGACCTAAACACCCTCCAAAAGGCCCCACCTCCCAACACCGTTGCACTGGGGATTAAATTTCCAACACATGAATTTTGGGGGACACATTCAGATCATAGCAGTTATCTTATGATTCCCTAAGTCAGAAGTCCAGTGTGAGTCTTGCCAGGATAAAATCAACCTCTCCATTTGGAAGTCTCCCAGGCATCTGAGACTTCCTCTGTCCTAAATGGGCTCTAGCTTTTCACCTCACGCCTGCTTCTGCTACTGTCTTCCCCATCTCAGTAAATACCAATTCAATTCTGGCAGTTGCTCAGGTCAAAAGCTTTGAGTTGTCCTCAACTCCTTTTTCTTAGAAGCCCCATTCAGCAAATCCAGTTGGCTCAACCTTCAAAATTATATCCAGAATCTGATTATTGCTCACCATCTCTCATCTGGATTCCTGCAGCAGCATTTTTAACTGGTTTTGTTTTTTTCTACTCATGTCCCATTTCAATCTATCCTCAGCACAGTAGCCAGAGTGATCTTGCTAAAACAAGCCAGAGCTGTCACTCCTCTGCCCACTATAGTCAGTTGTTCCATCTTATGCAGAGTAAAAGCTAAAGACATTATGATGGCCTAGAAGGGCAGGCCTGTCACTCTGGGTTCTGTGTGTTCACCATCAGCACTGCTTGTTTGCCTCATAGGTATTTGGATCACCAGACATCGAAGTTTCCCACCTGCCCATAGCCATGGGTCATCCCGGTAGGCAGGTTTCAGGTCAAACAGGGGTACCTGGTCCTTCCACCCCTTACTTCTGCCATCCCCACTGTGATAATCATCAGAGTCTGAGTGTCCCTACACTGACTCAAAAAGTTGATAGAAACAGATTTCTCTACAGGGTCCCATGCTCCCCAGTGCAATGACAAGACCAAGGTCATTTTCTGGTTCTGCTGCTCTTGTATCCAGCCAGGCCAGTAGTTGGAGTGGCAGCTGCTGCTATAATGCAAACCAGTTGTTGGGGTTTGAGGAGGGGACAGATGTTCTTGGAAAAAGGGAGTGGAGATTGGGGTGGTTCCTATTTTATGTTAACCACAACAGTCTTCCAACATCTTTCCATTCAATTCGTGACACTCCTGGGGATTTTGTGCGATAGACGAGCATCTTTGAGAACAACTGTTCTTTGTTGCTGAATTCAGTAGCTGGTGATGAGGTGAAGGATGTAGACAAAGGCTTTCCTTAAAGGATGGCAGGGTGGGGACAGTGTGTTATTTACCCTTGTGCTTCCCCTTGCACTGTTCTTGGTACTTAGAAATTTCAATGCATACTTTTTGAACTGAACTGACACATTTTTAAAAGTTAACAAACATATCAGGTGATAAATTAGTCACACATAAATAAGGCCTAGAATTCATGCATCTTATTATTACTGGAATTTAATATCACTGTGGCCAAGGGAACTGAGATGGGAGCTAAGATTGGTCAAAGGCCTTTTTAGGATATCTGAGGTGAGTGGGATTGATGTGTTCTGCTTTTGTCTAATAGGTCATTGCTTGTGAGCAGCAGTATGACTCTTCCTATGACGCTCGCTGTGACGTCTGGTCCTTGGGGATCACAGCTATTGAACTGGGAGATGGAGACCCTCCCCTCTTTGACATGCATCCTGTGAAAACACTCTTTAAGATTCCAAGGTAGGCCACAAGATGGCGCTCTTGACTCATCAGTTCTTTGTGAAAGGGCTAATAAATAGTTCATAAGCAATTTCTCTCCAAACCTGACAAAGCCTGTTTGTAAAATATATTTCCTTTGAAAAAAACAAGCGACGGGGGCACGGAGAGAGGATGTTCCTGAAAGATAACATACCCCAAGGAATAATAGGACCATGTTGGAACAATTGCTTATTTTCAGCATTCTGTTTTTTTATTCGTTTTTTTGTGCTTTGCATGATAAGACGACAAATGCAATTTTGGGTTAAGTAATCTGTCTAAATACTGGTAGTTTCTTTTTAATTATATATTTTCTCTAGTATTCAGGAAAATTTTGGGGTCAAAAAATATGTATGTCATACTACTCTATTTACTCAGACCAGCACTGAAATGTATCAGAAAAATGTTGTATCAGTGATGTGTCTTACTTTCCATCTCAATGGGAATTCTGCTGAAAGAAAGAAGTCTGTTTGGAAGGTATTTAAATGCAAGTATACGAGTATTTTCTACTGTATGGATTCATTAGGCGGTTTGTACAAGAGGTTTGGTTGGTTGTCTTTCATTGAAATCGGGCTGATATATCGACAGCTCAAGGCTCTAGTTATGGAAGAAGAAGCTATCTGGGGACTCCTTCCTGGCCTGGGTGCAGCTTGATAGATAATTTGTACCTTCCAAATGTCTCTTTCAAAGGGAGGCTCTGGGGCAGGCTGGGAGCCATTTAACTGCTTTAACAATACAAGTGTTGACCTTTCCTTATCTGCACAATCACACAGCTATCACAGCCTTTAAAAATTTCTCATGATTGCAATTTGCATTTCTGATTAGGTCTATTTATATGCAGATGAGGCTCTCTGGCGTTCATCATCATAATGTTATCGTTTTATGCGTAATCCAGATGTGAACAACCACCAACCACTATTCCAAAAATGATTCTCACCCAAATCAGGGTTAGTCTTTCTGCCTTTTCCAAAATATAAAAATAGGTCATGATGATTAGAGGAGCAGATGAAGCTCCTGGCTTTTTAAATTAATAGTCTGATGAGTGTTCAAAGGGATATAAGAATACAGGAACCAAAAGCAGCATTGTGTACAGTAACATGTCAGAAAATGAGAAACTGTATCTAGGATGTTTTGTGCATGTGCTTTGATTTTTTACAAATGTTTTACCCCTCACCATTTATTTATTGTGGCAACATAATTTCCCAAATATCAAGATTAAGATGTGGCTTCTGATTAGCAAGGTATATGTACTTTTGATAAGAGATCATCTAGCTGGGTATATTTTTTCTTTTCTCTTTTTAGTATGCATTTGCGTATAGACCAACTGTTCAAAAATTTCATAAGGTGATAAATGTGAGGCAGCTGGGGAGTGTGTGCATGTATATGTGTGAGTACGTGTGTGCTTAAATAGACCCTTCATCTCCAATGACTCTACTGAGCTTGCTTTTGTGCTCAGCCAAGCCTCCGATCTCTAACAATCTCTGTATTTTCTCTCCGCTCACTTGTGCCTGAGGACAGAGTGGATCCCCCAAAACAGGGCAATTGCTAGAAAAGGATCTTTATCCTAACTTAGAGGCTTTGTTTCTCTCCTCCTAGCGTAACTTCCTGCCCTTTTACTGTCCCTTAGTTCTTGTGTAAGTGGTGAATGAGATCGAAGTAGGAACGTCAACATTAGCTGGTCAGCAGATTCCCGGTGCGATTATGTGTACTCCTGTGTGCTAAACACTTGCCATTGTCACAACCTTAACAGCTGACATGACACTCCTGGACAAGAATCAGAGACGTTTTTAAAAAATCTTAGTATATTGGCATATATTAACCAGCTTTTCTCTTCCTGAAACCAGGGAAAATATGTTGGGATCATATTCATCATGTTATTTACTTAAAAATTATTCTGTCAATTAGAATTGCACAGTTCTCTTTGAAGGGTTGTGGACTGACCGACTATATGTGTGTGCACATGCATATGTGTGTGAATGTGTGCGTGTGAATGTGTATACTATCTTAATTTTGAGTGCTAAAAATGTATACTTTTGTCGGAAAAGCTCTGTGATGAAGAATGGAGAAATTTACGTATTAAACATTTACATATTTTTAAAAAGCACTTAAATTTTTTACCCATGTGTTTCATGGGGATCCATTTCACTTTCTCTCCCCTTCCCCCTCCAGTGGAGAAAAGCAAATGACAAATAATGATGAAAATCCTTTGAATCCATTTGGCTTCAGAATTATTGTTTTTTCTATTTGAATGTGAGTATTTTTAGCTTTCTGGAATTCTCTTCAATTAAACAAGAAAGTCCATTTCAGGGTACTCTGGGATCCAGAATACTGTGTGTGGCTTCTTCCTCTGGTTTTCCTCACTGGCCTCTTCTTGCAGGGGAGGGTTGCAGCCCTTTCCTTACTGGAAATATATTGAGTAAATTACCAAGTAAGGGAAGAAAAGAAAACCTTGACTGAGTTAGGGAAGAAGTGACTTTCACAATTTGCAAAGGATTTATGAATTAATGAAGTGCTGGTTACCTGTGAGCCTCAGATATCAACAAAGCAGATAATTACAGAGGTTCCCTGGGCACTGTCAGAAAATATGAAGCCAGACCTGCCTGGATGTGGTTGATTTGCCTGCACACAGGTCTCCTTGCTCTTCCGTTTTCTGCCTTTACCCATCATGTCCTTTTTCTTGACCTTCACATTAGACGGTGACACACGGGGTAATCGTGACCTATCTTTGAAATACTGCGTGATTCACAATCTTTCCTACATTGCAAACAGAGAAATTATCTGCTGATTGGCAGAGCATCCACTGTTTGCTGAACCTGTCAGCATGTGTCATCTCGTCTATGCCTTTGCTCCAAAAAAGTCACCCTTCTCTGACTGTCACTGCTCTGTCTGCTGCTATTTTTCTCTGGGAGTTATAAGAGAGGAAAAGAACAAAAACCATTTCGCTAAACATCAGTGGATTGAGCTCTCTCTCCTGACTCTTTCCTGAGGACTCCTTTAAAATTCCAAAGGCTTAGAAGGATCTTGCAGATGACCTGGAAATATTTTTCACTTTAAAGGAGATCTGTTTCATAGATATAATTGCAAGAATCAACAGAGTTAGGGGAAATATACAATTACGTTAGCTTCTTGGCAACCAGGTATCTTTCCTTACCTTAGAGTCTTTGGCTAATAACTCCTTCAACCTCCACAGAGAGGAGTGAGGAAGGCAGTGGGGACAAGTGTGGGTGTGTTTACTGGACAAGCACTGACAACTGTGTTGCCTGCCCATTTATTTGGGGCCCGGTAATAGCTGACTCTGTCCAGTATCTCATTGCACATTGAGTACTTCCATTTTATTCCTTGTGGTAAAACGCAGAATGTTTTCAAGATTCCCAGCAGAAATGTCCTTGGCTGGAAGTGGATGGGACAGACTGGCCTGAATATTCCAATCTCTGAAGCTGGTGATTATCCCTTGCAAAAGAGAACTTTCCCTGAAGTACAGTTCGAGAAAAGGAGAACTCGTGATAATCACCAATTTACATTTCGGCTTATTTCCCTCACTAACATCTAGGTTGTTCCAAAGTCATCTGTACCCAACTGTGTAAGTTTCCTAGGGCTACCACAACAATTTACCATAAACTTGGTGGCTTAAAACAACAGAAATTTATTCTCTCACAGTTCTGGAGGCCAGAAGTCCAGAATCAACGAGTCAGCAGGGCCACTAGGAAAGAATTCTTCCTTGCCTCTGCCTGCTTCTGGTGGCTCCTGGCTTCCCTTGGCCTGTGGCAGCACGACTCCAATCTCTGGTTACATCTTCACATGGCCTTCTTCCCTTGGTTTTTGGGTCTTTTCTGTCTCTTACAATAAGGACATTGGATTTAGGGCCTATCCTAATCCAGTGTGATCTCATCTCGAGATCGTTGCCTTAATCATATCTGCAAAAATCCTTATTCCACATGAGGTCACATTCTCAGGTTTCGAGTAGAGGTATCTTTTGGGGGCCGCAATGCAACCTACTGCACCAGCCAGCTTTTATGTTTACCAGATTCTCCAAGAAACTAATTGGGGGACAAAATACAAGACAATTAGCTAAATGATGATGGAAAAGATAATGGCTAAGATTTATCAAGTGCTATGTGGCAGGCATAAGCACAAGCACATTTCACAAGTATAAATGCATTTAATCCCACAGCAACTCTGTGAAGTAGGTACTATCACAACCCCTTTTTTCCAGATGAGTAAACTAGAAATCCAGGGAGGTTAAGCAGCTTGCCCATGGTCATGAACCATGGGGAGGAAAAATGATTCGACTTTGAGAAGTTCGACTCCAAAGCCCACACATTTTGTTGCTACATTGAGAAGTTAAATTTCTTACTTAAATCATATTTATTTGTCGGCAAATTAAGTATTGAGCACTGAGGAGACTGGGGTATATAGAAATGACTAGAACATGGTCAAGCTTACAATCCAGCATCCTTACTCCTGCTTCCAGTTTTAAACTGACGTTGTCAACCTGAAATCTCTCCCTTCTCCAAATTCCCCTTCAAGCAACTGCCTTTTATTTCCTAATTTAAAACACTTAAGACAAGTGTTTAAACCAAAGAACTGTAGACTATATGTTAAGTAAAAGCAGAGATACTTCAGGATATCATTATTGGTACCCAGAAGTTTTTGTCCTATCTCACCCTCCTTGTAAACCTGCATCTGCCATGGGTCAGGCTTATTTTTTGGTAGGGTCAACATCTCCCCCCTTGCTTTCCTCGTATTTTTTCTCTTCCCTTTTATTTTTTCAGTAGGAAAAGCTCGATGAGATGCACTTGGTTCTGGGGAAAAGGGAAATCTGTTTCTGGTATCCTGAATTGAAACACATTTTCTCATGGAAATAGTATTTTAAATGGTTATTTAGGAAGAAGCAATATAATAGCTGAAGTTCTCTACTCTGGGTGCATTTATTAGGTTTTTGTGGCTAAATAGAGTTTTATGGCCTCCTCTGAGGACTTAGACTCCCTCTAGAACTTTATGCTTATGGGAAAAAAAATGCTTTGCAAGTTCTAAACTACCAATTTACAAAAATGCTTTAGAACACAATCCACTGGGAATTTGGGAATGCCTGTGTCTTCTGCCCTAGGACACCTTTAACTTTATTCATCCAAACTCAGGCTTAAATTGGGTGCTTGAATTGCAAAGATGAACATGACAGAGTTTTTGCTCTCAAGGAGCACATAGTTTCTTCTTCTCCTTTGTTGGTAAAGGTGAAATACACAGAATTCGGATAATAAAAGGAGGAGAAATCGGACTGGGAATCTAGAGTCTGGATTCTCTTGGACTGTCTGGATGCTGTGGGTCATGGGGCATGGAGGGGCCTGTCACCACCTGAAACATTTGTGAGTCTGTTTGAAAGGTGTCCTTAGAGACTCAATGCCTACAATTGACTGTTGTCCTGAAATAGAATCCTTAGGCTGAATTTTCATCTTACATAGGCATTTTTTTAAAAGATAAAGATCCTTTTGACTCTGACTTTCCTATTCACAAACCAGTTGTACCTACATGAGAAGCAGCAATCCCTGCCTGCTCTTCATCTGCGAGATGCAGAGGCAGCAGGGAGCCCTGAGTCACCAGTAATTGTCTTACTATTATAGAATTGTCACAAGACATTTTCCCTTAGGGCTGTGAAATATAAGGAAAAGAAATTAAAACTAAACTATTGTTGTTGAAGTGTAATGAGTGAGGGGTGGTGGGTGTTTAATGGCACAGTAAGGCTGGATTTGCCCCGGGGGAGTTTTGGTTTCTCTTCACCAACCTAGGTCACTTAGCTCTTGGCCTTTTAAGCAATGAACCCTCACAATCTCAGCTTCACTCATAAAGCAAGAAGTGCTAGAAGAATTAGCATCATTTAGCATTTATTGAGTGCCTAATAGCAAAAAAAAGTTTTGAAATGCTCCAATAGAAAAATGATTATCTTTTATGAGTCTTTTTCTTTCTTTGGGGAGATTTCCAGTACCATTTTTAGTGGATTGTTGTCCACATTCCTCAGGATGTCTAGAGTATGCTCCTCTCTTCTCCCCCTGGGATATCCTTGGCCCAGGACTTGACACTTCATTTCCTTGAGAACCTGGTACCTGGAGGCAGCTGGCCCCAGAAGGCTTTCACTCTGTGGAACATGTTTCCAAATTCTATTTAAATTTGAGTTGAGCAGCTGGGGCTGTTGGTTCCTGTGGAGGTACTGCTTGTTGCCCCCTGAGTCCTGGCAGGCAGGGAGTGTTCAGCTTTGCAAGGTTTCATTTGGGGATCAGGTGGCAAAGCAGGAGCCTGCCTTCAGGGACTGCTGGTTCCCATCCTGGCTGAGAAGGGAAAGGCCAGAGATGCAAGGTGTTGACCTACAGTGCTACCTGTGCTTTAGCTTCTCATTATCCTAGTGTCATTATTTTGGGACCACTCACTTTGGCTAATTCCAGTGTTGCTCTTTAAATGATGGAGAGATGGGCAAAGAGGGTGGAGAAGGAAACAGAGCTCAAAATAGTACTAAAGAGTTGAGGCACCCTAGTTTCTTCTCGACTTCAGAAAAAACTAAGGAATAAAGGTGGGGAATAGTTAAAACTGCCTTCATAGGTTGGCGTAGTGGTAGGGCAGGGGCAAGACAGGGATGAGAGAGATGAAGTGGTAGTCTAGAACTATGGTGCCCGGGCTGTGGACCAGTACCAGTGTGTGGCCTGTTAGGGACCAGGCCGCAGGGCTCTGCTGCCCCTCAACCCCCGTGGAAAAATTGTCTTCCATGAAAGTACAGGGTGGTGGTGTGTGTGTGTGTGGGGGGGGGGGCTCACAGCAGGAGGTGAGAGGCAGGCGAGCGAGCAAAGCTTCATCTGTATTTACAGCCCTCCCGGTGGCTCGCATCACTGCCTGAGCTAGGCCTCCATGCCCCTTTTCCTCCCAGTCTGTGGAAAAATTGTCTTCCATGAAACTGGCCCTTGGTGCCAAAAAAGTTGAGGACCGCTGGCCTAGAGGAAGGCTCTTCACAGCTGGAGCTGTCTATTCCTGAGAATTCTAGAGTCAGGTGAAGCCAGTATCATTAGAAGGAAAATACAGAGTAGTGGTCAAACCTGGGTATTTGCATCAGTTATCTACTTGTATGTAACAAACCACCCCCAAACTTAGTTTCTTAAAACAACAAACACTTATTTATCTTGAATCTGTGGGTTCTCTGGTGGTTCTGCAGATCTTGGCTGGACTTGCTCATGCATGTGTGGTCAGGTGGGGATTTGGCTAGGGCTGGCTGGTCTAAGATGGCCTTGGCTAGGATGACTTGGCTTTGTTCCATGTGGTTTCTTATCCACCAGCAGGCTAGCCAGGGTTGTTCTCATATTGGTGACAGGGTTGCAAGCATAGATACAGGAAGGAATAGAAAATTAGACCAGTTTTGTAATCTAGTTACTACAGTGTTCTACAATCAATCTGCATGGGTTCAGTTAGCAGCTCCACCACCTTCTAGCTGTGTGAACCTGGCCAAATTGCTTCATGTCTCTGTGTCTCAGTGTCCTCTCCTATAAAATGGGGATATGAATAGAATCTGCCTCATAGAGTTGTTGCGAGGAGTTAATGAATGTAAAGTGCTTTGAATAGTGCAGAGTAATCATTTGATTCAGGCAGGGTGCTACCAAAGACAAGATCTCAAGGACATAGTGATATTATAAGAAATTTTCTTTCTCTTTTATCTCAAGAACTGAAAGCTTCTATTCAAAAAGAGCCACCCATGAGATCAGTCATTTGAAAGTTCAGCTAATTGATTGATTGATAATTGTATAGGGAATTGAGAGATGATGAAGGCTAATTTTTCAATACATCCTTACTACTTACATCTCATCTGTTTGAAGGGCTCTGCCATTAGTATCCACTGTCACAACTCCTTTATTAGTAGACACACTTCTAAGAGATATGGTCACCACCCTATCCATACATGAATGTTGTGACAGGAACTGCCCATTGGGAAGCAGAGCTGGCCTTAGTCTCCACTCCCATTTTGTCTGCACTCATTATGTCTGCAATGAGTGGTGATGCTGTCATCCTCTGAAGAGAACTGGAGCCACAGTGCTTTACCGTTGCTATCAATTCCATCTTTGGTGGTGGCTTTGTGCTTAGTTGAGGAGTTATATGATTGGGGCTTGGCTACTTCTCTCTATAGGGTCCCTTTATCTCCCTTGGTAAGTTCAATATTCCCCAAGGTTCTAGAAATATCTTGTTTTCAGGTAAAGGGACAATAGCAGGAGTCCTAGACACAGGGTCACTGACTTGAAATTGAGTCCCATTTTGCTTCCATTTTCTCTACCAAAGAGAATGATTTTTTTCTGGTCCATCCTGGAAAGGCTAAAAATATTGGCAAAGGGAGGCAGAAACAGAAGCCAGATGAGGGGATTGTAAGGAGAGCACCTAGTTGTTCCAGATGAGTTCAGGTTTCTTTGGCTGGGAAGAGTGATACCCCAGGTATTGAGGGAACAAGTGAGACTGCCGACCAACTGTCAGTGATCTTAGAAGAATTCTGGAGAACAGGAACAGTGTTAGAGGAGTGGAAAAGGGAGAATGTGCTTCAATTCCTCAAAAAGGGGAAGAAGGCAGAGTCTGCAAACTCTCATCTGGTGAGTTGGACTTTTATCCTGGGCTAATTACTAAGATTCCATCTTTTCCTCCTTGAATAGTTTGTGGGTTCTTAAAAGAAAAAGCTGTAATCACTAGGAATGAGTATGGCTTCACTATAAAAAAGCCATGTCAGGCTAATTTCCTATTTGGTGTTATTGTGAGACTGGTATAAATGGGGACTGTTTTAGATATACTATATTTGGGTTTTTGGCCTTAGGTAAAAGCTGTCGTGATACCTTAGTGGCCAAGATGGAGAAACACAGACTGGAGAATCATGGTAGTGATGGATTCATAACTCAGGAAGGATTGTGTGGAGGATTACTGGATAATTGTATCAGTGTGAACATACTGGGAGGCCTGAGGCAGGACTCTGCTGACCATCCTGCTGGCTGAACATTTAAAAATGTTTCATGAGTTGGAGAACTTTGGCAGCCTGTCTGTCACATACAGGGAAGGGGTGGCTCGTGTGCTGGATGACAGACTTGGAGTCCCAAAAGATCTTAGTTGTCAAAGACAATGGGAAGCTCTCACAAGCAAATAGAACCCTCAGAAACCCTGGCAAACTGTATAGGCTGAGAGAGCCATGGCTTAATAGCCCATGGTGAAAAATGAATTTAATTGGGGCTGTAAGCCCAATAGAGGTCAAATAGTAAGACCATCTTACATGGTTAATATGAGGTTTGATAGAGCACATATTACAGTGCCTGGGTACAACTCCTAGAGATTTCAATTTAATTGGTTTGGGTCAAGTTCAGCATTTATATAAGCATATAATTAATTTTACAATAAATATTTGTAATAACATACATAATGTTTTATATTTTCAAGTTCCCCAGATGATTCTAATGTGTAACCAGGGCTGAGAAAAATCCTGCCCTGAAATGACTATCAAATCGTTGTTTGTTTTTTTGTTGATATCTTAAAACTACAGCCTCTCCTGGAAATTTTTCATCCTGCCTTCCCCATTCCCACCCCATGGTTGAGAATTGAGAAATGAGAGATGATACTGATGGGACTGTGTCGTACATTATGAAGAATGTAAAAGTAGAAAAAAGGATTCCAGCAGAATAAGTAGTCAGTGGTGACTGCTATGGGCTGGATTACAGTGTGTTCCCCACAAAAAGCTATGTTGAACTTCTAACCTGCAGTACCTCAGAATGTGACCTTGTTTGGAAATAGAGTCATTGAGGATGTACTTAGACAAATTAAGATGAGGTTATACTGAAGTAGAGTGTATTTTTAATCCAATGTGACTTGTATCCTTAAGAGAACAGGAAAATGAGGACAAAGACAAAGGGGAACATCATATGAAGACAGACACACAGGAAGATGGCCACACTGGAAGAGGCAAGGCAGGATCCTCCGCTAGAGGCTTCAGAGGGAGCATAGTCCTACGGACACTTTGATTTTGGGCTTTTGGCTTCTAGAACTGTGAGAGAATAAATTTATGTTGTTTTAAACCACCCAGTTTGTTGTACTTTCTTATGGAAGCCATGGGAAACTAATACAGTGACTATCTAGTTTGCAGCCTATTTATTGCTCCTGGCAGCATCCTGGGGGCTGCCCAAGGCATGATTATGAATGGGGCAGTTGAGGGTGGGAGAGAGGTACTCTTTCTAGGAGAGTCTTAGGTTTGGGGGGTGGGGTTAGATGGGCCAGCCATCCACTCCTTCAAGCGCTAAGTGGCATTTCTGTAGAAATCAAGATGCTCTTACATAGCATGCCTGGCAGGTCTCATTCTGCCTCTAGATAGGAAGGGGGTACATGAGAGATTCTTCCTCTCCCTTGCTTTAGGCTGTTGAGCCAAGAACTTCTTTCCCTATCCAGGCTCTTCTGAGGTGTTTGAGATGGAGAAGGGAGCTCTACATTCCTTCTCCGAGTTCTTCCCAGACTTAGTACTTTCAGAGTGGAGTACAGAATGAAAACATGGCTGCTAACATTCAGCCTTTCCATCTCAGAACAAAGTAGCATTTGGGGCCTTGAGAGGCAGCTGTTGTGACCCATCTAGGACAGGTGCTGTGAGGCTGGTGAAGCTTTCTCAGAAGATCCAGGTGTCCACCCAGGCAGGGACCAAGCACTTGTGGAGCATGTTCTAAGGGGCAGCACCACCTGCTTTCCATGTCCCAAAGGGCCTTGAAACCTGCACAGAGGGCAAGTGGGCATCCTGGCATCATGACTCATCCTGGTCGTGGGAAATGGGCATTGACTTCTACCAGGCCTCACCCAGGTTTTGTTCTTTATCTTCACACTAAGTGGCGCATTCAGAGTGTCTTAGTCCATTTGGGCTGCAGTTCTGGAAGTGAGAAGTCTGAATGGGTCTCTCTGAGCTAAAATCAAGGCATTTCAGAGTTTTGTTCCTTTCTGAAGGCTCTGGGAGAGCATCTGCTTTCTTGCCTTCCTAGCTTCTAGAAGCTGCCTACATTCCTTGGCTTGTGGCCCCCTTCCATCTTCAAAGCCAGCAATGGCTGGTCTTGTTTTCTCATATTGCCTCACTTTGACACTGACTCCTCTACCTCCTTCTGCACCCTTTAACAACTCTTGTGAATATACTGGTACTCTAGGATAATCTTCCTATTTTAAGGTCAGCTGATTAGTAATCGTAATTCCATCTGCAAACTTAATGTTCCCTTGCCGTGTAACCTAACATATTCACAGGTTGTGGGCATCAGGACATAGACATCTTTGGGGGCCTTTTATTCTGCCTGCAACACCTCCCAGAGTATTCTCCAGGAATTCTTAGAAATCTCCACAGGTGTGCTCCTTACGTGCCCACAGCCATTGTGAACTGCCATCATTATGTGGCCTCTGCCCTGTTATTTCTCTCCCATATGGCTCTTCTTTGGCCACATGTACTGCCCACTTATCCACCATCAGTACGCTCATGCCTTTGGGGGCTGCTGGTCCTGGTTACTTGCAAAGCCTCTAGTCCTGGATGTCAGAGTACTGGGTTCCACTCAGAGAAAGGAAGTACCTGGGCTCTGAGCCACACTCTGCCACTTAGGTCCCTGAGCAACTCTGCTTGTGCCTCATCATTTCGTCAGCTTCTGGCCCTCCTCCTTTGACAAAGTAGCATCAAATCCCTCTATAAAAAAGGCCCTTCTATTTTTATCCTCATTCTTTTCATTAGTCCAAGGATCCAGAGAGGAAACAAACTCATACCATACCACCCCCTCCACCTTCCTCCATACTTCCTCTACCGCAAACCTAACCCTTTTGTCTTCAGCATTTTAGTAACAGATGTTCTTACTCATATCAACATACACTTGAGGGAGAAGAGGAATAAGGGAGAGGTGCTAACTATTCTTGTGGTCTCCAAAGTGGGAGCATCTGAACTACCCTTCAGGGTGCAGAGAGAAAAATGAGGACTTCTATACCTATGTATTTTTAATTTAAAAAATAAGAAACAAGTTATGTTTTCCTATTACTAGGTATAAAGATTGACACTGCTGCCTTCACTCAGTCCAGACATCAAATGCTCCTTTTTGGTTTGGTTTACAGATGAATCACGAGAAAGTGTCACAGCAAAGGGGCTGAAGAAGCCCCACTTGTGGGTTCGATTATAGAGTTCTGGAAGGCACTGTCATTTAAGGATTCCTTGTTAAGTGGCTATGGCAAATGTCATTGAGTTTCAACTAAATAAACCTTCACAAAATAGACAAAGTGGCTTTAAAATATTTCTGCAAAGAAACCTCAGACTGAATCTAATTCTATTAATATAAGCACAAGTGAGTGAAAGAAAAAATGGCTGAGATGATGACATTTGTCCTCCTAGGACAAGCTCTTTGTCAGCCATGTGAGGTTAAGAACAATGACAAGCTAATCAGATCTGCTAAGAAATCATTAAAAAATGAGAATTCCCATGAATACTATTTTAAATATGGATTTATATACACTTTTATGAACGATGAACCCTCTTCCTAAGTGTACTTTGTGCATGAAGTTATTAGTGGGACACTATCAAGATTAGTCAGCATTCAGAACAGAAAGGTGAACCTCTGCAATTTAACTGCAAAATATTTTGGGGGTACTATTAAAAC
>NW_012149063.1:3498694-3510541 GCF_000956105.1 Propithecus coquereli
AATATGCACTCAAAAGTGTTTTACTGATAAAGTGTGCAATCAAAAAAGTTTGGAGATCACTATTCTCAACCAATAGCTTTGGGCCCCAGTTCAGCCACTGTAAATAGCTCTTTTATAATGGTTCGTCCTTTCACAATTTACATTTACTGTCTTATGCACAATTTCTTTCAATCTGTACTTCAACTCTGATAGGTAAGGTTTCTTCATATTAGAGTTTGGAGGAATCAGGGCTCAGATGCATGGTTTGCTGAAGACACCCAGTTAACAAAAGCTAATAAGTGGCAGAGGGTGAGCTTTAAGAGTTCTGTAAGTTCCCCAAGATTGAATGCAAAATTCACCATTTTTAGGAAAATGGTTGCTATGGGTTGAATTGTATTCCTCAAAAAAAGATACATTGAAGTCCTAACCCCCACTATCTCAGAATGTGATCTTATTCGGAAATAGAGTCTTTACAGAAGAAGTAATCTTCTTCTACATAAGAAGTAATCAAGGTAAAATGAGGTCATTAGTGTGAGCTCTAATTCAATATGACTGGTGTCTTTATGAAAGGGGTTAATTTAGACACAGAGACAGACACATACAGAAGGAAGATGGTGACGCCACAGGCCAAGGAACATCTGGGCCAAGGAACAGCTGGAAGAGGTAAGGAAGGATCCTTCCCCTACAGGTTTCAGAAGGCAAATGGCCCTGCTGACACCTTGACTTTGGACTTCTAATCTCCAGAACCGTGAGACATTACATTTCTGTTGTTCTAAGCCTTCAGGTTTGTGGTACTTTGTTATGGCAGCTCCAGGGAACTTGATACAGTTGTCCATAGAGCTAAAATGGCCCAAGACCCAAAAACATTTAAAAGCACTGATATAATCCATTGCAGCCATAAGCAGAAGAGGAAACCCAGAGACTGGAAGTGAGTTTTCCTAGGTGATATGGCTAGAGAGATCCATGGCTGGGTCCCACACATTCTGACTCCTAAGTTCAACTTCAAGGCCAAGAGAAGTGAATGTGGGGAAATGGGCTTGTCTCCTTCATCACTAGATTTGGTGTTGGACCTGTAGTCAACCTTGATGTGGCACAGCTCACCATTCTTCCAGTGACTTCAAAGGAACACATGGAAAGTGGGTTACATCTTTGCCTTAATGATGATGCACTTACCTGGAGATAGTAGTCCTCTTCTTGGCTCCACCCTTCATTCCCTTCCTTCTCAAAGTTCACATGTTAACATTTCATTGTTTAGTAAAAAGGGAAAAAAAAAATCCCAACTATAACTAAGTTTGTACATCAACAAGGAAATAGTTCATTGGCTTGGTAATAATATGTTCTCCAACTGGAAAGGGATTTAAAAAAAAAATCAATGCACCTGGCACAAAATTACAAATAAGAAAAGAATGACCCCAGGGGAAAAAAGTTTGCCAAGTGCGTTTGGCAAAATGTAAGAAATTCCTGATTAAAACAATTTTAATTCTTTAGGAGCATGTGTGTGAATAGTGACCTACTTACAAGTAGACTGTAAGTTGATGCTTGGAGCTAATTTATCCACTGATTTGTTAAATATTTTTGAATATTTACTATGGTCAGGCACTGTATCAAGCACAGCCGTAAACAAAACAGTCCTTGCCCTCATGGAGCTTACATATTTTAGGGGTGAAAAATAATAAACAAAAAGTATATAATATACTAGGTGGTAATAGGTACCTGTCTGAGGAAAAATAAAGTGGGTTAAGGGGAATAGAAGGTGGGGTTGCTATTAGATAAGGTACTATGAAGGCTTCTCTTCATAGGTGAAGAGGTAAAGAGAAAAGTCCCAGGGGAGTAAGGGAGCAGCAAGCCACGGCTGGGAAAAGCCTAAGTGCAAAGGGCCTGAGCTGGAGACATGTGGGTACATTTTAGGAATAGCGAGGAGACCAAGGCAACTAGAACACAGTGTAAGCAGGAGAGAGTGGTAGGAGATGATGCCAAAGAGAGCTGGGGACAGATGATGTAGGGCCTTTGTAGGTCACTGGAATGATTTTGGATTTTTCTGTGAATAAGATGGGAAGCCATTAGGGTTTAGAGCAGAAAAGTAACATGAAATGATTTCTGCTTAAACGGTTCTTTTGGATGCTGCATGAAGAATGGAATGTTAGGGAAGGGGGCGGTAGTAGTGGAGGCAGAAATACAAGGTAAGGGGTCTTGTAATAATCCAAGTAAGGGAGAATGGCAGCTTAGACCAAGGTGGAGGTGGTGAGATGAATTTGGATTATGGATATAATTTGAAGGTAGAGCTGATGTGATTGTTCATGGATTGCATGTAGGGTATGAGAGGAAAAGAGGACATGCATAATGAAAATCTCAAAGTTTTTGGCTTGAGCAAAAACTGGAAAACAAAAGTTGTCATTTTCCAAGTTGGGGATGGTTGTGGGAGGAGGTGACTTGGTGGGGGTATGCAGAGACCATCCTTTTAAATGAAGTAACACAAGAATGGAAGAACAAAAACCACATGTACTCACTACTAAATTAAAACTTATAGATCAACACTCATGTGCACGTATGGTAGTAAAATTCAATGGAAATCAAGCAGGTGGGAGTGGGGAGGAAGGGATGGGTAAATTTACACCTAACAAGTACAATGTGCATTATATGGGTGATGGACACATTTATAACTTTGACTCAAACTGTACAAAAGCAGTTCATGTAACCAAAACGTTTGTATCCCTGTAATATTCTGAAATTTAAAAAAAGAGTTCCATTTCAGACATTAAGTTTGAGATACAAATTTGTCATCCAAGAGACATTGAGTAGGCAGTTGACACAGGAGTCTGAGTTTAGTGGAGACATCTAGACTGGAGACATAAATGTAGGAATCATCAGAATCTAGATGATATTTAATGTCATGGGATGAGTAGACTTTACCTGGGCAGGGGCTGTGGATAAGAAGACAAAATCTCCTGAGGGCTACTCCACAGTTAGTGGTGAGAAAAATGAAGAGAAATGGCCATTGAGGTAAGAGGAGAACTAAAAGTGGGTGGTATTCGAGAAACCAAGGAAGAAAGTGTTGAAAGAGAGATTGAATGGTCAACTGTATCAAATGCTTCTCAGTCAAGTAAGGTGAAGACTGAGATTTGACCATTGGATCTGACAGCATGGAAGAAACTGGTGATGCTGTCAAGAGCTGTTTTGATAGAACTGTGGGGATAAAAACAAAATTGGAGTGGGGACTGGTGTGCTGGCAATATTTCTTGATCTGGCGAGTGTTTATACTAGTGTTAGAGTATATGTGATATATTTCATAATACAAAGGGAGAAGAGACAAAAACAGGAACTGGAGATAGTAAAGACACTCTTATGAGAAGTTTGCTCTAAAGCTGGGTAGAAAAATAGGAGGGTAGCTGGAAGGGAAGATAACAAACACATTTTCTAAGTATGATTGTATTATAAGTAGGGGACTGCCAGTACACGTGCATAATACCATGGTATGTATTAGGTGTATACACACAATGTGATCTTTCATTATGAAGTGCATGCAGTGTAAACAATGTGTTCTGGGGAAACATACCTGGCTGTGGCATGTGACGCTATGCTTAGCATTGTTTCATCCCATATAGGATGATTTGATACTCTGAGGAGTTAATCTGCATCTTTTGGGCTGAGGATACAAATGTCTGAGAATGACATAAATTAGGCAGACTTAATCAAAGTTCAAAGGCAAATATATAAGTGTTTAGGATGATTGTAATTAGAATATAAGATAACATCAATGGAATATATATGTATAAGCACTTACAACATATGAAGAAAGCTCACAGCTGGGAAGTTGTAGAGATCAGTCAGGCAGAGCATCTACCCTCAGGAGTTCACAGTCTGTTCGAAACTCTATCATATGACTAAGTGTGCACATCAGGCATAATGGAATGAAGGTTTAAGGAAAGGGCTGTGGAAACGTAAAGGAAGAAATGATTAATTTTGACCAAGGAGACCCGGGAAGGCCTTTACCTCATTCCAGCTGAAACTACAAAGGGTAGAATCTGCATAAGGATGGGGGGTGGGAGGCAATCCTTCAGAGCTTTAGTGAGAGCATGAGCAAAGGAATAGCTGTGCAAAGTGAGTCTGGCTCTAGAGTTGCTGGGGTGAGAGATGGAGGTAGAAAGTTACCTTGAGAATGGAACGCTGATTGTCTTGGTAGCCATGCAGAGAGCCATTGGTTGGAACTTCAGAGAACTGGAAGCCGTAAGCTGTTTTTGAGAACAGTGACAAGAGTTTCACCGGTTTTAGAAAGATCCTTCTAGAGACAGAGTAAGGATGAACTAGAGAAAACAGGAGGAAGGAGGCAAGGTGAGCATGAGGAGGCTGTAACCAGGTTGTAACAGGCAAGTCAGCACAGGGCGGAGGGAAGGGACAATGTGGAAGGAGGTGGCTGTGTGGACTCGGTGACTGATTGCGGGGCAGGGTCTGCGGGCCAGGAAGAAATCAAGGCTGATTCTTGTCCACATACGAGCGCATGTGCTTCCACCAACTGTGCATGGAAGTCACTCCCTAAGTCTGGGGGTCCCAGTGAAAACCCTGGGCCTGCGCTCTTCCCTGATCAGGTTCCCACTCCAGCACCCATCTTTGCATGCTCCTTTGTGTATTTGGGGCCATTCGTGTATTTGATTATCTCTCTCCCTAGAATAAAGGGCCTTTGAGGGCTAGGAATATATCCTTCTGAATGTTTATATCTGTCATAGCCCCTAGCACCACATTTTATGCATACTATATGTTCAAAATGTTTTTAAATTAAAAAATTATTTTGAGATAACTGAGGATCATTGTGTCATTAAATAAGTCTTAAAATATGGAAGGATAGATTGGTTTGGTGGAAATTAGTGAGGAGATGGTAAAAATTAAAGAGGCTAAGTGGCAGGGGCTTTTAGAATCAGATGTTGGTTATTTATGGCTCTGTAACAAACAACCCTAACGCTTAGTGGCTTAAACAACAATTTATGGTTTATGATGACACTGTGGGTCAGGAATTCAGGCAGGGCTTGGCGAGACGGTTTTTCTGCTCCACATAGTGAATGTCAGCAGGAGACGTCAACTTGCCTGCTGCATTCAGCTAGCAATTGGGCTGGGCTGGAAGGATCAAGAAGCCGGTGCTCTTCCACATGGTTTCCCCTCTGTGCCTGGTTGCCTCACAGCACAGTGGTCTCAGGGTAGTTGGACTGCCCATGTGGCAGTGGGCTTCCAAGCAGGAGCTGTCCTGGTGCAGGAAAGTCGTGCTGCAGTTCTTGTTAGGCACAGCTGTGAAAGTTACACACATCACTTCTGCCACATTCTGCTGGTCAGAACAAATCATAGGGCCAGCCCAGATTCAAGGGGAGGAAAACAGATTCCGCCTCTCCAAGGAAGGAGTGGCAGAGAATTTGCAGCCATCTTTAATCTACTACGCAGACGTTCCTGGATTTGAATCCTGCTTCTGCCACTTGCTGGTTGTGTGATGTTGGGTAAGGTAAGTTACATGAGTTCTCCCAGCTGACAATATCAATGTTATTGGGTGCCATGAGGGAAAGAGTGGTATGGTGAAGTGCCCTGGCATCTAGTAGGTACTCAACAATGCACTTAAAGAATAAATACAATGAAAATTGGAAAGAGTATGTTTGTTGGATTTGACATTTAAGAGACCTTTGGTGACTGCTTAGTTTTGAAAGAGAGCAGTAGCGGAGTGAGGAGTAAAAGCTAGTGGCAAAAGTTAAGCCGCAAATGGATGTGAGGGTGACAGGTGCAGCTTGTCAGTGAAAGGGGAAAGCCTGCTCCACGTGGGGAAATCAGGTTAAGCCAAAGGGGCAAATGTGGAGGTGGAAAACAAAGACACGTGAGAGGAGATAATTGATGAGGGCAGCATTTTAAAAAGGACACTTAAGATTTTACAAAATTTATATTTAGAATGCTATGATGATGAACCAGAAAGCCGTTGGGGTTGGCTTTCAAAATGGGACTCCGTCTCTTTATCTCTTCTTGCCTCCTGACAGAGGGCTCTCTTGCCCTCACCTCCCAAAGTCTCCCTCTGGTTGGAGACAGACACTTCAAGAATATGTAGCACCTCTAGATTTTTAAATCTTGGCCTCAATATCAGGGCACCATGAATCCTTAGCTTATAAATCACACTGCTAGAGGTTCCAAGACTCTGAAAAGGTTCATATGTTCAAAAAGGTTCCAAAAGAAAGCACTTTTCTATATAAGTTGGAAGGTAAATGTGATAAAAACCTCTATCCTATGTGAGTTTGGGAGTAATTATAGCGTGGCTGGGACCAGAATCATCCTAATCAGGTATACTCCTAATCAGAGATATTAGGAGTATACCCTGGAACCCAGTTCCCATGCCAAGGTGTGGGTGGACACAGAGACGGAGGCAGGCACACTCAGGAGAGGGAGGGGTCAAGGCACGTGGCAGGCAGGGGCCAGGACACAAAGTGAAGGAGTTGTCAGGTCAGAGAAGATGTCAAAACTAGGAGCTTCGAGATAGGCAGAGATATGGAAGTTAAAGGATGTTAGTCCCCTAGTTTCATTACAGTCCAGTTAATGCCAGATTTTGTTGCTTGAAGAAAGTTTGAGGTTCTACTGAGAATTTACTTTTAGCTTCCACTCTTACACTTTGATTTTTCTCTTTTCTCTAGTTAGGTGTACATTTCTCTATCACTTAGCTCATCCAGAAAGTAGTTAAGGCCATTTGCAAAAATATTTAAGGCCATTTACAAAAATACAGACAACAAGATGAAACATGTGAGAGAAGGAATTTTGTATGCATAGAAAACAAAGATAGGAAAAAGAAGATTAAGCCAAGGAGAGATTGGTAAACAAAACACACACAGTACTTTCCTATTTATTTGACAACACACTTTCTTCTGAGCTTCCTAGTTTCCGAGACAAAAAGAAAAATATTGGTTACACATTTACAGTATTCAGAAGACTAAACACAAGCAGAGTGCTCAGGATGGGTAAAATTGTATACTATGTCTTCACTATAATCTTTATGGTAAGTCCAGTAACGGTTTTTCAGTGTAGACAGATATCATGATTATAAAGAAAAATTCAGTTGAAATTAATAAAACAATGCAGCCCTGCATATATAGCTCTCTGCTGGCATGGCCTAATACAAAATTAATATTTGGATTTTGTAGAGTAATGGATTGAGTGCCTGCCTTGACCATAAAACAAAAACTTATCTAAACTCAATAAAGCATTAATTTCTAAACTAACTTTAATTTATTTCATTTTTTGGTATGCTCCCTGAATTGAAAAAATGAATTTCTAGGTAACTTATCAAAGTGGCTTCTTGTTGGTTATAGCTCATTACATTTTTGTGGGATATCTGCAAGAAATTATGACTCTGGTTTTGGAATACTCTTAAGTCATTTTTTCTATGGCTCATCTATTTCTTAACAGTTGTGTCAAAAAGGTCAGCGCTCTGCATATATTATACAAATGTGTTCATTATCCTTTTCTTTGTCAAGCAGGGGAGTGGGAGGACTCTGACATAAGTGAGGAAGGAAGTCCCAGGTTCTATGTAAGCATCACAATAGCTAGGGGTCTATAGTGAGTTCATACCTCTTAGTTCATGACAGATTCTCATCCATGGGGTCAAAAGTTGATGGAAAGTCAATAAAAACTGTAAATAGTCCCATGTCATTCCTAAGTGGTTTCTTCTGATGGCAATAGAATAAAAACAGTAGATAATGGTGAATGACCATGGTTGGCATCCTCTGCTCCTCTTGGGTAATATCAGCAGAAAATGACCAAACTTGCAGTTTTCCAGAAAGGAAACTCATATATATTTTATTATTTTAAAAAACCTTTAAACAGTATACAAGTAATTAGAATATATACATAAGCCAAATGAAGAAAAAACAAAAAGCCCACCATCTGGTTAACATCTTGGTATATATTTTCTTAGATATTTTTCTAGGGGTATATTTCTATATTAGTTAGAGTCAGGAAAGCTAGCTAGAATCCCCCCATCCTTAGTAGCTCAACAAATGAAAGTTTATTTTTTGTTCACGGAAAGCTCAAATAGCTGCAGGGGGTGGGATGGGGAGTGGGCTTTGCCTCACACAGTCTTTGGGGGACCCAGGCTGATGGAGGCTCTGCCATATTTAACAAGTGGACCTGCCATCTCCTAGGGCCTCTTACTGCTCTGCTGGATGCTCTGCATTGGGCTGACAGACAGGTAGAAAGAAAATACAGGATCGCACAAGAGTGTCATCCATTCTTTATGCCCACATTCCATTGGCCAATACTCAGTCACATGGTCACACCAAATTATAAGGCTGGGAAATGTAATCCAGCTCTGTGTGCAAGAAGAAAGGGAACTGGTGTGGTGGACAAGCCTGCACTGGTTGTACTACTCCCATACAGATACGTACATTCTTCCAGAAAAACAGTAGCATGCTGTATATACAGTTATATATCTGCTTTTACCATAAGGACAAGATATTAAATAAATACCATTATTCCCACTAGATGTAGAGATCAGATTCTTTGGCCAGTCTTCAGCCCTGTAGACATATCCATTCCAATTGTATCAACTGGTCAGGAAAATTCCCACTTTTCCTGTCACTGGACAGTTCTTCTAGAAACTTTCTTTCTATCTTGCTATCTGATAGAAGCAAAGTTGTAGATACACTAATAATCTGTGCTAATATTTATTTCAAGGACACAGATGATGGAATTTGAAGATTTAGTCTGGAGACCCAGAGTATGTTAGCATCCCAAAAAATCTGGCATGTAGGTGCATAGTTGTAAAAGAGCTTAGCCTTGGAGAGAATCTATGTTGGAGGAAAAATGGGTAAAGAAACTGAAGGAACAAAGGTGGCCTAGGGGACCTGAATGGGATGTGATGCATAAAAGAGGAATTTGGGGGTGATTTCTAGAGAAAAAGGCAAACTCCACAAAATTAGGATCTTGTTGGCTACCATGAAAAGATGAAATAGGTGAGAAAATGACAGAATGATTTCACCTAGTTTTTATGGGGGCCAAGGTAGTGTGGACACAAGAAAGGATGAACTAAAAAGAAGGAATGGTTTGACCCAAAGAATCCAATTGTAAAATCTTATAGGACTGAGTTGTTGAAAGAAAGATCCTAGTGGAAACTGGTCAGAGTATTAAATTAAATATTGAGTAATATAAGGGTATGTGCTTAAAAATTTGATTTTGTATGTAGTCATTTATTCAATTTATTGAACATTTTTGCCTACATGTAACTCTTCTACAAACTTGGGGGCTGGGTGAGATGAGGAGATAAAATTTAAAAATCTAAGACCTATTTACTGTCCTTTAATTTTATAGTTATTTAGTTGGAAAGACATATGAAACAGATAAATAATGTGAATATATAAAGGAGTACCAAATTAGCAACACTCAGATGAAAAAAAAATATTTGCAACACATGTAACAGATAAAAGTTAGTATCCATAATATATAAAGGACTCTTTAAAATAAATAAGAAAAAGTCCAACTGAAAAAAAAAGCAAAGGATAGAAATTAGCAAGAAAAAACTACAAATGCCCATTCAAAACAAGAAAAAGTGCTTAAACTGGTCAAATCGCTATACACAGAAATCAAGAAAATGTGAAATAAAATAATAGGACATGCCTTAGCTGCATGATAGGTGCACTTCCATTACCTGCATCCAACTTGTTCGAGGGATCAGGGTGCGGCAATTCTGCCTGACTGAAGGTGAGATGCCAGCTGGGAACCTGCTTTTGCGCAGGTGGTTGCACGTCTCACAGGATGCCTCTTAATGTGAGGGGTTCCTGCCGTAAAGAGTGTCAGTCTGGTGTTTAAAGATGTGTACTTATCATATAACAATGCCCCCAAGCATTTCAAATATTTTTTCCCAGCTCCGGAGATAGCCTAGGCAAAAATCTGGCTGGGTTGTACATATTTGGAGTATGTTGGTCACCAAAGTGGCATATTTCTAAGAGATCTTCAAAGGTAATTTTGACTATACAGTATGTGGTTTTCACCTTACCACTTTAGAACCTAAATCCTCCCTTCTCCTGTAACTGTAATTTTACTCTATTGTTTTTTTTTCAACCATCAGATTAGCAAAACTTGGAAAGACTGCTAATAACAAGTATTGGTGAGAATGTGGGGAAATAAGGACTACAACCCTGAATGGAAATATTAGTAAAGGCTTTTGGAGGGTGATTTGGCTGTTTCTTTCAACATTTGAATGAAAATACACTTTGGCACAGCAATTCCACTCTTAGGAATCCATCTATAGGCATACCACATAAGTTCATTGAGGTAATATACCAGCATGTTTATTGCAGCATTTTTTGTGTGTGTGTCAGGAAGAACTAACCAAAAGTATAGAAATAGCTAAATGATTATAGTATATACATTCCCTGGGATATTATGCATCCATTGGAAAGAATGTGGTAGATCTGTGTCTTGACATGGAAAGATTTCAAAAACAGGTCCTCAAACTTTAGCGTGCATCCAAATCACCATCAGGGCTTGTTAAAACAGATCAGTGGGCTCCATTCCCAGAGTTTCTGATTCAGTAGGTCTGGTGAGGGGCAGGGCAGAAAGAATTCGTATTTCCAAAAAAGTATCAGGTGATAATGATCCTGCTGGTCTGGGGTCCGGAAGGAAAGGAACGACTGTTCCACAACATAGTGTTTAATGATAAAAATGAAGTTTCAGATTATTATGTACAGTATGGTCCTAGTTGCCATGGCTCTGCATATTTGAATGGACATAAACTCATGGAAAAGGGCTCAAAGGGTGTACATCAAACTGTTAACAGTGCTTCCCTCTGAGGAGGGGCAGTCCTTTTGCTTTTTCTATACTGAAGTATTATTTAAATCTTTTACACTGAGGATATATTTATATATTACTTGTACTAAAAAGAGAAATTACAAATAGAAACAGGAAGAGTACAAATCCATTTTGCTCCACCCTCAGAACTAGAAAGTCTACTCAGTAGGTGTAAGAGAAACAAGACTAGAGCTTGGACGAGAAGGAACTGATAATGATAGGGCGTAGCACAATATAATTAAAAGTTCCACTTAGAAATTTTCTCATCTCTCAGACTCTGGACACATAGCTGGCTTAGATCTGAGGTATTTACTTTTCTCTGAGCCTCTTCTCTCAGATTTTGGATTTGACTTTTCTAGTTCTTGGCTTTAATCTTATGTTGTTTAAACCTGCAATATCTACCAACTTGCACAGTTTAGGCTCCTGCCCTGCCCTGTGCAGGCAGCCTCTGTAGCATGACCATCACTGCTATAGCATTCATTGGCCATTTTGTGTTGCCTCCCCTGGTGGCAAGGTCTTTGGAATGGTAGTCTAGGAGGGGACTTACTGGGGTTTTCAGGGGTTGGAGCTGTGACCTTAGGGAAGGAAAGTACTCACCAAGGGAGCTACAACTCATGGTTAGCCATTGCATCAGTTTAGACATTTGGTAGCTTTCATTGTTTATTTAGTCAGCCTTTCTTTAGCTGAAGTTGTATGGTAAATGTGAGAGAAGAGAAAGAAAAGTATTTTACTCCAACTACCACTACTGCCAGTTCCACAACCGTGAAGTTGTGTAACACTTCACCATTTACACAGCACAACCACATGTATTATCTCAGTTAATTCTCAGACCTTGAAAGGAAGTGTTTGTTGTACATATTTGCCAGACATGGAAACTGAAGCCTATAAAGATTGCTACTGGCCGGGCACGGTGGCTTACACCTGTAATCCTAGCACTCTAGGAGGCTGAGGCGGGTGGATTGTTTGAGCTCAGGAGTTTAAGACCAGCCTAAGCAAGAGCGAGACCCCGTCTCTACCAAAGATAGAAAGAAATTAATTGGACAACTAAAAATATATAGAAAAAATTAGCCGGGC
>NW_012149063.1:3510599-3551109 GCF_000956105.1 Propithecus coquereli
AGAGTGAGACTCTGTCTCAAAAAAAAAAAAAAAAGTAGCAACTTTGGAAGCCACATCCAGGTTTTGTAAACTCAAGTCCGATTTTCAAGAGTTTATCATTTCTAAACTCTTAGAAATTGGACTTGAGGTTCTTCCTTTTCTCTTTAGGTTTTGTTTTGGTATTTGTTAATTGGGTAAAAATATGAATGGGGTGCAAGGAATGCGAAAGTGGTGAACATGTTTTAGTTCTAAAGCTTCTAATTGGAAAGTGGCATAATCTTAGAATATATGTTATCATTTTGTTTCTCAGTAATGCACACATTTCCTTCAACAAAATGGAATCATATAGGTAGCTCATAAATCTCTTGAATAGGAGCCTCTGGTGCCTACAGATAAAGATAAATCACACTGAGAGGATGCTGAACCATGAAATGATTCTGCTAACATGTCATTGGTCTAGAATATATTTTCAAATCTCCAATGGAAGAGTGTAAAATATTAAGGGAGGTGGCCTACCAAAGTTGATACTTTGATATTTGATGCTTTTAACCTCCTCCATCTGCTGCCTGTTCCTAAGTGTGGAGTCTGGCCCAGCATGTAAAGTACAACGTGGCCTGATGCTGAGAGTCACTGTATAATAATTAGCCATTTTAACATGCAGTGAACCCAGAAACTCCTTAAACTATGCTATCTTGTGAAAAGTGATGTATCAGTGCTCCTCGTCTGGTCTTACTAAGAAATTTTAAAAATTGCTAATAGTCATAATGACAATTTTAAATACCAAGAAGCCAAATTTATTGAGTTTTTGCTTCATGCCCAGTGCTGACTCTGATATTACAATGGACTTTGGAAACTTTCCCTACAATGGCTTTTGTTTTTAAGTTGCTTTGAATGTAGTCTCAGAATTCAAGGTGGTAACTTGTAGATTTTAGTGGCCTGTCTGCACTCAGACTTCAGTATACAATAATGTGAAAATAGCTCTTTGTGTCTAGTAGCCTTGCAAGTGCCAGCTGACTGGTGAGGGACTGCTATGTTTTTACATTTTATCTGAATGCCCCTAGCCAAAGTGACAACACTTTTTCTAAATGGGGACAGAGAGAAGCACTTTGTTTTTCACTTGGCCCATGGAAACAGGCCACTCCGCTGGTTCTCAAAGCTTGGTCCTGAGCCAATATCATCAACATTACTTGAAAACATGTTTAAAGTACAAATTCTCAGGCTCTATCTCAGACTTACTAAATCAGAAATTCTGGGAGTGGGACCCAGTGACCTGTGTTTTACAAGCCCTTGGATGATTTTGAAGCCCACTCAGACTTGAGAACTCTGCGATGGCTCCTTTCCAACCCCTCTGTTGCTGCCTTGGCGTAGCCCTCATCAATCCCCCACTTAGACCATTGGAGCAGCGCCCTGCTGGTCTCCCTCCTCCAGAGCCTGCCTGTCCCATCCATTCTTCACATCACTGTCAGCCTTGTTAATGAAATAGCGATTTTGTCTTGTCCCCAGGGGGATACGCAACACTCTAGAGGGAGCCTAAGTTTTCCACTTTTACTCACTCACAAGGAGTAGGCTGAAGTGGATGTGATAGGCTACAGCAGGGATAGAGCATGGAGGGTGGGAGCAGTAACTGCTATCGTTTGAATGTGTCCAGCAGAAAGCATGTGTTGAAAACTTCATCTCCAGGGCAAGTGTTGGGAGGCAGGGTATAATGAGAGGTGATTAGGCCATCAGGATGAGTGAATGAATTAGTTATTATTGCAGGAGGGTTCCTTATAGAAGGACAAGTTTGGCCCCCTTCTGTCTCTCTCTTTCACCCTCTCTTTACCCTTGTGTCATGGGATGATGCAGCAAGATGCTCTTTGCCAGGTGCTGGCCCCTTTGATCTTGGACTTTTCAGCCTCTGTGAGCCAATAAATTTCTGTTCATTATAAATTACCCAGTCTGTGATATTCTGTTATAGCAGCACAAAACAGTCTAAGGCAATAACCATCATGGGAAAGGGAGTATTGGGTAAACTGCTCTTTCTCCCTTTTCTTTTAGATGGGGCAGTGGGGTCGCATATATACGTTTGCCTCGGGATCAACTTTGTATGCCACCTGAGACTTAAGATCAAGAGGGCCAAGGTTCAAAAGTCGATCTCTAGAAAGGATCCAAAGAGACCACTCAGCCTGCGTTTGTTGTAGGCCTGAGGGCTGCCTGCAGCCAAGGCAGAAAGGATCCTCTGCACTCTCTGAAGTCTGGCTCATCTCACCCAATGACCATGAGGGGGTTTGGGGTCAAAGCCTCAGCTAATAATTAAGAGTGATTTAACCTGGAGCAACCCATCTGCATTTCTCTCTTGGGAACTGGAGGCAAAGGTAAGGATCTGAGACTTCTGAGACTCTAGGTCCTTGCTATATGTTATCCCAACAAGTTTGGGCTTTTCCTCTTGCCTCACAGCAGAGTGACGCATGAGTGCCCAAAGGATGAAGTCCAAATCTCTTGTTATAGCCTATAAGGCCTTTCATAGTCTGGTTCCTGCTTATTTTTTCTTGACACTGTCCAAATGTATCTTGCTCTCCATATCAAATTAAGTTCTCTGAAGAAGACATACTCTTTCACGGTTCTTTGTTTTTCACATACCATATCCTCAGCCTGGAGTGCTCATTTCCCCCTTGCTCTCACATACTTCATCTTCCACATTCCCCTTGGGCCCTGCCACTATCTGCATGGTGATCATCCTTCAAAACCCAGCTATACGTCACCTCCTCTGTGAAACCTCCCTCAAACCCATCAAGCAGGATTGGACTCTTGTGTGCATTTATCATTTAATGTTGGACTAATAAATATTTTGTGATAATTGCCTTATTCCTGGAATAAGACATTCCCAGACTCAAAAATGACCCCAATTTCCTAGGTCATGGCTGTTAATAAGAGGCCTGGAACCCCATTTTGAATGGAGAAGGCAGCTGAGGAAGCCATAGATTGTGGAGCTGGGCCAATCAGATTTCCTTTCTTGGAAATTTTAACTGAGACATAGAGGTCCAATTGGTGGCATGTGTATGAGTTGGAAGGTTGGAAAGCGTTTGGGCTGGGGTGGCCGTATTGGACATACATCAAGATGGATAAGGGGGGTTGGGGGAGAGAGAGAGTGCAAGTGTGAGCACACACCAAGCTGACTTTAGAAATTGGTGAGACAACATGACCCAAGGATATGATCCACATTTCCTGCCTTTCCTCTTTTCTGTTTCCAGTCTTGTTCACTTGAAGCCTATCTGAATGTAATCTTGTGTTCTCAAATTCATCGGAACATTGTATCCTTAAATAAAACTCCCTTTACTCAAGTTATTTGAAGCAGTTTTCTTTTCAGTGCAACCAGAAGAGCTTTGACTAGCACACCTCTGGGAGCTTTCTGAGGGAAGACACAAGGCTTTTATGCTTTGTATCCTCAGTTGCATATAGAATGGTGCCTGGTATCAGTAGGCATTCAATGAATATTGGATAAGTGAACTAACAGTAGGCACTGAGGATGCTGCAGAGTACCGAGGAAATTACTCGGTACAATCAAAACCTGAAAGGCACAGGGGTGTGTGTGGGGAGGGGAGAGAATTGACCACAAAGGGACATGAGGCAACTGTTTGTAATGATGGAAATGTCCTATATCTTGATTCTGGTGGTGATTCCTTGGCTATATGTTTATCAAAATGCACAGAACTATATACCTAAGAGTGACTTTTACTGTATATAAATTATAACTTAATAAACTTAACCTAAAAAAGAGTCAATTGAAAAGAAGAAAGACAAAAAGCAAAGTAAAATAAGATTTTCTCAACAACATATTAATTTCCTAATTAAGAATCTCAACACTTTTTTTTTTTTTTTACGTAGTGTTACCAAATTCTTTTTTTTCCTGTGACCATAGAATCCAGATAATAGGAAAGTTGATTGTGGAACATGATATTGCTTTTTGGCATGCTTGACATTGTTCAAAATGTTGCCAAAATAGAAGGTAGTATTTCTCTACTTTCTAGTTTTGAGTACTGATAAAAAAAAAGATTAATTTCAAAAAGAAATAAGCCCATGTTTCTGACTTCAGCTTCTGCTAGGCCCTCATTTAATGTTCCTGCCAAACTATTAACTATTTTATTTGAGAACTTTAAACAATATTGATTATACTACCCTAAGCAGGCATCTCCTAGACTTAAATACTGGTTCATAGGCTGTTTAAATAGGCTAATTGAAAATAAGAACAACAATGACAACTTATGAAGGTTGCATTTTCCAAGTGCATTTGGGAAATTCTGGTTTATACAAAGTAAGCAGGTTTCTTTATTTCAGGACTTGCTGATGTCTCAGAATAGACATCAAGCTTCATCCACAATTTCTAGACTTGCCATTTCTTGCTCACACCTTTGCTTTGGCATTTGATTTAATGGAATCATTACTGTTACTGTGGCATTTTTATGTGTACTATATCCTATATACTGTGTGGTTGCATTAATTTTATTTTATTTTAGAAATACATGAAGCTGGGGCCTCTTGAACTTCTTATTCATATTTATGCCAACTAACACAAATGTTAACTGAGTACTAGCTTATTTTAAAAATGAATCTCTGGCACTTGTAAGGAATATTCATTGTGAGGGCATGAATAGTTTTCCTTCCTTTAGTTTTGACTTCTAAGACGTTTTTCTTTATTAAAGAATTGTTTCATGCTTTGCAAAAGACATACAGTTAAAACCAGTGCAATCTGTGCAGAAAAAAATTTAAAACAAAATAAACGGATTTAAGCTAGTTATTTGGCATTCTGTGGAAGTAAAGGAAGAAATTTTCACCTTAAATAATGGTGTTTATATTTTGTTCACACAGGAAATAAAAAACAAAACAAAAATAAGCATCTCTGAGTGATTCTGCATATAGTTATAGTGATTGTGGACCTTTAGTACTCTCTATTATTTATGGTTTTTTTAACAGCAGAATTTTGTAAACTTTACTAAATCCAAACTATTCTCCTCTCTGCAATGACAGAGGACATTGGAGATACAGTTCTGTACTTTTCTGTGCCAGCCAGAGTTATCTCCTGGAAGGGATCATTCATAGATCACTTTTGACTTTTACTCCTAGAATAGTGATGGTCACTTTAGACAAATGAAATCATGCAAAGAGCTAGTATAGATTCCCACCTATACCCACTGCCATTAGAGGAGACTTTCACTCAAGTCAGGAGAGGGCAATGTGGAAACTGGTGTGGGCATGGGTTCAAGTCCTGAGGGAATTATTCCTAGGATGGCCCATTGAAATGGCAAATAAATGGGTCACTTAGAGAATCTTTGAGTGATATAAATGTGTCCTCTTTTATTTATAGACTCCTTATTCATAAAACCCAAGCTATATTAATTCTAGTCTCATTATGCACTAAAGAGCTTTCTAGTATAGAACCCATATGCTTACTGGTTATCCAAGAGCTTCCAAAATCCACTTTGGTAAAATGAGGAAACATTTTACATGGTATGCAAATCCTGTAGTTTAACAGTTCCGCCATCTTAATTGTATAGTTTGCTACTATTATGTAGTAAATTTGAAGACAGGGACACCTTGCCAATTATTGGAAGCATAAAAATAAATCATTAAATCAGTATTAGAGCCTAAAGTGATAATATAAAGGCAGGTAGAAATATTTAGTATTCAGTCTTTCACAGGTAGATGATGTACTGCCAATATAACTATTACATTTCTTGTAAATGTAATTCTTTGATCTCTATTCCCTTTTGTAGCAGCAATTTCCTATGTAAATTTCACCAGCAGAAAAAGAATCAGGACCCTGTGATATAAAAGGGCTGTTATTTGCTTTATGATTTATTTATTTAGATCATCATTTTTGTTTCTGGTTTCTGATATTCTAGTCTAAAAGATGAGGATTGTTCAGTGAGGAACCCCCGTGCCAGGTGTGGGCCATTTTATGGGTTATGTAGTAAATGGGCTCTGAAAGTAAATTGTTACTCTTCAAAACCAGCTGGTCAGGCAGGCAAGGCAGCTGAAACACAGTGAGCACCAGCTCTGTTTTGCTCTAGTGGAAAATGTCATGCTGACAAGGTCAGTTCTGGGAGTCAGTGTCATCAAGCAGCAGGCATACAGCACCCTGGGGAAGGCTGAGCTGGGAGGCCCCTGCTCTGTTTGCTGTTGGTCAAGTGAGTGCCTGAAACGCAGAGTTCGAGCTGCATATGTAAGCCGAGGCTTAGCAGTGGGTTTTGGGGCTCACATACTGTACTAATGATTGTTATTGTTAATCACATCATTACGAGTGTGTTTTTAGAACATATTATGCTTTAAATAGGGTTTTCCCAGAAGCTAAAATGTAATGGTGTTTTTCATTGACCATAGCTATCCTGTGGCAATCTCTTGACAGTCAGCATCTATGGCTGGCATAAAACATCATTAAATCAAAATACATCAATTGCTGGTTTTAAAAGATAGTCTTGATTTTTGCATAATGTAACTTATATAAGAGTAACTAGATTATGACTGAGTGTGATTACTCAAAGAACTCACTGGGCAATGCTTTTACAAATGAAAGGAGGTCAGAGGGAAATTTGTCCTTTATAAATGGCTTCATCTATTCATTCGACTTAGTAAACCATTTCTTTCAGGCTGGTGATTTAAGGATAGCATTGCTGAGGACTAGGAATTTGTTTTTGTCTGTACCATTTCATCTGATTACAAAAGTAACATATGCTGACTGAAAAAAATAAAATATTACGTAAATGTGTGTCGTACAGAGAATGAAAGCCTGCTGAAATCCTACCCTCAGACAGTACCACTGCCAACAGTTTGCTGTATATCTTTCAGCTATTTTCCATGCAGAATACATACACATACATTTCTGCAATTTGCTTTTCCCCCTTAGCATTTAAGGGGACATGTTATTTTAGAAGGAAATTCTCTGATATATCGTAATAGAAACTAACTTTTCTATATATTAGCTTTTTCAAATTATGTTTGTGCGCCTGGAATAGGTTAAGATAGAGGCATTTTCAATGCCCATTTATCTCTGTAATTATCCAAAGCCCCCGAGAGGCTATGGATGGTTTATTAGATAGAGTTAGAAAGAATAACAGCAGTACTAAGCTTTTTGCTACAGAGTGGGCTTTCAATGCACAAAGCATTACAATTATTTGGAGACAATCTGTAGCCTAGGAAACAATATGGCAGTAGTGACATCAGCAGCAATTATGTGTAATTTTTATCCTCAGTTTATCACCAAGGTAACCAGAGCAGGTTTCCCTGCTTGAAATTTTAAGAATGTCGTAGTCCTAAATACAGCAAGGATGTAGGAAAAGATTATACTCAGGATCCTTTCTACAATTCATTCCATTTCAGTTATAAAACAGCTCTTTGGAATTCAAATAGCACACATCTATTTTTGGCAACAGCTGCAAGTTTTTGAAGCTATTAAATATAATTCCAAATACCCTAAATACTAAAAAGAATTCATTATAGTGTTTAAATTTTTTATTGATGCATATTATTTGTATTAATACATATTTTGAGGGTACATGTGATATTTCATTTCATGCATAAAATGTGTAATGCTCAAGTCAGGATGTTTAGGATATCAGTCACCACAAGCATTTATCATTTCTATGCATGTAGAACATTTCAAGTCCTCACTTCTAGCTATTTTGAAAGGTACAACACATTGCTGTAAACTATAGACACTCTACTATTGAATGTTAGAACTTATTCCGTCTATCTAACTGATGTTGGTATCCATTAACCAACGTCCCTTCACCCCCAACCCCCATTCACATCCTTCCCAGCTTCTGGTAACTGTCATTCCACTCTCTACCTCCAACTTTTTAGCTCCCACATGTAAGTGAGTACATGCGATATTTGTCTTTTGGTGTCTGGCTTATTTCACTTAACATAATGACCTCCAGTTTCATCCATATTGCTGCAAATGATACAATTTCATTTGTTTTTATGGTCAAATAGTATTCCATTGTGTAAATGTATCACATATTCTTTGTCCATTTGTCTGTTAATGGACACTTAGGTTGATTTCATATCTTTGCTATTGTGAATAATATTGCAATAAACATGGCATGCAGAAATCTCTTCAATATACTGATTTCCTTTCTTTTGGATATATACTCAGCAGTGGGATTACCAGATCATATGGTAGATCTATTTTTAGTTTATTGAGGAACCTCCATACTGTTTTCCATAGTGGCTGTCCTAATTTACATTCCTACCAACAGTGTGTGAGAGTTCCCTTTTCTCCACATCCTTGCCAGCATCTGCTATTTTTTCTTTTTTATAATAGCCATTCTAACTGGACTTTGATTTACATTTACTTGATGATTAATGATGTTGAGCATTTTTTCATAAATCTGATGGCCATTTGTAGGTCTTCTTTTGAGAAATATCTATTTAGATCTGTTGCCTACTTTTTAATGGGATTATTTGTTTTTTCACTATTGAGTTGTTTGAGTTCCTTGTATATTCTGGATATTAGTCCCTTATCAGATGAATGTTTTGCAAATCCTTTCTTCTATTCGTCGTGTTGTCTTTTCACTCTGTTGATTATTTCCTTTGCTGTGCAAAAGCTTTTCAGTTTAACATAGTCCCATTTATCTATATATTTTTTAGTTGTTTCCTGTGCTTTTGGGGTCTTTGCCATAAAATCTTTGCTTAGACCAGTGTCCTGGAGTGTTTCCCCTTTGTTTTCTTCTAATAGTTTAATAGCTTCAGGTCTTAAATTTAAATCTTTAATCCATTTTGAGTTGATTTTCGTATATGGTGAGAGGAGTCTAGTTTCATTCTTCTGCATATAGATATCCAGTTCTTTCAGCACCATTTATTGAAAAGAGTGTCTTTTCTCCAGTGTATGTTCTTGGTGCATTTGTTGAAAGTCAGTTGGCTGTCAATATATGGGTTTATTTCTGGGTTCTCTATTTAGTTCTATTGGTCTGTCTATTTTTAATAGCAAAACTATGCTGTTTTGGTTACTATAGCCTTGTAATATATTTTGAAGTCAGGTAGTATGATGCTTCCAGCTTTGTTGTTTTTGTTCAGGATTGCTTTGGTTATTTGGGCTATTTTTCAGAATTTCTTTTTCTATTTCTGTGAAAAATGCCATTGATATTTTGATAGGGATTGCATTGAACTGTAGAATAATCTTGGTGTATGGTAATTTTCACAATATTAATCTTCCAATCCATGAGCATGAGATGTCTTTCTATTTGTGTCTTCTTCAACTTCTTTTATCAGTGTTTTTATAGTTTTCCTTTCACCTCCTTGGTTAAATTAATTCCTAGGGGTTTTTCTATTTTTTCTTTCTTTTTTTCATAGTTATTGTAAGTAGCCCCAGGTAGGCAGATTTCAGGCTCTGGGGAACATGTGCTTGTGTTCCTGGTGGCAGCAGTGGCTGCAGCAGCTGGTGAGGAAAGCCTGTCCTCAGGGTGCATGTAAGTACACAACATTCCTACTGCTGGGGTTGGGGTGGGGTTGTCGTCAGTGACAGTGTCCCCAGGAAGGTGGGTTTCAGAATCTGGGGAGCATGTGCTTTGGCTCCGTTTGTCCTGGGGGCAGCCTTTCTGGCGCACTGTACCACCCTTTCCCCACAGGACACTGTGGGCTGGAGTGCTGGGGACCTTGCCGCTCTGCTGGGTCCAGCTGGTGTTTCATCACTGCAGCCCTCTAGGTGGACATGGGGAGATGTCAATGAGGTGCTCCATGTGGCGATGCAGGGGCTGTTGAGTTTTGGGGCAGGATATAGGGTCTGGGCTCTCAAAATGGTGCTGTGCTGCAACTTCCTGGGACTGGGGAGGGGATGTGAGGGGATGTGTGGGACCCAGTGTGAACTCCCTCTCTGGAGCCGTGCCATCACATGGACTCCAGGGAGCTCCCTATGCTGCTCTCAGGGCCTGTGGGGGTCAAGAGACCCTCCCATGGCTAGGATTACATGGGAGAGTCTGCAGTGGGATTGTGGACTGCTGCAGTTGGATCTCTCATCTTTTCCTTGCCCTGGGAGCCTCTCTGGGCTCCTGCCCTCAGTTGGGCTGTCCCTCTTGCCTCCCTCTCCTTCAGTGCCTCAGGTGTTTCCTGTCACTTCTCTGCTTGAATTCCAGGTTCTCTCTTAGATATTCTATTTGAAGTGTGATTATCTACTTACTATTTTGGTTCTTTTTTTGTGGAGGATTTGTGCCTCTAGTCAATGATCTTGAACCTTTACCCTCTAGTGTTTCAATTTTATGATGCTCTCCCCTATTAGAATATCTCTTCTTGCTTTGAATAGCACTTATGGGACTCACCCTTTTATAGAAACAGAAGAAAATAGACAAGTGGAACATTCTTTGGTCCTTCATAAAAGTCACACAGACTGGCTCCTTGCTGAAAGCCATTGCCCTAAAGCTATAAGCCACTAATAACAATCATAATTGCCTCTTCCTGTATTGAAAGGTTCTGGTCAGTTCTCTGTGTGGGGTTAAGTGTCAGAAGGCTCTGGAGGTGGGCAGTGGTGCCTCTAGTTGAAAATGGCAGTTAAAGTGGCACATTTTATTTGAATTCTTTGGTTGTTCCTGATGAGTTTGGATAAGCTGTATACTGATTCTGAATGAATGAATAAATGGATGAGTGAATGAAAAGATGCATAGATATGCATCATTGTACATTATTGCAGCAGTACACTGGCTCCTCAGTTTTTAAAGAATCCCTTTTCCCCACATCTGGGCTGTTCTCATGAGTTCTTCATTCACATATGCTACTTCTTGTCCCTCCCATAAATAGAACTCCATTGAACAAAGACCATAGCAATGACCACTCCATAGTTCCTTGCTGATCTTGGGTGGAAAATGTTGTGCCTGTATCCATCCTTTTAAATACAAGGGGAAAAGACTGAAGGAGAGGTGCAGAGGAAATGCCTGGTATTATGGGATCAATTTAATTAAAATGACCACTGAGCCACGTGCCAACTCCTGTATAAGGCAGTGAATCAAACATGGGCATTCAAGGGGCCTGGAGTAAGGTAGGAAAGACAAATATGTAAATATAATTGTCAGTTGAACATATTCAACTGTTTTGACCTATAAAAAGCAGCAATTTATGTAGTTCAGCCTGATACATGTCAGTATGATAGATAACATAATGGAGGTGTGTGTGCATGCAGCAGGAGTTCAGAAAAGGGAGGGGAGAGAGGCAAGGAGAGTGAGGAGTCTGGGAATTTTTTCAGAGCAGTCGAGGCCTATAAAGTATTTTGGTGAATGATGGGGAAGATGGGGAGAAGAGGAAAGAGAGAGAAAAGGACCTTTGGGAAAGATGTTTATGTTAAAAGAAGTTATTCCCCGAGGAGAGTGGCCTACATTATTAAATTTGATTTTGTTTTTAATGTTAAATATTTAAAACATACCAAAAAGCTTTAAAAATAATATGACTTCTCACACATTTGAAATAATGTTTGAACTGCCTACATTTGCTTAAATGCCTTTTTCTTCATGAATAAAATGTAATAAAGGTAAAGTACTCCTATTTATCTCATTTGTCTCACTGCTTTCTCAGAGAGAACTGTCATGTTGAAATTAGTGTGTATCTTTCCCATGCATCCTTAAAAACTTCTATTGTATATCATGTATTCATAATATAGAGCATGGTTTAATTGTTTTAAAATGTTACAGAAACAGTTTCATGCTGTGCATATCCAATTGTAGCTTGCTTTTGTGTTGCTAAACATCATATTTTGAAGATTTATCCATGTTGGTGCATGCAGATCTAGTTTGTTCATTTTACCTGCTGCATAGTATTCCGTTATTGGACTATATCATACTTTATCTCGCTGAGTCCTCATAGATGGGCATCAACATTGTTATTACAAACAATATCGTACTTGTCTTCTTGTGAACATGTATGAGGATTTCTCTGGAGGGCATATCTAGAAGTAGAATTGCTATGTCAACTTAATCAGATACTACCAACTTGCATTCCCAAGGGTTTTTTTTTTTTTTTGTCTTTGTTAATTTATAGGAACATCTTATATATTCTGGATACTAATCTTTTTTTATGTTTTTCAAATATCTTCACTCAGTCTGTGGCCTGTTTTATAACTTTGTTTATGATCTTTATTGTTCTGCAGAAGCTTTTAATTTTAGTGTAGTCAAATTTCTCAATCTTTTTGTTTTTGGTTATGCTTTTTGTATTGTAGAAATCATTACCTACATTAAAGTCATGAAGTTATTCTCTTTTTAAAGTTTTGCTTTTCTCACTCAAGGTCTTTAATTAATCTAGAACTTTAAATTTTTGTGTCTGATATGAGGGAGAAACCAAAGTCCTTTTTTATATGAAAAGCCAATTGTTCCATTATCATTTATTGATTAATGTTTTATCCACTGATTTATATCCTATCTACCATATATCTAGATTTAATCTGTATGTAGGTCTGTTTTTGGAATCTGCATTTCGTTCCACTGGTCTGTTTGACAATCCCCTGTGTGAATACCACACAATTTGAATTATCATGATTTAATAATAGTTTATGATATTTCAAAGCAAGCTCCTTTTAATAAGCCATACCATGGAGACTGGTCCAGGTTTGAGGATGGATGAGCAGAACTTCCAAGATAGCTAATAAGCAATGCAAAGGAAATGGCTATGTCTCTCCATTGTTCTCTTTTATCTCATTGAATTACATCTCAAGTTCAAATTCTTGGTAGCCCCAGCAGAGTGATATGCCTTCTAGATATGATGAACCTAAAACTAGGGGCATGAATGTATGTAAATACTTCTTCTCTGCTGGCCATGGGGTCTTGCTGGTCAGTTCTGGAGCAATTGGTCTCATCTGTACCTGTGCTGTATGGTCTAGGATGTTTCCAATTTATGTCTACTTAGAAGCTTTCACTGGACAGATCTAGTCATGGTCACTATATTCTTTCTCCTTTTCCTTTTCCTTCTCAAAAATTATTATGGCTATTCTTGGCTTTTTACTTATCCGTATGAAATTTAGGAACAGGATGTCAAGTTATGTCCTATTTGGAGTTTATTTGAAATGGCATAAAGAATGATTCAAGAAGAATCAACTCTTTGAGGTATTAGCCTTCAAAAATGGTATAGCCTTTCTTTAGTTTTGATTTTCTTTTATGTCCTCCAGTAAAGTTTTATACTTTTTCCATAATTTTTTTGCACATTAAAAAGATTTATGTTTAGATACTTATTTTTTTGTTGTTACTATTATAAGTGGTATTTTTGCTTGTTCTAATATTTATTTGTTCTTATTAGTTCTAATGCTTATTTCTTGTATTATGTTGAATAAAGTGGTGATAGTGGGCATCTGTCTTGCTTCTCATTTTAAGAGAATGGTTTTACAAATTTTTTTTGGTGGTAATACTTTGTCAGGTTATAAATCTTTATAGGGTTGCGTTTACAGCCTCTTCTCTCTATGCAGTCTCCATGGTACTGTCTGGTTTCCTTCAGCCTTCCAGCCATAAATCTGGGGATTTATTTACTATGCACTGCTATACACTTTCTGTGACTGTACTTGTGTCTGGGGCCAAGTGGCTGGAGGATAAAGAGAAAAAATTAATAGGGGTTCACTGCATCTTTTGGGACCACAGCTTCTCTGATTGGAGAGAAAAGTTCCCTTTCTTCACATTCTAGGTGCCAATTGCTACTGCACTTGGAAGCCCCTTTCTTGCCTCTAGAACCTAAACTAGAAATATTCTCTGGGAGCTTCTCTGTCCATGCCAATATCCACTTCTAGGTTTCAGCCTACCTTGGGACCAGGCTGGGGGATATGGAAAAAAAATGATCAATTCACCACTGTTTGGGTGATTCTTACAATCCTGGTCTTTCATCACAATCTACCTGCTCTCATTTACTTTTCAGAATACTCAAATGACTGCTCCATGCATTCTGTCCAAAATTTGTAGTTGCATTCAGTGAGAGAGACAAGGCAGAATTTGTTTACTTGATCTTACCTAGAACCAGAACCTGTTGATCTTTTTAAAGAAACAGCTTTTGGTTTGATTGATTCTATTATTTCTTTGTTTCTATTTTATTCAATTTCTGTGCTTAAATATAAATTTCCCTACATACCATTTTCTTTGGGCTTATCTTGCTATTCCCTCAACCACACCAGCAATCTTGAGTTGCAGGCAGCCCAATTTTTCTTTTTTCCTCTTATATATATAGAAATAATGTTACAAAATTTCTTCTGAAAACTGAGTTTAGGTATGTTTATTTTCATTGTAAATCAGTTCTAAATAGTTCCTAGTTTCTATTTTTATAGTTTTCTTTGACTCATAAATTATTTATAGGTTATTTTACTCTTTCAAGCAAATAGTTTGCCATGCTTTTGAAAATTGACTGCTAATTTTATTTTACTATGGCTATATACACTATGGTTTGTGTGGATTAATTTTCGTATTATTTATTGAAAAATTGTGACCCAATTCATGTTCAGTTTTTTTTTTTTTTTTTTTTTTTGAGACACAGTCTCGCTCTGTTGCCCTGGCTAGAGTGCTGTGGCCTCAGCCTAGCTCACAGCAACCTCAAACTCCTGGGCTTAAGCAATCCTTCTGCCTCAGCCTCCCATGTAGCTGGGACTACAGGCATGCACCACCATGCCCGGCTAATTTTTTCTATATATATTTTTAGTTGTCCAGCTAATTTCTTTCTATTTTTGGTAGAGACGGGGTCTTGCTCTTGTTCAGGCTGGTCTCGAACTCCTGACCTCGAGGGATCCTCCCGCCTTGGCCTCCCAGAGTCCTAGAATTACAGGCATGAGCCACCGCGCCTGGCCACCTGTGTGATACTATAATGGAGAATACATGTCATAAATTTGTCCAAACCCATAGAGTGCTCTGGGTGATAATGATGTGTTAATGTAGGTTCAATTGTACCACTTTGGCGGGGAATGTAGATAATGGGGAGAGGCTCTTACATATGTGAAGCCTCTTATATGGGACATCTCTGTGGCTTCTGCTCGATTTTTCTGTGAAGCTAAAAAATAAAATCTAAAAAATGAAATCTATTAAAAAATTCTCACCATACTGATTGTGGATTGATCAATTTCTCCTTGTAACTCTTTCAATTTTTATAAGTACAGAACTATTATTTATTACTGATAAATAGTTCCCTTTGTCATTATATAATCTCATATTAATTTTACTATACCAACTCAATTTTGTTAGTATTTTTCTTATATCTTATTAAACCCCCTTCCTTTCAACTTTGTTGTGTCACTGTGCTTCAAGTATTTCTTGTAAATAATGTGTAGTTGGATTTTTAAAAAAATTTAATCTGACACTCTTTAATTGGCTAGTTCATTCTGTTTATGCTAATAATTTCTGACATTTTTGGATTTCTACCATTTCTACCATTTAATTTTATTTTCTATTTATAATGCTTTTCTTTTTTGTGTACATTCTATTGTATTTATTGAGTTTCTTTATTGCTTCTATTTTCCCTCTCTCTGTCATTTGGCAAGTATGCATTAGATTTATATTATTTTAAGTGGATTCCTTTAAATTCTTAACATACTATATTGACTTAACAAGGTCTAAAGATGATCTGTATCTTTACGTATTTCCTAAAGCATAGAAGGAACTTAAAAAGTTTAACTCTATAAATCTCTCAATTCTTCTGTGTATTCTACTTATATCTTATTTTTAACACTCCCTGCCACCAAATTAGTCATTACTGTTATCATTTGAAATAAATTTATCCATGTTTAACCAAACATCTTTATTCAAAATAGCTTCTTGTAGCCTATTTTTACATTTAAGATCAAAGTACAACCTTAAATAGTTCTCTAAGAGTCTTCGAATAATAAACTCTCTTAAGTCTTTGCCTTTCTAAAAATATCTTTGTTTTTTCTTTGTTATAAGACATCTTCATGTTTGAAAAATAAACTTAGCTGGGTATGGAATTCCATGTTGAGAACTTTTTCTCTTAGTATATTGAAGATGATATTCCATAGAATGCTGGCTATCTGCTCCAAGTCTTCTCTATATAAAGCCCACTCTGGACCTGCTAAGCCAATGGACTTTACCATTTTGAGGGGTCCTGAACCCATAGGAGCCTGCTGAAAATCATATAATCTTCTCCCTAAAAAAATGGATAAAATGTTACCTATTAATTTAAGAGTTATGGATTCTCTGAAGCTCATCCTAGGCTTCAGATTAAGAACACTTGTAATAGAGCCTCCAAAGGTGGGAGGTCTTTCCAAGTGAGAGGCAGGCCCCATACCTTTCTGTGCAGAAATTTGGCCCTAAAGCTCCTACCCTGATGGACGGTGTGCTGGACCATGTAAAAGAGCCTCTTTTGTCTGTCTAGCCTAAGCTAGACAGCTTAGGCTGAAAGAGACAGTAGTAGAGAAAATAAGCTCATCCAATGTGAAATAAATTGCTAAAGGGCTATCCATGTAGAAGCTGAAGGTGAAACACAAGTTGCTAAGATATTACTAGTCTGTCTATATAACCACGAGTAGTTAATGGTACAGTTACACCTACATGGTACACCTCAAGAGGGGTGTTTAAAAGGACTTTCCAATAGGAATTACTTAGATGTTTCCATTTCAATGCAGTCAATAGAAGGTTCTTGTTAACCAGGCATTGGAAACTACAAAATGGCATTGTGTGGGATAAGAAGAAGGCTACAGAACTGAGCAGAGCCCTACAATGGGGAGATACGGGAGTCTTTATTGGCCACAGTCCTGCTCTTTATAAGCCCAAAGGAGAGCAAAACCTTTTCACCAATTGATCTCCTTCACACGTTGAATGAGATTATTAATAGGAGGGAGCCATGGGGGAAATTCACAAGAGAATGTACAATTTCTTCTTCATCTTCATTCTTCAATAAAGTTTTATATAACATCCATTGTGACCGAGGCATGTCATCAGGTGCTGGGTTCACCTTAGTAAAACATTTTTTCTCTACTCCCCCTTCCATACTTTATAGGCCTGAGAAACGAAACAGCCCTCCCTACCAACTACCACGCCCTCCCCTGCTGCCATGCACACACATCACATTGTTGCCACAGACAGTTAAGAATGGGTGGGTGGGTGTTCTCCTTACACCTTGTAAAATGAATTGAGCTAAATTATAGCCTCCCATTTATAAAACAGTGGTAGTCTAAAGCTGCAGAGTGCAAAATTCAGAGATTGCCATAGTAACTCTGCTTTTCCTAGGAAGTAATTGAAAAAAGGCACTTTTTATAAAAATAGAATAGTGATGTTCATATCTATAAAGGAATTAATTTACTGACTGATAGAGAGGAAAGAAGAAAGATGAGCCATTGAGCTGCATTTTAATGTGATTGTGATTATCCCCAGGGTGGCAAGCAGCTTAAACTTGTTCTTTTATTTTTGCAGCAAAGAGTGTTTTTCTTTTCAGCTTGGTTTGTATATAGAAATAGTTTCCAGAAATATATAGAGTAATAAAGAATTAGAGAGCACATTTGGTAAAACACTGAAAAGCTCCAATTTGTTTCTTGTCATTATCAGTTTGATGAATGTTAAAATTGCTTGCAGGATATTTAATCGCTGTTCATGATTAGTATAGCAGCCATACTAAAGGAATAGCTGAGAATGTGCCATTAGCAATTAGGGAACTCTAGCCTATCACAGGTGCCATCATGAGACCATAGACACAAATATATGAAGGAAAAATGATTAGGCTAGGAAATAATAATGATGATAATCATGTTCTAGAAATACTATTTAGAGGGTTGATAGAATTTTGATGAAGGCTTATAGATGTGTATATTTATATGTGTGTGGTATAAATATATACCATATATATTCCAGGGCCTGTTCCCTGGAAATTTCCCTCCAGAGAATTAGAACCATTCTCAAGGTAATTTTTTAAATTTTCAAATCAGGTTCCAAGCTGGCTAAAAAAATGCTCCAAATGAATGGATCTCATATGGTGAAATATTAGGCCCTATGGCAGGAATGGGGAGGAGAGTTTGAGGATATGACCCTCCCTAGAGACCAGTGAGATCACACCCTTGGTAAAGTTGGTCCTAGCTGGTGGGAGGTGAGAATAATGTGGTTTTTCTTTTAGGACTATTTTAATTTTAATAAGAGAGAGAAATTCTTAAACTAGAGGATCAGAACTTCAGATAGAATCTCAGGGATACATAACCTGGTGTGGGAGTTTTGGATGGATGGTGACTAGGGGCTGCATTGGGCTCTACTTAGGATTTATATGTACAGTCATACACCACATAATGATGTTTCAGTCAATGATGGACTGTATATATGACGGCATTCCCATAAGATTATAATACCATATTTTTACTGTACCTTTTCTATGTTTAGATATGTTTAGATACACAAATACTTACCACTGTGTTATAATTGCCTGCAATATTCTGTACAGGGACATAATGTGCAAGTTTGTAGCCTAGGAGCAATAGATTATACCATATAGCCTAGGTGTATGGTAGGCTATACCATCTAGATTTGTGTAAGTACACTCTATGATATTCACACACTGACGAAATCACCTAACAATGCATTTCTCAGAATGTATTATCATTGTTAAGTGACATGTGACTATATTATGATGTTTCTTGTACTCTAAAACAACAGTACTATTATTCATTTATGTATGTGCTTCCTTTGCTAGAATATGAGCTCACAAAGGGAAAGAAGGATAGAGTCTTAATTACCTATAGAGTCACAGGCCTAGCATAATTCTTGAAATAGAGAGTGGTAAATAAATGCCTCCTTGATTGATTGATTGATTAAATGAATTGATCCACTGAAGCAGGTTCACATGCAATTTACTAAGGCCATTCTTGCTCCCTGGACATTGACACTGGCTTGTCTGACATCATAGTTACCTTTACTGCTATGGCCCTTAAGAGAACTTTCCAGTAAATTTTTTTTTTTCTAAAAGAAAAGAGCCATTATTTACTGAATATTTGCTATGAGCCAGGCAATGGGCTGAGTACTTTACATATCACTATGTACATTTAATCTTTTCAAAAACCATGGGAGGGGTAAGTGTTGTTAATAGTCCTACTTTTCAGAGAATGAAACCAAGGTCCAGAAAGAATAAGTAACTTGTCTGAGATTTTGTAACTAGCAAATGGCAGGATCAGAATCAGAAATCAAATAGTCTAGCTTCCATTTTTTCCCCTTTGTTCCCAGGACACTGAATATAAATGGAAATAAGCCCAATTCTTGGATCTTAGAAATTGGGGTAAAGATCTTTTAATTGTGGGCAAGGGAAGTAAGGAAAAAAGGTGCATTGGTAGATCACAGGAAGAATTATGTCAGGTCTTTGATGAGAGCTGAAGACCTAGGAAGCATTTTCTAAATAACAGAAAACAATTGTGATTACATTGTTGGATTAGATTGTGGCATCTTAGTGTGGGAAAGGCCACAGTATTCTCAGTGGTGTGGCACTCAGTAAAATAAATCACTGTTGTCTAGGGCTTGTGGTTTTTAAAAGCACTTTCATGTGTTGTTTTATTTGATCCTTACACCCTCCAAGGTGTGCAGTGCAGATGTGGCAGTCATTAGAGCTGCTCAATATTCTGGTTCCCTTCTTTGGGCACAGGGTAGATTGCATTTACCTGCTTCTTTTTAAGTTGGATGTGACCATATGAGCTGCTTTGGCCAAGAAAATGTGAGTGGAAATAACACGTGACAAGGTGCCATGTTCTCTTTCCCCTGCCACGATGATGGGCAGTGTTGTGGATAGTGTTGGCTCATTAGCCTGTGTGCTTAGAGTACTGACATGGGGAGGGCCTGCATTAAAATAGTGGAGTCATAATCTGCATATCAACACCTCCTATATTTTATACCTTACCAGGTGCCAAAGGGCCACCAGAGAAGACTCATTTCTAGCCCTCAATCTAAGGCTATGTCATTTCCTAATCCTTATCATATTGCACATTTTATCCCAATTTCTGCCCCCAAACATGTCTGCCCCCAAACATGTCCCCCCCAAACAAGTAATGAGGGTAGAGCTGCTCTCCCTGGGGCGCTGGTAATCAGGCATGAGGGCACTCGGTGCCAGGACCAGGATGGCAGAATTAGGCACTTAGTGCTATAGGTGTAAGAATACCTAGTCCTCCTTTTCTCTTCACATTTGGGATTTGCAAAGTGGAGGGTCAAACATTTTAGGAAACAGTAACAGTGTCCAACTTAGAGTTCCTGCTTGCTGTGTTCACCTTGGCACATCCAGTCCGCAACCAGCTTCAATGATGCTCATGAAATAGAATATTTTCCTACTTTTCAAAATCTACCACACTATATCTTAAGTGACTTATTGGTTAAGACTCAGATTTAGGGTTTGTTTTGTTTTTATTTTCCCCATCTCAAAATTAGCTAAGTATGAAGATGAAACAGATTCTGTGTGCAAGATATCTTGGAGATTAAAATCAAATCTCAGGAAGAGATGCTGAATTACAAAGAGAGTTTATTTAGTTAGTTGACAAACCATGGTGGTTGCTGGCATGTAGGCAATTTAGATTTTATAGGCTACATCTGTGCACACTGCCTATCAAAAAGACATCCCCGCCTAGGAAAGATCCTCCAACAGAAAGGACAGCTGGACTCTAACTGGATGGCAATGGGAGTAATTTCCTTGAATGTTAAACCAATCTACTTATCAGTGTGTGATGATCACTCAGCTGAACTGTAAAGAGCACAGGACCCTTAGTTATCTGCACCAGCTGCTCAACCAGTTTTTATTTTGGGGATTGAAATCCTAGTTTAATGTGTCCTAGTTGACTAATGAAGACAATATATTCAAATATATTCAAGTTTAGGGATGTTGATATTTTAGGTTACTTTATACATCAAATGATTTATCTGAAGTCAGGAAACAACTACTAAGAGTCATAGTACCCCGAATTGATCACTTGAATTTTATATATTTCTGGTGCACAAAACACAGTCAAAATAAGATGGGATGTTACTAAGAAAATTCTCTGCCTTCAAACTCTTATTTAAAATGGCCAGAAGATGATAGAGGCAGAATCCTTTAAGGAGAATGCCCTTCGCTAGAATCTCAGCTTCCATCAAGCGAAACAAAACAACGGCTGGGAGTTGCTGGGGTGGTTTGATGACTAATCTTTAATAGTATATGTGCAATAACAAATGATAGTTATCATGAGTAATTGTTTCCTCATTGTGTGATACACAGTCATGCAGAGGGTGGCAGTGAGGATATGTGGCCCAGTATTTCAGGGCCATTTTGTGTGTAAGGGTCTGTGCAAGATGAGAACTCCTATAGGAAACAAGCAACATAGAGCTGCCATATAGGCAAAGTGGAGGCAGGAGGCTGGACTTCTCCTCTCAGGCACTGGCTAGATAATTAAGCCAGCAGCAGGAGGCAAATTAAAACCTTATTGGGAAATTCTAAATAGATAGGTGTTTGTGGGTTCTGGATACTTCTCCAAAGCTCTGGAGCAAGACTAAGTGTGGGAGCAGGCATCAGCAAGTCTTCCCACCAAGCAGGATGTATCCTTTAGCAGCTCTCAAAGTTCCTAAAAACCATAATGCTGCCATAGTGAATGAGGTCTGCATGACTTCTTATTTTAAAAAGAAATAGGCACAATGAGTAATAATAGTTGAAGTTGAAATTCCATGAATAAGATTCTTTTGTATGTGGTCTTGTATTTCTTTAACTCTTACTCCACAAGGCATTTTCTCTTAGAGTTGATACATATATGCACACAATTTTCTTATGCACATACTAATATGTGTTATTTGTACACATTCATTTGTAAATTTGCTTTTTTACCAAAATATGATCATACCATTTGTGTTTTACTTTTTTTCACTTAGCAATTTTATCAAACATATCTTTCCTTATTAGTATTTATAAAGACCTACTTTATTCTTTTCATTTTTTTCATTTATTTATTTATTTTTTTTGAGACAGAGTCTCACTGTGTTGCCCGGGCTAGAGTGCTGTGACATCAGCCTAGCTCACAGCAACCTCAAACTCCTGAGCTCCTACTGCCTCAGCCTCCCGAATAGCTGGAACTACAGGCATGCGCCACCAGGCCCGCCTAATTTTTTCTATATATATATTTTTAGTTGTCCAGCTAATTTCTTTCTATTTTTTTAGTAGAGACGGGGTCTTGTTCTTGCTCAGGCTGGTCTCGAACTCCTGACCTCAAGCAATCCTCCCGCCTCCGCCTCCCAGAATGCTAGGATTACAGGCATGAGCCATGGTGCCGGGCCAAGACCTACCTTATTCTTTTAAAATGGATGTGTTGTATTCTGTAGTAGAGGTCCTCAACCTTTTTGACACCAGGGGCTGGTTTCTTGGAAGACAATATTTCCACAGACTGAGGTGGAGGGATAGTTTCAGGATAATTCAAGCACTTTATATTTATTGTGCACTTTATTTCTATTATTATTATTACATTGCAATATATAATGAAATAATTATACAAACCTTTCTGCTAATGATAACCTGTATTTTCAGCTGCTTCCCAGCGCTAGCATCACCACCTCAGCTTCACCTCAGATCATCACGCGTTAGGTTCTCATAAGGAGCATGCAACCTAGATCCCTCACATGAGCAGTTTACAGTAGGGTTCATGCTCCTGTGAAAATCTAACACTGGTACCAGACTGTGGCCCAGGGGTTGGAGACCACAGTTCTATAGTATAGAGGTTTCATAATGTATTTAATTATTCCCCTGTAGATGAGCGTTTTGATCGTTTACCATTTTTGTTGCTATTATAAACAAAGCTTTAATGAGTATCATTGTGTGTGTATTTGTGCATCTGTGTATTTGAGCATTTCTATAGGCTAGTTAGTAAAAAATGGAATCTATGAATCAAAAGAAATACTTATTTTTAATATTGACACATGCTGCCAAGTTCTAAAAAGTGACTATAGCGATTTATATTTTCCTCCAAAAGTGTATGAGAACGCCTATTTCCCTACATTTTTATCAAAACTGGTTATTACTAAATCATCAAAATTTTTTCCAATATGGTAGGTAAAATTATATCTTATTTTCATTACTTTGATTATTGGTGGAGTTGAATGTAGTTCTATATGTTTTTAGTTATTTGCACTTCATCTAAGTGAATTGCTTGCTCATGTTTTTCATCCATTTTTCTATTGTGGTTTTCTATATTTTCTTAGTAATATATTATGGCTCTTAACCCTATGAATATTATATGTTGCAGGTTTTTCTTCCCCAGTTTTCTTTTGGCCTTTTAATTTTGTTTAATGTGGGTTTTTCTTTTTCTGTAAGAATTTGAAATTTTAGTACATTTAAATCTGTTCATTTTTCCCTTTATGGCTTTTTAATTTTGTATCATGCGCATGAATCTCTTTTTTCTCAAGATTTTAAAAGTATTCTTTATCATTTGAAGTTTTATATTTAGATGACATAAATATTTAGGTTTTTAGTCCATCTGAACTTATTTTTTCTGATTGATTCAAGTAAGAATGTAATTAGGCATTAAAATATGAACAACCTATTTTCCCAAAAGCATAGGACACATGCTGCACTTACTATCTCTATGTAGAATAGTTTATCCTTTCCCAATTATTTGAAATATCTATTTATCTCACAATAAAATCTCTTGTATAGCTGAATCTATTTTTGTACTTTTTATTCAGTTCTGTGATTAAAACACTACCATACTGTTTTAGTTACTTTAAGCTGTATTTTCTTGTCTGAGAGGATGAGTCCTCGTTTCTTTTTTCAAAATGTTTCTGTGTATTTTTCCACATTTGCTCTTTCAAATGCTATTCATTTTAGAATATGGCAGTGATAATCTCAGAGGCAGTTTCCTTGGGGCTAAACTTGAAGATTATTTAGTCCTGGTCCAACCCTTGCACTTCTAGTTTTCTAACCTTTCCCCCAAGCATTATCATATCTTAAATAATAATAGGCCAAAAGAGATATAGACTTCCCTCTGTCTGCTAATTAATACCTTCTGAGGATACTTTTCCCTGTGCCTATCATTCAAATAGTCCTAGCCCTGAGATCCGGTAAGCTTTTGTTCCAAATATCTATTGCTACGCAACAAACCACCCCAAACCATAGTGGGATAAAACAATAAAAATTTTATTACATTTCCTGATTTGGGGGTCAGGAATTTGGGCATAGCTCAGCTTTTATTTTACATGATGTGAACGGGGGTAACCCAGTGCTAATCTGCTGGTAACTCGTCCAGTCTGGAGGGTCCAACATGGCTTTACTCACGTGCCTGGTGTCTTTGGGGCTGCAATGGCTGGAAGCCTGGGCTCAGCTGGACCCCTCTACCTATGCATATGATTTCTCTAACATGATAATTGGACGCACGTACCTGTTCAATGCTCCAAGAGCAGGCACTCCAAGAGACAGGAAATGGAGGCTGCCATTCTATTAAGATCTGACTTCCCAAACTGGCACGACATCACTTCTGCAAGATTCTGTTGGTCAAAGCAGTAACAGAGCCTGCCTGGATTCAAGGAGTGAGGGCGTAGACCCCACCTTTCAATGGGAAGAGCATCAAAGAATTTGCATGTGGCAGTTTCTAGGGATTATTTGGGGCATGCTTCCATAGCCTTTAGAACCTAAAGTCAGAGCCATGTGATGGCTTTCTTCATTGTTTTATGAACTCCATAAATATACATATACAATTTATGTGAGTATGTGTGGGTGGTGATATGGGGACATTTGAATTCAAACAACCTGATCCTTGAAAATAATTCATTGTTGTACAGTGACTGGTGACCGGCCATTAATTTGACTTGCCGTTTTCAAAAATATCCTTGTCAAGTAGAATTCAGGTGGCTGGAGCACTGTGCCTGCAAGCCCAAAATCAGGGTGTCAGTCCCCATGTCAGACCAGAAAACTTCTGTAGTTCTGGCCTCAAGCTAGAGCCATCTGCCTTGCATGTGTGGGTATCCAAGGGGCAAAGCTGATAGATAACCATTTCGGAGAAAAACAAGCCCAGGTTTTTCTGAAGTTGGGTCGGTGATGTCATATTAGTGCATAAAAGCCATTGCATGTGAGTATTTGAGTATTTTGTACATTTGAATAATCTAGCAGAAAACTGTTTTAATTAATTTTTTTGCAAGTAGCTTTGTGTGTTCTCAGGTAAATGGAAATGAGGGAGACTTTTTTTTCCACTTTTTGTTCTCTTTCATCCAAAAGTGCTATATAATCTTTCTTCATTTCAAAATCTCTGTGATTCATCAGTTCGTTTTCTTTAGGTTGATCACAACCTTCTCTGTGTTTCTCTTCCTCATTGGCTTAAAAAGTCATGTACTTTCACCACAGAACAGGGTTCTTAGAAACAGGTGGTGAATTGTGCCTATAACCTGAAAAAATTAAAATACTTTGTTCAGTGAGTTGAAAGTTTTCTTCTCAATGCTACCTTTCTTATTATTATCAATACGATGGCAAATGTATTGCATATTAATGGTATGTGTGATTCTCTTAAGCTGTTAAATCCGTTTTAGCTTAGGTTACCCATCCTCCCACATGGTGTTGAAGTGGGAAGGCAAGACCCTTTGTGTCACAGATGAAAGGAATGATTTGTCTCAGCTGCGAATGGGAAATCATTCTTTTCTGTGTCTTCATGTCTAGCCTGCTCTGGCTCATAGTAAGTACTCAATAAATATTTATTGAGTGAATGGCCAGGGCAATGATTTGAATGTACTGGTCTCCTATTTCTAGTCTTTTGTTTGCCCTATTGAACCCCATCCCATCGTCTCAGAACATACTGTGATAATAGACTACTCTCAGTTTCTGAGAAAAGGCAAATGTTCTGTTCTAGCAACATCGCAACGGGATGTTGTAATTGCTGTAGACGGTGCTCTTTGGAGACCTTTCTGGCATGGAGAAGCCTGAAAGCAAAAATCAAAGAAAAGATTGCTTCTTGTAATTATTTCTGTGGCCATGTTGCTGAGAGAGTGTGACACATGCACCTTCCTTCTCTTTCTCTGTAGAAAGGCACCTCCCTGGCCCTGGTGGGTATAAACTGCAATATCCCCACCCAGGACTTATGTCAACAGATATGCAAAAATCACTGCTCCCATAACAATAGTGACTTATATAAGGTAATGCTGCCTCCTCTTTGAGTCTTTAGTGCTGGGCATATTTTAGGTATATATGGGTCTCTGTGCTTTAAGTCCAAGGGGACTGGTTTCAGACACTCATGTTTATTTTCTCACCCATCTCTCAAGAATCCTTTTATTTCTTGATATATTGGAAATTTTACCTTTATTTTGTATTATAGGTAATGAATCCCTTCTCATATTCCTACATACCTTTCCCCATTTGACTTTCCCACCTTCCTCCTTCCCAGCCTTCAAGAAAGACAATACCACTAGCTAATCAAACATTTGCTGATATACTTGTTACTTTGAAAGGAGGCACAAATTTAAATGTACTCAGAGGCCAAGCAAAAAATGAAAATGAGGGAACATCTGGTGTAAAATAAGACAATGAAGCAGGCTAGGGCTAGATTGGGGAGATTCTGCCCTCTCTAAAGACATTCAGAATCTTTTATTTTTAAGGCCATGTGGGCCAATCAAACTATGTCTTGTGGCTGAATCTGGTCTACTCACCAAAGAGTCACTGTCTCTATTGAATCTACAGGACACTGGATATTCTCAAGGGGGACCTCTTGAGACTTTCAAAATCATGTATATCACCATGGCATACAATTTCCCCCATAAAATGACACAAAATATATGAAAATTTTAAGTGAACCCTTCAACACTGAATGAAAATATCGTAGAACAACAAAGTTGGCTATGGCCACTCAGCTTCACAATTTGATTGTTATCTCTACAAAATTGTAAATTACTGTGTGTAATAAACCAGTGGCTTGGTTGCAGATAGTCAAAGCTATTACCGATAAGTCTTTCAAATACCAAGGAGGTACTGGCATCCTTTTTACCTCTGCCACTAGATCTTTGTGCATGTCGTTTCCATTGAATGGGATATTCTCCCCACCGCTGCCCTACACCCTCCTTAACTGCTTCACTTACTAACTGTAACTTATCTTTGCTATTTCAGCTAGTTTTTACATCTTAGGGAGACCTTCCTTGATTCTCTCATTCTAAAACCATATCTCACTCTGTCATCCATGCTGGAGGATCTTAGCTCATCATAGCCTCGAATTCCTGGGCTCAAGTGATCCTCCCACCTCAGCCTCCTGAGTAGCTGGGACTATAGGGGCACACCACTATGCCTGACTAATTTTTTAATTTGTTGTAGAGATGGAGTTTTGCTATGTTACTTAGGCTAGTCTTGAACTCCTGATCTCAAGTGATCCTCCTGCCTCCCAAAGTGCTGAGATTACAGGTGTGAGCCACTGTGCCAAGCCTGGATATTTCAAATCAATGGAATTATATTATACATGCCCTTTTATGTCTGGCTTTTTTCACTCAGCATAATATTTTTGAAGTTTATACACATTGTAGCATGCATCAATACTTCAATCCTTTTTATGACTGAATAATGTTCCATTGTATTTATAAACCACAGTTTGTTTATCCATTTATCTGTTGATGGACACTTGGGCTGTTTCTACCTTTTGGCTGTTGCGAATAGTGGTGCTGTGAACATGCATGTATGTGTATTTCAGTACTTGTTTTCAGTTCTTTTGGTTATATATCTAGGAGCGGGATTACTAGGTAATTCTATGTTTAACATTTTGAGGAACTGCCAAAACATTTTCCACAGTAACTACACTATTTTACATTACCACCAGCAATGTGTAAGGAGTCCAATTCCTCCACATTCTCTTCAACAATTGATATTTTCTATTTTGAAAAAAGCTGTAGCTGGCCAGGCATGGTGGCTCATGCCTGTAATCCTAGCACTTTGGGAGGCCAAGGTGGGAGGATCACTTAAGCTCAGGTTTTGAGACCAGCCTGAGCAAGAGTGAGACCCCATCTCTACTAAAAATAGGAAAAAATTAAGCAGGGGTGGTAGTATGCATCTGTAGTCCCAGCTACTCTGAAGGCTGAAGCGGGAGGATCACTTGAGCCCAGGAGTTGGAGGTTGCAGTGAGCTACAATGATGCCACTGCACTCCAGCCAGGGTGACAGAATGAGACTATCTCCAAAAAATAAAATAAAGTAAAAGCTATAGCAGTCCTAGTGAGTGTGAAGTGGTATTCATTTTGGTTTTGATTTGCATTTCTCTAATGACTAATGATGTTGAACATCTTTTCATGTGCTTTTTGGCCATTTGGATATCTTCCTTGGAAAAATGTCTTTTCATGTTCTTTGCCCTGTAGGGGCTGAGGAGTTCCCCTTGGTCTTCTGAAATTTTGCTGAAAATTCAACTCATAAAAGGCAGATTAATTGGGGAAAGGGCATAAAAATTGATTTAACATATATACACGGGAGCCTTTGGACTGAAGACGCAACACCCTAATGAGGTGCAGAAGCTTTTATACCATCTTGAGGTTATAGGAAGAATAGGGGCTTGGATCCTGGCAAAACATGTTATGGGAATGGGGGAGAAGAGGATTCTGTTGAGGGGCAATAAATGATTACTAGGGAGTATTCAGTGGGCTTGAAAAACACACAATGGTCTGGGGCAAAGTCTGTTGGGCCCATAGAGTAGACAATGGTTTGTGACAAATCTGTCCAGGTTTGTTGATAGACTTCAGTCTTCCTTCCTTGTGATACGGGTTCAGTTAATGAAAACTCAGGGGAGGGACCAGAGGTAATTATTTTCTTCTTTGTTAGGTCTGGACTTTGGACAGATAAGGGAATTTCAGAGAACCCTATCCTTTGAGAGAGATGGTGGGAGGTGGAGTGAGGGGGAGATCAGAGGGACCTTGGGGCTTCTTCAGTTCAGCATTTCAAAATGCCATATTTTGGGATATCAGTTTCTAAGCCCCAATGCACATTTTTAAATTTAACTTTTGGTCTTTTTGTTGTTGAGTTGTAAGAGTTATTAAAATGTGTTGGGTACTAGACCCTTATCAGATATATGATTTGTAAATATTTTCTCCCATTCTGTGAGTTGTCTTTTTGCTTTCTTGATGGTATCCTTTGAACAAAAGTTTTCACTTTTGATAACGTCCAATTTACTTTTTCTTTCATTGCTTGTGCTTTTGGTGTGATACCTAAGAATCGATTGCCGAATCCATGGTCATAAAAATTTACTTTTATGTTTTCTTCTGAGAGTTTTATGGTTTTAGCTCTTATATTTAGGTTGTCAATCCATTTTGAGTTAATTTTATATATGGTGTAAGGCATGGGTCCAACTTAATCTTTTGCATGTATATATGTAGTTTTCCTATCACCATTTTTTGAAAAGACTATTCTTTCTCCATTGAATGGTCTTGGCACCCTTGTCAAAAATCAAACATAGATATATGGGTTTATTTCTGGACTCTCAATTCTATTCCATTGATCTACATGTCTATTCTCATGCCACTACCACCACATTGCTCTGATTGCTGTTGCTCTGTAGTAAGTTTTAAAATCAGAAAGTGTGAGCCGGGCGCAGTGGCTCACGCCTGTAATCCTAACTCTCTGGGAGGCCGAGGCGGACGGATTGTTTGAGCTCAGGAGTTCGAAACCAGCCTGAGCAAGAATGAGACCCCGTCTCTACTAAAAATAGAAAGAAATTAATTGAACAACTAAAAATATATACAAAAAACTAGCCGGGCATGGTGGCGCATGCCTGTAGTCCCAGCTACTCGGGAGGCTGGGGCAGGAGGATCGCTTGAGCCCAGGAGTGTGAGGTTGCTGTGAGCTAGGCTGACGCCACGGCACTCACTCTAGCCAGGGCAACAGAGTGAGACTCTGTCTCAAAAAAAAAAAAAAAAAGAAAGTGTGAGTTCTCAAACTATGTTCTTATTTTTCAATATTGTTTTGGCACTGGGTAATTTTTTGTTTGCAGCTGACAGTGTCTTATTCCTTTGCACACCCTCTTCTCTGTCCATTTTACCACTCACACAGCCAAATGTCCTAAGATGCACATTTCTTCAGCTGTTTATCTTTTCTTACAGTCACAAATGTTTCCATGGAGTAGTTCAGGTTTGCTGTGATTTCATGGCATGACGACTGTAAGACTGGTCTGGGATAGAATGAACTGATTGTAGGGGGCTGACATTTGACACAATCATCCTTTTATGACCCATCTAGCTGGTGAGTTTTTCAGTGCTTTATATGGAGTGGGGATTTCTACCCATATACCTGCAAATGTTTCTAAGTTACACTTAGAGGAGCTATCTATATTTTATTTGTGATGTAATCATGATGTTTTATTTTCTTAACCATTATGGAATTGCAGGACCTAGACAAGTGGGCATCTGTTTTAGACAAATGTAATAAATATGTTAGCATTGCCCCTCCCTTACTCCCAGTAATTGACCGAGACAGCATTTTTTAATGGCCCATTACTTATCTGTGAGCGGAGTGTGAGGATGCACCTCTAATATTTAATATAGCTCCTGGCTTTCACTAGGGGCTTACTGTGCCTATTTAGTGTGTTGCTGAACAAAGAAATCCCTGACCAGGTGTGTGTAAGTGTCATCTTGTGCCTAGGGAAGGGTTCCAGCCCCACTGGCAAAGGAATTGCTGCTGGTGATTAATGGACCAGTACTTAAATTATGGTCTAAATTTGATCTAAACCAAGAGGCAAATACCATCAAAGCAATCCTGCATAGAAGGCTGATGAGAAGGAGTGGAAATGTTTATTTTGCAATTAGCTAAGGATAAGGGAGACTCTTCTGATTATTCTGCTCGGTGGCTCTGCAGACCACTGTGCTAACCAACTTTACCCTAAAGGTTGGAGGCCTGTTTAAATCACTTCCATTTCTTAGGCAGGGAAATCACACCTACCTGCAATTTTGAGGGCATATTTACCTACAGCTGTTGTTTGAGTTCTGGTTGCACTTAAAGCTGGTGAGTTTTTCAGTGCTTTATATGGAGTGGGGATTTCTACCCATATACCTGCAAATGTTTCTAAGTTACACTTAGAGGAGCTATCTATATTTTATTTGTGATGTAATCATGATGTTTTATTTTCTTAACCATTATGGAATTGCAGGACCTAGACAAGTGGGTATCTGTTTTAGACAAATGTAATAAATATGTTAGCATTGCCCCCCCCTTACTCCCAGTAATTGGAAGTCTTACTTTCCAAATTTGTATTTCTTTGATTATAATAGGAAACAAAATATTACAGAATATTGTGTAAATTAAAAATGAAATCTCTTACTGCACTTTTGCATCTTTGATGCCTGATTTGATCTGCCTCTTTTGCTTTGACATGCTGTTTCAAAAACAGTAATGATTGGATAAGACACCGTGGACACATTGCATTTAGCTTGGAAGGTGACCATTAGCAAGTCAAGAGGTATTTTTCCTTCTTTCCCTTTTACTTTACTCATAGGTTTTTGGTGATCCAGAGCTATCTGGATTGTCTTAAGGAAGCTGGAAACAAAATAGGAATAAATGGTTCTTGGTCAGGTTCTAATGAAACCTCACACCTGCCAATTAGGCCTGTGACCCATAATACCTGCATACACTTCAGTGTGTCAGGAAAAAGTCAGATGGGCCAGCTGCTCCAAAGCAGGGTGTTTGTTTTGTTTTAATAATTTTATTTTCTATTTTCATGCGTAGGAGGCTAAGGTGTAATTCTGTTAGGAGATATTCGAGGCACATTAAGGAAGGTTTGTGAGGTTTCCCAAAGTCTGAGAAATGCATGACAATTGTTATACCTTGATTTCCTGATGACCTGGTTTGTTTTAGGCTGTCTGTCTCATTGAACAAGCCACATCTAAAGATATACCTGTGTCTTCATATATTTGAGAGGCTCCCCCTTGCAATGACATTGTGGGAATGAGATCATAGAGGACACTCACGTTCCATAACCAAAGTGCCCTTGCTACCTTTTTGAAAAGTCTTCAAGCTATAGGAGCAGAATTGCTGGTGTCTAGGATGGATGTATGTGGGACTGTAAAAACAATGGGGTCAGAGCTGTCTAAGGCAAGCCAGGAAGCAGGTTGAATTTGTCTTTGAAGCTCATCTTGGCTATTATTTCTGGAGACCTGCTCTACTTGTAACTGCAGTTCCTGCCCTTGTCTTTCTGTGCCCCAACCAGGCCATTCTCCTGGAACCATACCCTATGTCTGGGCCTTTCTTTTCCTTTTCTTGTCCACGCGAACTTGCTCCTGTGTCCCACATAGGCCAGCTAATCCTTGATAATGGAATAATAGATTCAGCAATAGGTTTCAGTGGCCTATGAGATAATATTTCAGAGAACCACAGAATCCTGTGACCAGACGTAGGCTCAGCATAGCACTGTGGGTGGGAGACACATTTTGAAGTCAGCCTGCCTGGTTTACTCACCCCTTGAGAGAGTTATTTCACCTCTCTAAACATCGCTCTCCTCCTCTGTAAAATGAAGGTTATGACCTTTCTCTTGAAGGGGAGTAGTATGGATTATATGAGATATGTAGATAACAGGCATGGCCTAGGGCCAAGCCTATAGTGTTCAGTAAGTAAATGAAAGCACTCCCTATCCCATACTAAAAAACAGGTGGGGGTAGGGTGGAAGGGAATCTAGAAATCCATCTCGCCTAACCTCTTTGAGATTAGATGGAACAGGAATAGATTGACTTTAACCTAGAAAAGTGGTTCTGGACAGAGGGAGAGAGAAACCTGCAGCTGAGCCCTTTGATTCTGAGCTGGGGGCCACAGCCATCCTCAGGGTCAGCCTTGGTCCAAGTCTGATCTTGCCACTGTATGATCCAGTGACAGCATCTTTGGACTTGAACACTCAAAATGTTCCTGGAAGGGACCTACTTCATACAGCTGTGCAACCAGCCACCTGGACCCCAGATTCGGTTTTAATGTCAGCAACCCTGATCTTTTAAAGTGCTCCTTTGAGAATATACTGAATACATTTTGTATTGTTTCCCCCTCTCCTGACAGGGCCTCTCTTCCTCTCTCCACGCCCACCTCTTGGCCACCCTCTCATCCTGGCAGCTGCAGGCAAGATTTCTCTCCAGCTGTCCATCAAGTCTTCAAAAGCCAGCCAGAACGTAATTGTAATCTATTTTCTACCTCTCAATAGTAGTGGGTGAAATACAAACACACACACACAGCTCAAAATTGCAAGGAGATAGGAGCCAGAGCTGCCTCATGACTCACACAGAGTCCTGCATGGATAATTACTGCCATTCATTACTGACCCGGGAAAGAAAGCAAGGGTCCGATTGGGTTTTAGTGAACCAGAAGCCTGCCGAGTAAGAAGTGGAAGGAGGGGGCTGTGCTCCCTCTCTTCTGCCCTCTTTTACCCATATGCCATTTCCAGAAAAGTAACATCCTGATGGCCATTCTCCTTCCTGCTCACATCTTTTATTATGCTTCTTTAACATGCAGTTTAGAATCCATACTGTGGCCGGATTCTGCTATGCATCTCTCCCCAGAAGGCCTAGATAACCTTGAGCCAGGACCTAATTTGCCTATTTTCCTGCATGAGGGTAAAATAGGCTCTGTTTCATTAATTCGTGTACACATTTAATCCACAGTTGTCATGAATTCACAGCAACGAGCGAGATTCTGTGGGAAATGTCAAAGTTGCATTCATCCCAACGAAGTGTATGTGCTTCCCTCCCCGCTGTAACCCCTGTCTACTAACATCTCTTGCAGCCAGGCTAGGGTGCCATTTACTGGGTCATCCCGCTCAAAGCGTTCACTCCCTTCTTTGAATTCCCTTGGTTGTGCTTTCTCTTTTATCACCTTTCCTTACATCTTTTACTTGTTGAGGACAGAAAATACTGCAAAGAAAAGGGGAGTATATACAAAAATACATCAAATTAGCTCTCAACCACAGAGTTTTATATACTGTTTGTAGGTGGTTCAGTTAAGCAGTATTGAATGAATGAGCGAATGAATGTTCACATAAGAAACTATATATTTTAAGCTAAATGTCTTGGAATGGCTATGGTGGGAGGCAAGTTCTAATGGAAGAGTAAGATTTGGGTTAGTTGACAGAGATGGAAAGTTCCTTCTAGAACGGGAAATGTTGGAAGAAAAGCATCTTGTGCTGGTACTGGGAGTGAATCTCTGGAATTAGAATACATGAAAGAATACACTAAGGCTGTATTACTAAACATTGTATTACTCAGCATTACCCAATTTTGTCCCTACTATGCCCCTCAAGGATGGTACATCAGCATCCATGTATTTCATCTGGCATCAGCCTTCTTTGCAGGAGCTCATTAACTGTATGGAATTTGTATTGGGTAGTTGAGGCCCTGACTGATAGTTTTAGGACTGTCAAGTTCTGCTTCACATCACAGGCATCTTGTTCTTAGTATTTTGTTATTTTTGGATTCTCAAAAAACAGCACACAATTCCGTATTTATTTTGCTTCCTTATGATTCCTGTGATTCTGCTTTATTTTGCACACTGATTTCTCATAAATTTATCATACAATGTCAGGGATAATCTAGAGAATCAGTGAGAGTGAAGAGACTCATGATTTACTTATAATTCTTAATAATGGGGGCAATTTTAACTGTCACTTATTGAATGTTTACTTCATGCTTAACAGTGTTTAATGTTTTACATGAATCATTTTATTTAACACTCATTTGGTTTCTATAATATATGTATCATTGCTATCCCATTTTACATATGATGAAACTGAGGCTTAGAGGGGTTAAGAAATTGCCCAGGATCATGAAGATAGTAAGCAGTGAAATTGGGATTTGAACTCAGGCAATCTGACTTCAGAGCCTCTGAAGTCAGCACTCTGCAGGCTCTTGCAGCCATGGCTTTTCTCTGTGTCTAGAACCCTGGTCTTGACAGATATCTGGAAAGATAACATTCTTTATCTCCTAGGATCTAGGCAGATCAATGCAAATGTGTCCTCAAAATGACAGATGTCTGAGCTATTTCAGGGATGATTCCAAAGTTGATTTAATGGATTTTTTTATGCACAGGATTATTATTGATTATTATTACATTTTTAGGTGAAATAATTTGCCAATATTCCATACTTACATTTCCCACAATGTTATAATCTTCAAAATTTCAGTCATAGATGCACATGTGTGTTTGTGAATGATGTATCTGATTTAAAGAGCTAATTATTTTAGCTGTACCAATTCACTAAGCTCTTTCCAAATTACTGTGAAACTAAGGTATTCCTAGGAAAATCAATTGAAGTTCTTCAAATGATCTCTAAATGAATCATTTGCTCTTCCAAAGAGCTTTTTTTTTGTTGTTGTTGTTCCCAACAATGATTTTCCCTAGCTGTATCTTCTGAATACTTGTAAAATCTTTATTATAGACTTGAAAAGGTCATCTTGTCTACTCACCTATGCCTGGGCAGGAAATCTTAGATCATATTTCCGGTTTTGATGACCTGTAGAGAGAACCATATAGCCTATCTTGGCAGCTTATTGCCATTCCTAATAATCTAGGTAGTCAGCAGGTACTTCCTGATGTGCAACCCAAATCTCTCATGCTTCCTTGTCTCATTCCATTTGATTGTCATAATATTGCTGTTATCTTGGTCATGGTCCTTTTCCCAAGGCCAGGAAACTACAGCATTTATAACTGAGTTAGTAGTTATGGCCACATTTTTATTTCCTTAAGTGCCTCCATCTTGAACAGCCTTCTGAGTCCCAGTTTTTGTAATGTGGCTGAGGAGCTGTGAGAATACCATCTGTCTGCAAGAATGAGCCTGTTAATGGCTGCACACTTGACTGTGAAAATGGCACTACTCTTCCAAATCAAGATTTGGGACCTAAAGAAGCTGGCCTCGGACACCTAGGTTGACTCTCACTTTGTAGATAAATATGGCATTTGAGGGTAATTGGATGGAAACAGGAGCCTGGAGTGGCATTTATGTAGCCTTTTTGTTTACTGAGTATAACTGCTGTACTCAGCTTTGTATAAAGCATGGGAATAATAGGTTCGAATTAGGAAAATCTACTTAGATGAAATAGCTGGGAAGTTTCCCTAATGAAGAGATCTGATAGACCATGGAATAGTCTTCCCCAGGAAGGCTGGTCTCATTGAGATGTGGTTATTTGCCTAGGAACCAAATAGTCCCCCACTGGATGCATCTTGGGCCATTTTCATTTTGGTTTGTGACTTTGATTTAATTGGAAAAGTATCTCACATCTGTTGTCAACTACCTACGGCTATGTTTTCCATATTCTAGTCCTGTCAGAATCAGTAAGCTTGTTAAAATGTAGATCCCTGGGCCCTATCCCCAGAGATTCTGTTTTATGAGGTCTGCTATAGTCTGGGAATTTCCGTGTTCACCACGTTTCCTGGATAATTCTGAGGCAGATGGCTGTAAACTCTATTTTGGAAAACACTAAGTTACGGCCACTTGAGGAAGATTCCCGATCTTATATAGTAAGTATATCTATGTATTTTTCTTTGTCCCTTATCATCATAATAGCCTACTTTCCTCCATCATCAGAGTCCCCTTCTACTTGCAGACAGGAGGAAATGTCTGGTGAAAGGCTGGAGGCTGCTGAGAGAAGACTACTCCTCAGAGAAGAGTACTCCTCCAAGGAGCCCCTATCCTTACTCAGCCTGACATTCTCTGTGCTTCCTGTGAAGCAGCTTGTGTAGGGTAGCATTTCCCAAAATTCTATGACATGTTAACGTTATTTGAAAAAAGGGAGTTTCCTAGTCAGATAAGTGTGAGAAACACTGTGGAAAACAAAGGCAACCAGATTCCTTTACTGCAGGGTTTCCCAGAGTCTTTATCATGATAAAATCTTCACCATGTCCCAAACTTTATTCACAGAATTTCTCACGGGACTACTGATTCATGGGATACATTGAAAAGCTCCGTGAGTTGAAAGCAAGAAAAATTAGTTTGTAACCTCAACTTCTCACCAAAATAGCTAAGTGAACTGGGATATGTCCTTTATTTCTTTGAACTTGTTTCCTCATCTGTGAAATAAGAATATGCCACCATACTTAGGTCACAGAGTTATTGCGAGGATTGAATGAAATACATTTGTGACAATGCTTTGCAAAATGTAAAGTGTCATTAGTTGTCATTGGGAAACTTACAAATTGCAAACAGGTTTAGAGAGTGGAGAGTGAGCACTGGACAATTCGTATTCATCTTTGCTTAGACTTTCCTTAGATTGACCAAGTGGTCCGATTAATTTCTTTCTATTTTTAGTAGAGACGGGGTCTTGCTCTTGCTCAGGCTGGTTTCAAACTCCTGAGCTCAAACAATCCGCCCGCCTCGGCCTGATTACAGGTGTGAGCCACCGCACCTGGCCAGATTGACCAAGTGGGACTGAAAAATCTGGTCCGCTTGACTCACCAGAATTTGTCTTAGTGCCATGTTAATGATTAATTAGAAATTTTCAGAACAGTGCTTTCTAAATCATTCCACAGATACATTGATTTGACCAAATATTATAGTCCTGGATACTTTTCAGTCAATGTAGAATCAGGACTAGAAAGTAGTGGTTCATGGTAAAGGAGATGTTCAGGGCCATGAGCCAACAGGACAGGGAGAGCTGGACCTGGGAAGAACTGGAACCTGGGGTGTGATGTGGTTATTGGGATGTACCCAGTGAGATGAGTGGTCCCAGGCCAAATTCCGTTGTCTCAAGGAGTTTGGCTAAACTTGAACTCAATAGGTAAGAGTCATATATAAGAGGTCCAATATGGTGAGTAGTAAAGGCAGAGCAGCAGGTACCGCAATGCTTATCATTCAGTAGGTAGAGTGTTATGATTCTGAGTTGTTAGTATGAGTTGGAGCTTGATGACAACTAGCATCTAAAAGCATGAAAATCAAGGTCTAGGCCTTCTGGAGATGAGACCAGAAACATCTGTGTCATATATCAAAGTTCTCACCAAGTAAGCTGAACATTAACTCTGGTGGTGTAACTATAGTACAATTTAGAGAAACAAAAGGGAAACCCAAATATACCTATGGAAGAAACATAGTGGAACTTAAGAAGAAAGGCTGAAAGGGTCATATTTATGGAGTTAATCTCTCTAACACCAGATCTCTGGTTTGGGGTCCAAAACTAATTTGAGACCATATCTGCTGTGACAACCAAACTTCTATATCAGCAGTAATAATAATAGGTAAGAGTTATTCAGTATTTACTTTATGGCAGACTCTATTCTAAACACTTTATATATTATCTCAATTAATTCTCAGACTGCACTATGAGTTAGGCATTTTTAGTATTCTTATTTTATGAATGAGAAATTTGAGGTGGAGAGAAGCCAGATAAATTGTTTTGATTCACACAGCTAATAAGTGGTAGTATGTAGGTCTGAATTCATGAAGCTTGACTCCAGAGCTCTCTTTTTCACTATGCTAGGCTGCTTCCATTCCACCAAAATGACAATGAAAAGTATAATTGTTGAAATGAAAAAAGTTACTATAAAGCTCAGCAAATTTGAGATGGTAAAAGAAAGAATTAGTGAACCTTAAGGATGGATTTATAGAAATTAGCCAATCTGAAGAACATAGAGGAAAAAAAGACATTGGAGAAAAATGCACAGAATCACAAAGACCTGTAGAACATCATAATGCATTACAACATACATGTAAAGGAACTCCCAGAGTGAGATGAGAGAGATAAATGTTCATAAAAAATGTTTGGAAAAAATAATGGGTGAAAATATTCCAAATTTGATGAAAAACATGAGTCTACACAACTGAAAAGGTCAATAAATCCAAAGTAGGATAAATATAAAGAGATTGATACTTATATATGTCATAGTCCAACTGTTGAAAGACAAAGGAAAAATCTTGAAATCAGCAAGGGAAAAACAATTGGTCATGTACAGGGGAGCATCAGTATGATTAATGGCCAACTTTTCATCTGAAAAATGGAAGTCTGAGGCAGTGGGATGGCATATTCAAAGTGCTGAAAAAAATTGTCAATCACGAAATTTATATCTAGTAAACTATCCTTCAAAAAAATGAAGTTAAGGCCGGGCGCGGTGGCTCACGCCTGTAATCCTAGCACTCTGGGAGGCCGAGGCGGGCGGATTGTTTGAGCTCAGGAAGTTCGAAACCAGCCTGAGCAAGAGCGAGACCCTGTCTCCACTAAAAATAGAAAGAAATTAATCGGACAACTAAAAATACATAGAAAAAATTAGCCGGGCATGGTGGCACATGCCTGTAGTCCCAGCTACTCGGGAGGCTGGGGCAGGAGGATCGCTTGAGCCCAGGAGTGTGAGGTTGCTGTGAGCTAGGCTGACGCCACGGCACTCACTCTAGCCAGGGCAACAGAGTGAGACTCTGTCTCAAAAAAAAAAAAAAATGAAGTTAAAGAAAATCCCAGATAAACAAAGATTGAGAGAACTTTTTGTTAGCTGACCTGCCTTACAAGAAATCCTAAAAGTTGTCTTTCAGGCTGAATGGAAATGATAACCAATGATAACTGAAGCTTACAGTAAGAAATAAAGAACATAGGAAATGGTAAAGATGTGGGTCAATATGAAAGATTCCTTAAATATATTTTTCTCATTTTTTCTTTAATTTCTTTAGAAGATATTGGATTTTATAAAGCAATCATTATTAACATAAAGTTCTTAATATTAGGTAGTGTTGAATTCAGGACCAAAAGCATTACATTAGTCTAAGAAGGCACTTTTTAATAGGTGCTATTTTATAATGAAGATATGAGAAGTATATTTATTTATGGCATCACACTCAAAAAGCTGAAACTACAGAAAGTGCAAGGAGATATACATTGATCACAGAATTTATGTAATGAACTTCTCTCATTCTATGAGAAATGGATTTTTTAAAAAAGATAGATTAAAAAAATAAGCAACAACAGTATATGTTTTCGTGAATGAGCACTTGAAAAGAGAAGTGTTTTCTAATTTTGAGGGTTGGGTTTGAGATATGTATATATCTATATATGCTTGTTTTTTAATATAATTATATACTGATATATTTATTAAGTTATATTATGTGTATTATATATAAATATAATACATATGCTTATTTTATACCGGCTACAAAGACATTCTCAAAATTCAAAAATATAAATAACACAGACAACATTCTCTGACCTCAATGAACTAAAAATAGAAATAAACAGATAAACATAGAAAACAAAAATCTTCCACCACTTGGGCATGAAAAAACAAAACCATCTTTAACAGTTCAAGTTAAAAAGAAAATCTAAATGGAAATGAAAGAATACATATAAAATAATAATCATCAAAATACTGCATATTAAAGCTGGATATGGTGGCACACACTTGTAGTCCCAGCTACTTGAGAGACTGAGGCAGGAGGATTGCTTGAGTCCAAGAGTTCAAGGCTGTAGTGCACTATGAGTGCACCTGTGAACAGCCACTAACTCCAGTCTGGGCAACATAGCAAGACCCTGTCCCTAAAATAAGTAAAATACTGCATTTCAGAATTAATGAGAAATAGTTAAAGCAAGGATTAGAGGCAAATTCATAGCCCTAAATACTTAATATTAATAACCAAGAAAGAATGAATGTAAATGAATTAAGCTTTCAACTCAAGAAATTAGAATTTTTTACAAAAACCCCAGTAAAACAGAAGGAAGGATTTAATAACATAGAAGTAGAAATTAATGAAGCAGAATATAGAGAAA
>NW_012149063.1:3551159-3603928 GCF_000956105.1 Propithecus coquereli
TAGAGACGGGGTCTTGCTCTTGCTCAGGCTGGTTTCAAACTCCTGAGCTCAAACAATCCGCCCGCCTCGGCCTCCCAGAGTGCTAGGATTACAGGTGTGAGCCACCGCACCTGGCCAGATTGACCAAGTGGGACTGAAAAATCTGGTCCGCTTGACTCACCAGAATTTGTCTTAGTGCCATGTTAATGATTAATTAGAAATTTTCAGAACAGTGCTTTCTAAATCATTCCACAGATACATTGATTTGACCAAATATTATAGTCCTGGATACTTTTCAGTCAATGTAGAATCAGGACTAGAAAGTAGTGGTTCATGGTAAAGGAGATGTTCAGGGCCATGAGCCAACAGGACAGGGAGAGCTGGACCTGGGAAGAACTGGAACCTGGGGTGTGATGTGGTTATTGGGATGTACCCAGTGAGATGAGTGGTCCCAGGCCAAATTCCGTTGTCTCAAGGAGTTTGGCTAAACTTGAACTCAATAGGTAAGAGTCATATATAAGAGGTCCAATATGGTGAGTAGTAAAGGCAGAGCAGCAGGTACCGCAATGCTTATCATTCAGTAGGTAGAGTGTTATGATTCTGAGTTGTTAGTATGAGTTGGAGCTTGATGACAACTAGCATCTAAAAGCATGAAAATCAAGGTCTAGGCCTTCTGGAGATGAGACCAGAAACATCTGTGTCATATATCAAAGTTCTCACCAAGTAAGCTGAACATTAACTCTGGTGGTGTAACTATAGTACAATTTAGAGAAACAAAAGGGAAACCCAAATATACCTATGGAAGAAACATAGTGGAACTTAAGAAGAAAGGCTGAAAGGGTCATATTTATGGAGTTAATCTCTCTAACACCAGATCTCTGGTTTGGGGTCCAAAACTAATTTGAGACCATATCTGCTGTGACAACCAAACTTCTATATCAGCAGTAATAATAATAGGTAAGAGTTATTCAGTATTTACTTTATGGCAGACTCTATTCTAAACACTTTATATATTATCTCAATTAATTCTCAGACTGCACTATGAGTTAGGCATTTTTAGTATTCTTATTTTATGAATGAGAAATTTGAGGTGGAGAGAAGCCAGATAAATTGTTTTGATTCACACAGCTAATAAGTGGTAGTATGTAGGTCTGAATTCATGAAGCTTGACTCCAGAGCTCTCTTTTTCACTATGCTAGGCTGCTTCCATCCCACCAAAATGACAATGAAAAGTATAATTGTTGAAATGAAAAAAGTTACTATAAAGCTCAGCAAATTTGAGATGGTAAAAGAAAGAATTAGTGAACCTTAAGGATGGATTTATAGAAATTAGCCAATCTGAAGAACATAGAGGAAAAAAAGACATTGGAGAAAAATGCACAGAATCACAAAGACCTGTAGAACATCATAATGCATTACAACATACATGTAAAGGAACTCCCAGAGTGAGATGAGAGAGATAAATGTTCATAAAAAATGTTTGGAAAAAATAATGGGTGAAAATATTCCAAATTTGATGAAAAACATGAGTCTACACAACTGAAAAGGTCAATAAATCCAAAGTAGGATAAATATAAAGAGATTGATACTTATATATGTCATAGTCCAACTGTTGAAAGACAAAGGAAAAATCTTGAAATCAGCAAGGGAAAAACAATTGGTCATGTACAGGGGAGCATCAGTATGATTAATGGCCAACTTTTCATCTGAAAAATGGAAGTCTGAGGCAGTGGGATGGCATATTCAAAGTGCTGAAAAAAATTGTCAATCACGAAATTTATATCTAGTAAACTATCCTTCAAAAAAATGAAGTTAAGGCCGGGCGCGGTGGCTCACGCCTGTAATCCTAGCACTCTGGGAGGCCGAGGCGGGCGGATTGTTTGAGCTCAGGAAGTTCGAAACCAGCCTGAGCAAGAGCGAGACCCTGTCTCCACTAAAAATAGAAAGAAATTAATCGGACAACTAAAAATACATAGAAAAAATTAGCCGGGCATGGTGGCACATGCCTGTAGTCCCAGCTACTCGGGAGGCTGAGGCAGAAGGATTGCTTGAGCCCAGGAGTGTGAGGTTGCTGTGAGCTAGGCTGACGCCATGGCACTCACTCTAGCCCGGGCAAAAAGAATGAGACTCTGTCTCGAAAAAAAAAAAAATGAAGTTAAAGAAAATCCCAGATAAACAAAGATTGAGAGAACTTTTTGTTAGCTGACCTGCCTTACAAGAAATCCTAAAAGTTGTCTTTCAGGCTGAATGGAAATGATAACCAATGATAACTGAAGCTTACAGTAAGAAATAAAGAACATAGGAAATGGTAAAGATGTGGGTCAATATGAAAGATTCCTTAAATATATTTTTCTCATTTTTTCTTTAATTTCTTTAGAAGATATTGGATTTTATAAAGCAATCATTATTAACATAAAGTTCTTAATATTAGGTAGTGTTGAATTCAGGACCAAAAGCATTACATTAGTCTAAGAAGGCACTTTTTAATAGGTGCTATTTTATAATGAAGATATGAGAAGTATATTTATTTATGGCATCACACTCAAAAAGCTGAAACTACAGAAAGTGCAAGGAGATATACATTGATCACAGAATTTATGTAATGAACTTCTCTCATTCTATGAGAAATGGATTTTTTAAAAAAGATAGATTAAAAAAATAAGCAACAACAGTATATGTTTTCGTGAATGAGCACTTGAAAAGAGAAGTGTTTTCTAATTTTGAGGGTTGGGTTTGAGATATCTATATATCTATATATGCTTGTTTTTTAATATAATTATATACTGATATATTTATTAAGTTATATTATGTGTATTATATATAAATATAATACATATGCTTATTTTATACCGGCTACAAAGACATTCTCAAAATTCAAAAATATAAATAACACAGACAACATTCTCTGACCTCAATGAACTAAAAATAGAAATAAACAGATAAACATAGAAAACAAAAATCTTCCACCACTTGGGCATGAAAAAACAAAACCATCTTTAACAGTTCAAGTTAAAAAGAAAATCTAAATGGAAATGAAAGAATACATATAAAATAATAATCATCAAAATACTGCATATTAAAGCTGGATATGGTGGCACACACTTGTAGTCCCAGCTACTTGAGAGACTGAGGCAGGAGGATTGCTTGAGTCCAAGAGTTCAAGGCTGTAGTGCACTATGAGTGCACCTGTGAACAGCCACTAACTCCAGTCTGGGCAACATAGCAAGACCCTGTCCCTAAAATAAGTAAAATACTGCATTTCAGAATTAATGAGAAATAGTTAAAGCAAGGATTAGAGGCAAATTCATAGCCCTAAATACTTAATATTAATAACCAAGAAAGAATGAATGTAAATGAATTAAGCTTTCAACTCAAGAAATTAGAATTTTTTACAAAAACCCCAGTAAAACAGAAGGAAGGATTTAATAACATAGAAGTAGAAATTAATGAAGCAGAATATAGAGAAACAGTAGAACCAATATATAAATCATGAGCTTTTTTTGACAAAAATAATAAAATATATGAATTGTTAACTAACCTAATTAAGAAAAAAGAGAAAGTTTAAATATACAAAATAAAAAATAGAACAAGGGAAGTAATTATAGACACAGAAGAAATTATAAGAATCATGGGAGACTACTTAGCTAATTCCTTGCAAATGAACTTGAACACCTGAATTAAATGGATACTTTCTGTAGGGAAATATACAAAATAAAAAATAGAACAAGGGAAGTAATTATAGACACAGAAGAAATTATAAGAATCATGGGAGACTGCTTAGCTAATTCCTTGCAAATGAACTTGAACACCTGAATTAAATGGATACTTTCTGTAGGGAAATATAATTTAGTGAAAAGATAGATACCAGGCAGACACAAATGAGCATTATTCACTAGTCATTCACAACTAGGATGAAGTGAGAGAGATTATAGGTTCCCCTTGGGCATGGTGTGAGAATTCTTTAGAGAGGATGGTAGAATAGGCACTATATATACTCAACATGTTTCTGATGACTTGATGCTGATATATTTATTTTTCATCTATTAATATGCAATACCAGTGATATACTTCCTCATTTGCTGAAAATGCTTGTGTATTAATAGATACAATTGTTGGCATTGTATATTCCCCCTAGAAGAATAGCAGCACTATAATATAGCACAGCCCTTCCACGAACACCCACCCCTACACCAGGAAGTGACAACAGATTGGTTTTTGAAAAGGTATCTATGAAATAAACACAAATTCACTTATCTGTATGTATCCAATATCACTCTCCCAAATTTCTGTCCCTTCAAAAGGTTACTAGTCAATCAGGTAGAAAAAATGGCTAAAGCCCTTGTAAAGATAAGATATGCTTACAATGTTAGAAAAATAAATGTGGACTTTCTCACTTGGATCCCCTTTACAAACTGCCAGGATTTGTAGCATAATCCATTCAGTAGCAATTATTACAACTGATCTTGAGTTTGATGAAAACAATTGGCCATATTCTGGCTCAGTGGAGACATGACCCAAGCCATCCAGGTGTGAGAGGGTATGCTGCTTTGGTGTCTTTTGCCCTTGAAAGGGGACAAATATTCAATAGTTCATGCTGGGGCCTGTTTCTCTGCCTAAGTCTGTGTGATTCCATTCGTGCAGTTAGTACAGTCTTTACAGAACCTCCTTAGAGCTCGCAGTTATTAACACCCAGTCTTCCTTAGGAACTGCTGCTACATCTCCTCTGGCATTTCATATATCCACTTGATTTTCAATGGAGCCTGCCTGCCTATGCTTCTGTGGGCATTGGCATGTGTGCTGTCTCTGGTGACTCAGGCTCAGATTGCTCTAAGGAACTGCATAGCCTTCCTACCTGGTGTGTGTGCCAGGGTCTGATCATGGTGACAGGTGTTGGTGTTCAGCTGCTAATTTCTCCCATTAGAGACAATGTGGTAGGATCTGATGATACAATCTGTTCATCTGTGGTCTGGCCTGATTTTTCCTGTCTAGAATACATTGCCAACTTTATGGAAACAATAAAAGAAGGAATAGATGCACAAACTGCCCTTTAAATGGTTTTGCTTGCTGAGGAAAAAAAATCCATAGCAGTCAGTTTCTTCTTGTCTATTGTAAATTTATTAACAGTGTGTTGTAATTAGGTGCATGGCTTTGCCTTAGAGGACAAATGGTGCTTGTTGAACTGTGACGTTGATCTGATTGTGGTAAAATGACCCATTTGGTTTTACCAGCTGTGACTTTGGAGGAGCTAAATGACAGAAAACACATAAAACTCAACAGATGAAAACATTCTCAGCTCATACTTCCTATCACTGATCATTCTACATTCCAAACAGAATGTCCTTTGAATTTGCTTGCTAATGTCTTATGATCTGAAAAATACTATGCTTAAGTTGATAGGATGTCAGAAGGGCAACTGGCTTATCAGATCAGGCCCATTTTCTTCGTTAATATGACATAAATTGCTCAGGCAGAATCTAAAAATCTAAAGATATGGTGTCTCATTAACCAAGAGTAATTCCCAACTGGGGAAGCAAAATGTAGCAGTTTGCAATTGTGGACTTCAGAGTCAGACTGCATTTGAAGCCTGGCCACACCATTAGCAGCTTCTGAACTTCTCTAAGCCTTGGTTTCCTTATCTCTAAAACAGGGAATTATATATCTGCCTCATAGGGTTTAGGTGAGGATTAAGTGAGTGAATTCTTAGCATGGTGCTTACATATATTAAGCTCTCAAGAAATGTTAGCTATTTTTTTTTTTTTTTTGAGACAGAGTCTTGCTCTGTTGCCCCAGCTAGAGTGCAGTGGCATCATCATAGTTCACTGAACCCTCTAACTCCTGAGCTCAGGTGATCCTCCCACCTCGGCTTCCCAGAGTGCTAGGATTACAGGTGTGAGCCACTGTGCCTGGTCTGCTATTGTTTTTATTATCATGAATGATTCAGACTCCATAAATAATATTAGAGTCTGCAGAACAATGGTCCAGCTTACAGGAAAGTCTTGGGTTCCTGACTGGGCCTAAGAGAGTAAGGCGAGGAACCATTAATCAGCTCCCCTCAGCCAACTCCCTGAGCAGCACTTCTAACTGAGTTGGTGGGAAATTGGGGTCCAGAAGAAAAAAGGGTTCCCCTTCTGTAGCCTTGATCCTGGCAAAAGAGTTTTGAACCACATTGACTTTCACTGATTTCTTTTCTATGTTAGGAGAAATCTTAGAGGCAGAGGGACAGGGAAGAGTCAGAAGAGGTTCCATGCTACCCAACTCTTCACTTTTTCAGCTCACACAAAGTTGAAACCAGAGGAATGGAAAAAACACAAAGAGATTAACTCTGTGTTTGTGGTCCTGTCCTCTCACTGGTCCCTATGCTGGGTCCTTTTTCCTAAGTTTTTATTCATGACTGTTATTTATTCCAAAGAAAGTTTTGGCCAGTAAAGGTTTACAAAAGGATGCCTCCCAGAACATTCCCATTTCAATAAGGAACTTCTGGGATGGAAAATGATGAGTCTTAATGAGGAAATTTCATGCCCCATGACAAGACAGATTTTTTTAAATGGAAAAGGGGCTTCTATTATCTCTTCATTACCTCTCAAATAAATCCGCCAAGTGCTCCTAATGTCAGAGGAGACTGAACTCATTCAGTTGATGATAGCTTGAAGTTGCCTATTGCAAGCCCCAGATTGGAATTTTGTAAAAGCTTATGTTTCATCTGTTTAAAGAAAGAGCACTATATCACTTCTGGCCTTTCTCTGTTCTCTCATTAACTTCATTTCTGCCCCAGTTATCAAGTTATTGCCATTCTACTCTGTTTTGTGGTACTGGAGTGGACTCGGTAAACATTTCTCCTTTGTCATGTGGCAGGTGTTAAGCTTTGTCAGTAGAGGGCACTGGAAGGCCACTGCAGGAGGAAAGGACCCTCTTCTGGTTTCAGTGTGCTTTTCCCATCTTGTTTCTGTGGCCTTTGGCTCCAGGTGGCATTTGGGCCATCCTGCGGTGTTTGCCCTCCAGCTAGTTCTACCAGCATCTAACCCAGAGGCTTCCCAGTTGAGTCTCAAAGGCACCCCGGCAAGTGGTCTCCTGTTTGCCAGCCCTGGCTTATGTCACCTCAGAGAACTTTACCACCCAGGGCCATAGTCACATCCTTTCCATTGAGGTCTGAATCTCAGCCTTGGGTTTGGGAGCAGGGGCTCTTTCAAATTTGTTTCTTCTTAGGTACTCTGTCTCAGCTAGAGGTCATAGCTGCTTTCAATATCTGCTATCTGTATTCTTTAGAGTTCTCTTTATTCTTCAGTATTTAATCCCCTTTTACAAGTTAATAATTCTTTATATTAAATTTTCCCTGTTCAAATTTCGGATGTGGTTTGTGTCTTTTGACTGGACCCAAACTGATAGATCCTAGAGAATCAGCATGCAAACGGTGAGTTTGGGGAGGAACTGGACATGCATAGCCCAGCTTTTTCCAATTTCCTTTCTCCTGGGAGTCAGCTTGTCTGCTTGATTGTTTTCAACGTAGTAAGCTTTGTGGCCAAGGCTCTGCCCTGAGCGAGGGGCCTGTGGTGGTCCAGCCCCATCCCAAGACTGATCACGTAAGTCTAATTCTGCCTGTCAGTTTGAGAAAACCCATAGCCTACAAATGAAAGCTACATTCTCTAAGATCAGTTCTATCAGTAATAATGGTGTTATTTGGACCCTATCTACTGACTATTTCATCTCGTTTCTCAGTTAGTTCAGAACCCAGACAGGGAGAAGTTCTGCTTTTTATTACTCCCTACCCCTTTTCCTAATGATTTTCATGTAAAACTATTTTAAATAACTTACCCCCAGAAAAGTAATTGATATTCTAAGAAAGCACAGCATGTGTAACCCATGGCTTTGCCTATACCCTGGCCCTCAACCATATCACTGTTATTTTTACCCCACTGCATATATAAAGCTATTTTTTTCTTAAAATGCTAATCTAATTGGGGAGTGAATCTATATCTCTAAAATACTTAGCTATGCCATAATGATCACCTTCAAAGACTACAATCCCAAAGAACCACATCAACAGTCCAGCATTTGATAATGGGAAAACATTTAGAGAACAACATGATCTATTTGAAACATATCCTTCTAAAATCATGAATTAGAAAAAAAAAATCCTGCATTTAATGATGTGTATGAAAAAGAATAGTCTTGTGGTTTCCACTCTGTGTGTGAAGGACCACCTAGGAAAAGGGTCATTAGCCAGCCCTGGGGCAAGGTCTACTTCCCTGACACACTGGACATTAACAGTTGGAATTGATGGTATTGCTGAGTTCTCGTTGAAGAGGAAATTAAGGAACGGATGTCAGCAAATTACCACATTGGCTCAGACAGCGAGCTACACACCCACTCGTCCCCTCCATCATCTCTACTGACATGGCACCTTCTATTGTCCTTGACTTTCTCCTGCATTCTGCACACATGGCTGAATTGCTTATGTGTCCTGTGTGTTTGCATCGGAGAGTACAGCAGAGGGATATGTACCCCAACGTGCTTTAGGGAGAATGAGAAAATGCGATTCATGCCTTTTGTGAGCATTTGAAATGTTGGGGTAGTGGCCAAGGATTAATAGAGCTTGGTGACACCCCTCATCTTAAGCAAGGGCCTGACATGGGGAATGTGTTTGATCTTCAGATTCTGAGTTGACCTTTGAAGCAGATTTGTGCCGGGCTGAAAAGCCAGAAGTGAACACCTTGTCACTTACTGACTCTGAATGGTTAGGAATGATTTTATTATGAGCCATGTGATTTGATGTAGTAACTTTACATTTTAATGATTATAGCCTAACATTGTAAATGGAATTATTTAAGGGACAGAATCAAATAAGTTATTAAGAATCAGAATCAAAGAATCAATAGGTTTGAAATTTAAGTATGAGTCTTTGCTTTTCTCCTTACTGCCTTTGATAATTTCTTCAGTTATTATGGAGTAAAGTATCTAGTTATTAATCATAAAAGCTCCACTTTCTTAGACGGTGGCGATCTCAGGCTGAGATGTGACTTAGATGCAGTTTGTCTTTGCTTCCTTCCAGACATTCCTCCATCTAGTGTTCTCCTTACAAACCTCTTCTCCTGCTTTTCCCTACTTCGAAGGATTGACCTTGGTTAGGAGATCCCTTTGTAGTGGATTTTAGCACTTAGCATGAATATCTTTTCCAACCTGGACCTATCTTTCACATTTAATGAGGGTATAGTTATAGCATTGTGATACTGATTTCTGTGACTTTTCATATCATCTATTTTCTGATTTTAAAGAAATGTCTTCAACCATTTCTTTAACTTTTTCAAATGTTTTCTCTTTAGCAGAATTATAGCATATGTATATTTTGAATAGATCTTGGTCTGTGCCAAGTATATCGTGGTCATTATCTAGAGATACCCACCATTGGAACTAGGTAGCAGATTCTTGTAATAGGGTTCAAAGTTTGACACTGGTGGAGTTGAATAACTCAAGGTCACTATTCACAATGTGTTCTATGGAGTTGTGGCCCAGGGAGCACTATTCACAACCCGTTGGGACCGTTTGGTGGTTGCTTCCTCCTTGGCTCTGTTGCTCCCACTGCTCTGGAATTGCTCACTGAGCCACACTAGAAGATGAGGCAATCAGTGTCTACTTTCTCTGCATTTAAATTACTTGGCAGCATCCTAAGTGTTCACCAGCAAGAGCTATTTGAACCTAAGAAATCTTTTAAAAGTTAGAAATCACACAGGACATGTGGCATGTGTAAGCCATTTTAGCCTTCTTTCTAAAAGTGAGAAAAATAGACACAACCCAGATGTCTACCAATAAAGTGAATGACTGAATAAACTATTGTATACCCACATTGTGGAATATCATTTAGGTGTGAAGTTCATATGGGGTGATCTTTAAGTTGTATTACTGAATGGAAAAAGTACTGTAGTGTGCAATCCGGTTTTTACTGCCCTCAACTATAAGTATATTATAAATATTAATATATTATAAAATTTATATTGTATCTATTATATAATTACAGCACAGGAAAACTGTGTGTGTGTGTGTGTGTGTGTGTGTGTATATTTTTTTTTCTTTTTCTTTTTTTTTTTTTGAGATAGGGTGTTTCTCTATCGTCTGGGCTAGAGAACAGTGGTATCATCATACCATCATATGGTATGATGGTATGACGATACCATCATACCATACATATCATCACTGTAACTTCAAGTTCCTGGGCTCAAGTGATCCTTCCATCTCAGCCTCCTGAGTACCTGGAACTACAAGCATGTGCCACCATGCCTGGCTAATTTTCCATTTTTTGTAGAGATGGGGTCTCACTCTTGCTCAAGCTAGTCTTGAACTCCTGGCCTCAAGTGATCTTCCCACCTAGAACTCCCAGAGTGCAAGAATTATAGGTGTGAGCCACTGCACCTGGCCTATATATAAAAATAAATATTTATAGCAGATATAACAAATGCATATAAAACATCTGAACGAATGCAAGCCATAGTGATATGGGGAGGAGGCTGGGATCAGGGGTTGCAATGAAGAGGAATTTTGCCTTTTACTCTCTATGTTCCTGTACTGGAGAATTTTTTACACTTTGATGAATCATGTATTACAAATAATTATGAACATTTTAAAATTAATTAATTTTGAATAGGTAAGATGCAGCTTAGAGAGAAAAACAATTTTGGCTAGGGCTAGGGCATGATACTGAAGGAAGAGACACAGGCACATGCCTAACTATTCAACTTCGTTAATGGGATCTACCAATTGTGTCAGAATGGCAGCTCTGTTGCTCTAGTTAATAGTCTCAGAACAGTTAATTAATTCAAAGGTCTTGCTTTCTTACTTTTATGAGTAAATAAATAGAATACCTTTTGAACACATTTCTAAGTGTTTAACTGTATGTTAACAATTATTAGTTAATTATTATACTTCAGTCTTTACATCTTCCCTTCTATATCCTCCCTCTCCTTCTCTAACACTCTCCTCGCCTTGTCAACTGGTTTATGTCCCCTCTGTTCAGGACCTGTCTCGAAATTCATAACTTCCAGGAAGCCTTTCTTAATTAACTCAACCTCACTGAGAAATCTTTTACTTAGCGTCTTTGTGGTGAGTGTTCTTTAATGTTTGAGGACTTCATTTCGCACCTTGAGGCATTGCTTGCTAATTGGTTTTCTGTCATTTTTTTGCATATATGTTCTCTTAATTCATCTTCCAAAGTAATGGACTCTTCATGAGATAAAATACAGAAAACAGTGAGGTATATGGGCATTAGAGACAAAAATACCTAATTTAAACTTTGACTCTTCCAATTTTTGCTGAATGTTTTTGCAAAATTTTTTTCTTTTAAACTGCATTTTCCCCACCTGAAACTGGAATAATAATTCCTGTTTTATGGGATTGTTGCACTGTTCAGATGACCTATTTGTGAAGCACTTGGCATGAAACTTTGTAGTAGTGAGCACTCAACATGTGATAGTTATTGACATTCATCTCCTTCTGTCTCCATCCCACTATGTATGGGTATATAATGGTCTTTCCATCAGATAATGTCTATAATGAGGTTTAACATGATTTATTTGCTCCTTTTGGTGATATATATTCAGAGACCCGGGGACATTTGGGCTTCAGAAGTAGAGGGATGGGGCTTATATTGTCAAATCTAACTCAAGTCCACACTCCTTTGTTCTTCAAACCTGCTTGTGGTGAATAATTTTGTCATATCCAACGGAGCTGTTCCATATATGTTTAATTTTTATGCTGCTTTGGGAAGCAAGTCATATTTGTCCTGGCACCATTTCTTGACATATTTACAACAAGTGTATATTTGTGTACATTCATTTATGCAGTCACTTATTCAGCAAAAATTTACTAAGGACTGCTTGCTGAGCACTGTAGATACATATGAAGCATGAATAGGAACATGCCAGGTGGACAAATTGGGGAGAGAACTCTAAACCTAAGGTAAAGCATGTACAAAGGCCCTGAGGCATGAAAGAACAGGACCTTTCTTTGGAGCTACAAGTACTGTACGGTACAGTGATATGGTATTGGGTCTGTGTGGGGAAGTGGTTTGAGATGAGATTGGTTAGACAGACAGGCAAGACCATTTGTATATCATGCAAAGGGGTTAAGATTTTATCATGTTGGCAGTGTGGGTCGACAGAAGAATTTTGAACAAGGAAATAACAAGTTCAGATTTGTAAGTTACAAAGAAATTCTAGCTACCAGGTACAAGATGGATTAGAGGTAGATGAGGTAGAAGGAGGGAGAAAAATAAGAAGGCTGTTGGAGTAGGATGGGTATGAAAGAATGAGTGACCAAACTGGGATGTGAAAGAGGGGATGGGGTGATGAGTAAGGGCCTTAGGAAGCAGACTTGGCAGGACTTGGTGCTTGATTGCTGTATTATTAATAGTTTTCTATTGCTGTTATAACAAATTACCACAAATGTAGCAGCTTCCAACAACACAAATTTATTGTTTTAGACTTCTCATGGTTAGAAATATGACATGAGTCTCACTAGGCTAAAATCAGAGTGTCAGCAAGACTGTACCCCTTTCTTAAGGCTGAGGGGAAAATTTATTTTCTTGCTTATTCAGGTTATTGGCAGAATGTGCTTCCTTGCATTTGTAGAATTGAGGTCCCTATTTCTTTGCTTAGTATCAGCTGAGGCCCATTCCTGTCTTCCAGAGGCTACCTGCATTCCTTGGCTCAGGGCCCACTTCCTCCATCTTCAAAGGCAGCAATGAGAGTCAGGTCTCTTTCATTCTTTGAATCTCATCTGCCTCTTCTTTTTTCTCTCTGTCTCCCTTTTCCACTTTAAAAGACTCATGTGATTAAATTGGGCCCATCCAGATAATCCAAGACAACCTCCCATCTCCAGATCCTTTACCTTAATCACAACAGCAATATTCCTCTTCCCAGATAGAGTAAACCATTAATAGGTTCTGAGGATTAGAATGTGGTCATCTCTAGGGAAGTAATTATTCTTCCTTCTCCAGTTGGATGTGGGGTTGAGGGAGAATGTAGAATCCAGGTTTCTGACTTCAACAACCAGATGGAATGCAGCCTTAAGAAAGGAACGTGTTTGGTTTTGAACATGTTGACCATAAGATGTTGCTAGGAAATCAAAATGGCACCATCTAGTAAGTAGTTAGATACACCAGCCAAATGGCAGATGAGAAATCAAGGAAGGTTAGGAAGCTTTTAACATGTAGTGAGCCCTCAGTGAACATACAGAATGGAAAGAGAATAGGGATAAGAACAGAATCCTAGGACCAATAATATTCTAGGTACAACAGAGGGAGAAGCACTCACAAATGAAACTAAAGAAAACCTAAAAGGTTTCCCTTTACTGTGTCTCTGTCTCTTTTGTCACATCTCTTCCTTTCCCGTCCACCTGGCATACTTTCTCCTCATTTCCCTGGTTTTTGCCTACTCGTAGTTCCTGCTTTCTAAAACTTCAGTTTGCACGTGTGCACTGTGGCCTCTCTAGTCTGCCTCATCACCGTGGATCTTTCAGCGTCAACTCCCATTACTAAATTGCCTTATTCTCTTGGTATTTCTCAGTTCAAGGTTAAAAAAAACAAAACTTCTGAAAAGAATTGAGTTGATCCACTTTATCATATTGAATCATGCTGTGGCATAGGTCACCAGAATAAATTAGGATTGGCTGTCCTGAGGCCAGGTGCCCACATTGGTGCAATCAGCTGCTTCTCTATTTCAGGGATTAGAATAAATCCAGTGTTACTATTCGGCAAATCATTTTGTTCCACAGAGGCTTTGGGGGAAGAAGGTTAACTTTATCTCTATTGTATTTGCTGGACCAAGGATTATGATGTCAAAAATGGGCATATAATAGGTTCAGGCTTCTCTTCACCATTACCCCTCACTCCTAGCCTCATGTAGCCCTAATGCTGACTGCGGCGGGGATGGTCTTTATAGAAATTGAATTTGGGATTCAAACCACAGGAGTAAAGTCCAGGCAGGGAATACTCAAACTGAATATAGTCATTTTCCTTCACTGACCAATCTCTATTCTGCATTGCCTTGGTATGTTTATAAATAGTATCCAAATGAGAGCTAGTTATTCAGATTCATGGGCCTTGCAGCCACTCACCATTCATCAGTTCTGTAGGCTCTCAGCATACGTACAAGGAGTGATGTCTGCATGTCTCTGTATGCCATGCACTGACTCTCCCATCACACTGAATAGGCAACATCTCGTCTTCTCTTAAAGAGAGACACTCTGGGCAGGGTTGCAGCTTGTGTCGGCAGCATTGAGAAGAGCTAAACAAGTAACACTGTTCGTATTTGGTGTTTTTCCTGGATTGTGAAAGGACTAGAATTTATATTGCCAGTCCAAACGCAGTACTATAGTCTTCAAATTCCTTTGCATTTTCGTTATACACAGATAATTATCTTTCACAAGATCTCGATTTACTGAATCAAAGTATGGTGGGCCCCAGCAAAGTCAGGGCATCACTAAGATTAAATGTACTTCTCTAAAACCTAATTCCTATGAAGCCAAGCTTCAAAGATGTTTCCTTGTGTGGGGTTCATGTGAGGCCACAGAAGGTTGGTGATGGCCCAGGTGAGCGATGGTCTGCAGCTGTTCTCCTCAGGCCAACAACGAAGCAGTACCCCCTGCCCATGTTTCCTACCGAGAAAGAGACTGAAAACAGGCAGGCACATTGTCGTCTACACTGTAGTGGACCCTCACCATCTGTTTCTCACTGGACACTTGCCAGATCATTCTCTACTTGTGGCAAAGGGATGCTCTATTCCTGCTTGGCTAGCCAGTGTTGAACCTGCTAGCGTTGTTTCAGTCGAGTCTGTTCACTCTGTCTACAAATGACTTCTCTGTAGTGTGAACTGTGTTGGGGGTGGATTAAGTCTATTAGACAACAGATTGCTTAAGCAGCTCTTCTCTGTGGAACTGACCTTAGTGAGAACAGAGTGAGCAGGAAACCTGAGACAATAAAGGAAAGTTCAAGTCCTGGAAAGGGCCATAGAGATGATATAGGGTAACCTGCTCACTAAAAGATACAGCACCAAGGCTGCCCACAGAGATGAGCTGGGGGGGACATGTGGTTGTAAAACCTCAGACAGCTGGAGCCAGTAAGAAAGGTCAGCCAAACTAGGATTGAAGCTGAAGTTATGTGATGGTACTCTTATTGTTTTTTTGAAATGCAAGGGGAAGATTAAGGCAAATATTGTTGAATGGAATGAATGAGATAAATAGGCAGCCTCCAAAATAACTGAAGGGCAACCTTCAACTGCCACTCTTTCTAGCTGGTATACAGATAATTTAGTGGTTTTTGAATCAGAAGATGTAAAGGGTAACTAAATTCTTATGCAAGACAGATAAATCATATTCTTCTTCTCTTATCATTCTTCCTTCTAACCTTGTCCTTCCCTCCTGCTCTCTCTCTTCAGATCTAAAAGAATTATATAGTCTAGCCTCAAAAAATTACTCAGGTTCTTTGGACCTACCAGACTTTTTTACACCCCTTTGACTTGCTATGTGTTGTTTTCTTTGCCTGAAATGGCTTCTCTCACCTTCTGTGTCTTGAAAAATCCAACCTAATCTTCAGGAACCAACTCAAATTCATCTTCTTTATAAAATCTTCTGGGACTCCCCAGTTTGGGTAAATAGTACCTTAATTATGCTCCCATATATCTTTGTGCTTGTGTTCCTATTATATCATTTACCAAATTGCACTTTAATCATGTAGTAGGATAATACTCTGAAATATCTGACTCAGGATTAGGCTCAGCTGCATATAACAGTGGCTTAAAGAAGATGGAAGTTTGTTTCTCTCTCCTCTTAAGGAAGACTAGAGGGACGCGGTCTAGAGCTGGTGTGGCAGCTTTGCAGTGTCATCATGAATCCAGTTTCCTATCTATCTACTTTGACATATTCAGCTCATAGCTTTCATTTTCAAGTTTATCTGATGTCTATAATGGCTGCTCAAGCTCCAGCCATCACATCCATGCTCCAGGAAGGAAGAAGGGGGAAGAAGAATGGCATGTCTCCTCTTTTTAAAGGAGATTTTCTGGAAATACCATATAACAATTCTCATTGTATGTCATTGGCTAGAAATCAGTCATGTAACCACATCTAGCTGTAAGGAACTCAGGAAATTGTAGTCTTTCTTATGGCAGCAATGTCCTAGAAGAAAAATTATATAATAAGAAGCGAAAAGAGAATGGGTATTGAAAGGCAATTTGCAATCACATTATCTGATACATTGTTTACTTCTGGTAATTCTTGCTGCTTCCCATTCCTCTGCCTATTGAAGCTGAGCAATCTATGGCTTTATGAAGCATTTAGAACCCAGGTGAAAACAAAGATCACATGTTATGGGTTTAAAATTTATAGTCATAATTCTTGTGTGCAGAAATGTTACTTTCTTCGTTTACTGAACTTGACTTGCCCACAAGCCCCTATTTCTATTTATGGCTAGGGCGAAAAAACTCATTAATTAAAGGTAATGTCATCACTTCTGTTTTAAAATTAATTTCTTTGTGGTAAATATTCAGTTAAATCCAGGACTCTTCCCTTCCCCTTTTTCCTGCCTTCTCACCAGGAAGTGGTCTGGTTACCTAAGGGTCTTTCTGCTGTTCTCTTATTCTCTTGGACTTCTAATAATTAGGTATAGTGTATGTCTATCTCCTTCTCTACCCAGGAACCTCTTGGAATTTGTGACATTGTTTTGACTATTTTATATACTCCAGTGCATATTACTGAAGTGGAGACATGGGGAATAGTTAAAAATGTGACTGATGAATTTATGAGTATACTTTAAATGCATCATATAATTAATTCAAATGATACCATAATGATCTGAAAATTCTGTACAATTAAAACTCTATTTCTCTAAAGCCCCTAGCACTATGTTTATAGCTTTCTTATGGCACTAATAATCCCCAACTCTCAGTCATACTGGTTTGTGTGCTTGCCTCACCCCTCGTTAGAGTGTCTGCTTCCCGAAGAATGTTCCTGAGCTATGTAGCTTTCACAGGTCCTGAGAAGGCCAGGGACAAAATAGGTCTTCAGCCAATGAAAATGAATCACTACAGAAATAGGGGCTGGCACTTTACAACTTATCACTAATGAATGACTCCCACCAGGGAAGAAACAGAATAGATTTTTTTTATTAAAGAATTTAGAATATCAATAAAGATAAGTTGATAGTTTGCCGTTAACAAAACTCTTTCTAAAGAAAAAAATTATTTTTGTTTTTCAGAAATCCTCCACCAACTTTACTTCACCCAGAAAAATGGAGTGAGGAATTCAACCACTTCATTTCACAGTGAGTATTCCTACCACCGAAAATTGCTTATCTAGCAAGGCCTTGAACAGTGACTGGAGAAATCCAATCCATGGAGTTTACTTGGCCCTAGAAGTTGTTATGCCTACTAGCACATAGTGACACAGGGTTGTTCCAGTAAATGACAGAAAGTGCCTCTGCAGGATGTGAAAAATGAGGAGTTCCATTGGACTCTTGGTTATAATCAGTCCTCCTGATCATAGGGGTCACATTTATCTGAGAACTGACTCTGTCCTGAGGCAAATATTGCCAACTTGTGTTGTTTAATAAGGGAGGCTACTCAACATCTAAAAACCTAGTGCCCACACTGGGACCAGAGAGAAGACAGAAGAAAGTAGCAGCCTCCAGCAGAGGTTTTGCAGCTTGGAAGTTGGGCTTTGCTCTAGGATCTGTAACTGGCTTCATAAACAAATTTCAATGACCCCTATATGTTTTTTTTATAATCCTCTCCCTTAAGCAACTACTTGACCTTTTGTTTCCCAGAAATGATGGATTTTCTACAAGACAAAGCAGTTGAGATTCTGAAGGACCCAGAGCAGACTTCCTGATGCCAAGATTTACCATGTCCCATAACCTACCCCCAATACGTGTAGCCCCTTACTGGTTATGCCATGACCTGTCCCAAGGCATGTGGCCCCTCCTTTAACAGCCCATAATCTCCGTTAGTTGGAGAGACAAATTTGAGGCAGTTTCTCCTGTTCTGCTGACAAGACATCTATCATGTTAACAAATTCCTTTCTAGATCCTTTTGTAGTTCATAAGTGTGACGATTGGGTTTTCACAACCATGCGTGAGATGTGCCTCCCTCAAACCCTGTTACGATGTCAGCTCATTACCTATCTGACATGAAAAGAAAAAAAAGAAAAGAAAAAAAATTCCTTTCTTCCTTGGCAATCCTTGTTGTCTCACTAATTAGATCTTTGTGTAGTGAGCAACTGGACCTAGACCGAACCCCCCTTGCAGTTTTGACAACAATTACGGGAGCTCATCCAGGATGGTGTTGCTCGTGGTAGGATGGCTATAGAGCAAGGAGAGATCAAAAGTTTCCCTTACCAGCTGCCTGGCCGCATTCGCCAGAGGGTGGCTTTGGACTCTTCCTGCCAGCTCGACCATTACCAGCCTCCATCACATTGGTGATTGCCTCCTGATTGCCTCCGAAGAAAGGAACTCTGGATTTGGATTTTGACATTTGCGTCCAGATGGGTGAGTGCTTTTTAAAGGTACTGCACAATGGGGGATGCTCCTCTCTATTTGGGGAATTTAGGGAATTCCTGTTTGTTTGGGGTTGGGTAAGCCCCCAGCCATTTGTGAGAGTGGGAGCTGACCTAACTGTTTTGATTTAGCACTCCCGGGGCTTATTAGTTGAACTACAGTTCATTTGTTTAGAACCTCTTAAATTTCTCTTTATATTGAGTGTTTCAGTATTGGTGTGTATTATATAAACATACAGTCTGTTAAACTCTCTGTCTCTATTATATTTTCTGTCTATTTAGAATTTGCTGTTGATGGTATAACAAGAGTAGTCCAAGGTCTGGGAGGTTAAAGACACCTCAATTGGTTGTTCCTCTTGTGGCAGATTCTATGACCTGAGAGGTTAAAAGGCACCTTGGTCCTAAGGTTTAGGAGATTAAAAGACCTCTCTGTCCGTGGCGGCACCCTGGCTGAGATACAGGGGTGTCCACTGTTAGAAAGGGAAAGAGAGGAATGGAAACATAATGTATACAGATTTATATAGAACTTTAGGAGATCTCATGGCTAGAGTTCTGAGAATTTTGTGTGTGTGCATATATGTTTAGATGTGTTTTATGTATCTACATATATGTTATGTCTACATGGTACCAAAATTGACTTATAAATAAAGGGAGCTCTCGCAAATTAAGTAAATAAGCCTAAAGGCTTTTCAAGTTCACATGAATTTAATAATTTTTAGTAAATAAGCCAGTTTTTAAAAAATTATTGGAAAAATAGAAATGTCTTCAAAATTGTCAGCATACATTTTTGCCTGGGTTTAGTGGTCATTTTCATATTTGAAGGTATTAGGTTTGACACAAGCTATAAAACTATAAACTCAGCCAAAACAAAATGATCTATGTGTGATTTTTGGTAAGTTGGTATGATGAAAACAGCTAAATCTCCTGAGTTAATGGCAAAGTTACCCATGTATTTAACTTTAAGATTCTTGCTTAGATAAAAAGTAGACATGCCTAAACAAAAATAAGTGTTGGTATTTAAATAAAACTCTACATAAATGATAGGATAAGAACAGAAACGTATGGTCAAAGGTTTATAAAGATATTTTGGTTTTAGTCTCTTAATTCTAGTAATTGATGCAGTTTCTTCCATTGACTTTACTATCTGTGGAAAGGGATGCACAAAATATGTCGAAATAAAATTGAAGGCTTCCCTTTGGTCTGGTTCACTCTTGATTTGTTCCGAGTACTGGTCGTAAGGCAGTCTGTTATGTGTATATTGTGTTGCTATAGCAAAGGCCTCTTGCCTAAAAAAAATTTTTTTTAAATCCCTGAACTGTTAATTTTTGTGTAATAATTATTCTTAAAATCCAAAGAGAATCTCAAAACAATCTTACTCGTTGGAAGTATCACACGTGCTTGAATTTACACTTAAGTAGAAAAATTGTTTGAGACCATTTAGATTGCTTTTAAAATAACTTGATCTTGATCCTTACATAAAAATATTATGACTTAGTGACATTATGTTATGGAAAGTTCAGTACTTGTCCCCAAGGCCAAATCAGTGAGAATGAAGAACAAGGACAAGCGGTTTGAGGAAAAGGAAAGAGAACTTATTAATTTGCCAAAAGGAAAGAGAAGTTTATTAATTTGCTGGCAAATGAGGGCAGAGGACTAGCGTCACAAAGACTGCCATCATCCTTTAAACAGAAAAACAGGGCTTTTTAAAAGGGGGGGTTTTGTGGTTGGGGCTATTGTTGTTTAACTAAAATGGTTCCGTTGACCTTTATCTCCAGTGACGACTAGCCTGTGACCCTTATCATGACCCTTATTGAGACAATTTTGTCAAGTCACCTCCCGTGGTTTAAGATATTAGAAAACAAACAGCAAGGAACATTTTTCTTTGGCCTGGGGGAAGGAATGTAGGTTTTAATTCCCCCAAAGGGTAGAGGTTTTAGAGAAACAACTTGTAAAATATTTCATTGCCCTTTTACCGACCTTTACCTCTGTTACAATTATTTGAGATGCTAAGGATTGATGTTAAAGGTTTATTCAGTCTATAGTCAGGTGATGTCATGTCAATACATTTTATTTTAAGATGCTGACATTGTAAAAGTTGATAAAATGCCTGTCCACTTCCATTCCCATCTGGCTAGAACATTTAGTTGGCTAGAAGTCTTTTGACTTTAAGTCCCTTTGCCATGAAATTCCCACTGAGGGACAGGATGGAGTCAGAACAGGTAGCCACACCACCCTGGCAACCATGGTACAAGATAAGTTTAGCCATTGATTCTGCCTCTGGCAAATCTTGGCCAAAAGGCAGGAAATGTAACCTAGGTACCCCCTGTACCCACCTTCCCACCATAGAGACCCCCTCTTGGCCAAGTAGAACAAACACCTTAAAACTGAATTCCCAGCCATAAAGGGAAGGAAAGTTAGGCATGCCTACTGGTTTGTTTGATATGTAGGGGCAATAAAGCAAATAATGGGGTATATTCATCTTCTTACCACTTTATCTAAAAATTTTGCCTTGTTTTCAGCAATAGATTTAAAAGACACTTTCTTTTATGTTCCTCTTACTCCTGAATCCCAAGAACTATTTGCTTTTAAATGGGAAGACTTAAAGTCTAAAGCTTAATGCCAGTACTGCTAAACTGTCCTGCCTCAAGGGGTTTAAAAACTTCCCAATAATCTTTGAAAGAATTCTGGCCAGAGATTTGAGAAAAGTAGTTTTAGGTGAGGAAATGATTTTACAATATATAGATGATATTCTCATAGCCTAAAGCTAAATCAAGACAACATGCTATAATTATATTAAGTTACTGACAACGGATATAAAGCATCTCAGAAAAAAGCTCAGATTTCACTTCCCACTGTCAAATACTTAGAATTTGAATTGTCTTTTGGAACTTAGAACCTCCTCCCAGATTGGAGAGAGGGTATAAATTAAATAACTGTCCCTACCATCCACAAACAGTTGCAAAGATTTTTGGATATGGCTGGGTTTTGCTAGATTTAGATTCCTAACTTCAGGCTAATAGCAAAACCCCCCGATAAATCCTTAAATGGGGAGTGGACCTACTTACTTGGACCAGGGAATGCCACAAGGCTTTCTCGAGTATTAAAAAATTAATGACTGCCCCTGAATTGGGCCCCTCAGACTTCTATAAGCCTTTTGATTTGTTCATTCAAGAAAGACAAGAAATTAGACTCAGGATCTAATCATAAATGACCTGTACCTTATTTGTCTAAACAGTTAGATGTAACAAAAGGATGGCCCATTTGTCTGAGAATAGTGGTTGCTACTTATGATATTTTACAGGAAGCTGAGAAGTTTATCCTTGGGCAACTGGTGACTATTTATACCATGTATTATATATTACCCCTGCTAGAACAAAAGGGAGGCTTTTTGTTAATGGCCAGTAGCTAAATGGATAAATATCAAGCTGCTTTGTGAGATAATCCTAATATAACTAGAAAGGTGGTGTCCACTTTCAATCCGGCCACCTTGCTGCCCATGGACTCTTGTTCCCATTTCTATGATTACATTCAGGTTATTGATCAAGCGTGTTCTAGTCTCCCGAATTTGACTGAGCAGCCCCGTGTTGGACCCAGATGAGGAGCTTGGGCCTGTGATTGTCTAAACAGCTGAACAATGGGCGACACTTGCTTGTTGGGAATCCTTACCGCCCACTTTTCAGTCCATTAAACTAGCTCCCTAAAACTGTTTTCATAAGATAACTAGGGAAATTTTGGATAAAAATTCTGTCGGCGGGACACTGGGCCAATATTTCCCAAGAGAGATCCTAGAGGAAAATGGATATTTCTTTTGAAATATTTTACTACCTTAGTGGAGAGAGGGTGGCAATTCAACAATATATATTAAAAAGTTTCAGTTACAGGCCCAGCACTTTCGTTCTTCCTCATACCCAGCCACCTCCATTTTAGCAGAAAACAGCCAGGTAAATCGATGTCCTGATACATAAGATTAAAGAATAAACTAAAAAGACGTGGGGAATTGTAACTGGCTCCGTAAATAAATTTCAATGACCCCTATACGTTTTTATAATCCTTTCCTTAACCAACAACTTGATCTTTTGAGTTTTTTCCCAGAAATGATGGATTTTCTACAGGACAAAGGAGATGAGATTCTGAAGGCCCCAGTGCAGACCTCCTGATGCCAAAATTCACCATTCCCCACAACCTGTCCCCAACGCACATAGCCCCTTATTAGTTATACTACAACCAAGGCACATGGCCCCTCCTTTAAAAGCCCACGATTTCCATTAGTCAGAGAGACAGATTTGAGGCAGCTTCTCCCATTCTCTGGACCTTCCTTTCTTCCTTGGCAATCCTCATTGTCTCAATAATTAGATCTTTGTGCGACAAGCAATCAGACCTAGACCAAAATCCCCTTGCAGTTTTGACAACAGATCTGTGGTGTGGGAACAGAGCTTCAGTTTCTAAGAAGATTGAGGGGAAAAGTAGGATCTCAGGCCTGGGGCACCAAGATGAGGTGCCCAAGCCAAGGCTCAAGGTATAGAGAATAAGATGAAAACCCAGCTGACAGTGTGGCATACCTGGTGAGAGCTATGCCACCAGGCAAGATTTAACAAGACTAAGACAAGAGCAGAACCAACAGCAGAACCAACAGCAAAACCAACAGGGTGGCTCAGTGCTGGGATCATGGGCTTTGGCCTGGCCCCTGGCAGAGGACTACAATGGTCTCAAATCTGGGGAAGATGCTTAGTCTGTTGGAGGGGACTACAAGGCCCCAAGCCAGGGACCTGGTGAATTGTGGGGGCAGAAATCTAGACCAGGAATTACAAACCATACCCAGGCACAGGAGCTGGGAAGAGGTGCCTCCAACATCTAATATATCAAAGAAAGTGTTCAGCATTCAGGGGAGGAGTGCTGATAATCCTCAAGAACTGACCAAAATAGCTGGTAATCAGGAAGTAGGGAAGGGTCAACACAAATTTTTCTAATTTATGACTCTGTGCAGACCTAGCTTCCACAAAGAAGCCAGACAATGAAGTAACTGAGTCTCTTGCTTATCTTCTTTAATCAGTTGTAATAGATCAACAATCCCTTATCCACAATTCTAAAATCCAAAGATCTCTGAAAAATAAAAATTCTTTTATAGTTGAGTCATTTTGCAGCAAGACTTGACCTTACATGAACTGATTTGGTGATAACACATGACTTGAACTGATGTGAAGCTATTTGTAGTTGTTATTTATTTTACTTAATGTGGATATTCATGTGTTTTGCTGCAGACATATTACTGTTTAATTAGTGAACTTCTCCAGATTCTGATGGGAATATTACATAATATACAGTAAATGTACCAGTTTACTTTTCTAAAATTTGATAAAATTCTGAATTCCAAAATATATTTGGCCCCAACAGGTTTGTATAAAGAACTGTGAACCTGTACCTCATTTTCATTTCAAATATCGCATAGTTCAGGGACCTTGAAATTATTTTCTTGTCCAATCCGTCCTGGACTTGTGCCATATTCCTCAGGAAGGGGAAGTGGAAAAGAACTCAAAGAACTCCACTAAGAAAGGTTGCATTGGAATATGACCATGAAATTGAAGACCAGGGAGTGGAGGCATCTCCTTCAAGCCCACTTTGACATTTTTGCCCCGATTGCAGAATGCACCAGGAGCAGCCATCAGTCAAAGTGTCAGGCCATGTTGAGAGGAACAACAGATACTTGCAGGAGGGATGATGCTCATATAAGAGAACAGAAAGTCACTTCCTGAGGTTTGGGACCCAAAGGAGGCGGTAGAAGGAATTGAAGAGCTGAAGATACCCTGGCATTACATTTCAGAATGCCCAGGGAAAGAAATCTGGGAGCTAAGGTTCCAGTGATTTTGCTGGCTAAGACTGTATTCAAAGATTTTACCTTTTCATTTCATTGCTTCACACAGATACCCTTGATTGACCTTGTCTAAGCTGTTGGCCTAGAAAAAGCCATTATATATTCACTAATACACATTCCCATACCAAGCTCTCATGATGCCACTAAAATGTGATTTGACTCAGAATAGTCTGGCTTATGTATACTTTTTTGAGAATATCTTTGTGTTCTTAAACCAATCACAGTATTGCTTGGATGGATTTGAGAATAAAGGTATATAATTGATGACATAGTTGGACTTTTAGGGTAACACATGGTAGGAGCTCAGGAAATTTTACCCCAAAATATGACTCCTTGGTATAAAGAATATCTTTAATTAAAGGCCATTCAAGATCAAAAAGCATTAGAGGAGGCTTTCCCTCTATCTGCATAAACCAGACTGACCAATCGAAAGATCAAAGGGGAGTTGACTTCCCTTCCTATCCCATTATCTCAATGTATTGCAGGAAAGAAGATCAAGGATGCAACCAGACCTGACCCAAATAATTTAAATATAATATCTGTCTCTCAGGTTAATTTAATTTGCAAAGAGAATCATTTACAAGTCAATCTGTTTTCCCCATCCATTTGTCCTCCCTAGCACCATTTGTTGCCCCTAAACCAAATTACCTGTACTCCTCATCTCACCTTCCCCTCCAAAAGGACAAGTATAAAAATATCTGAAGTTCGCTGGGATATTGAGTAATCACTCTGTGATTCTCCCCATGCACATGGTAAATAAACCTTTCTCTTATTAATCCACCTTGATTGTGAGTTGATCTTTCAGCAAACTTTCAGGGGAAAGGGGACGTTTCCCTCACCCCTAAAACACACTACAGTTTACACTTGAACAATGCAGGGGTTAAGGGCATCAACTCCCCACACAGTTGAAAATTGCTTATAACTTTTGATTCCCCAAAACATAACTACTATTAGCCTAGTGTTGCTTGGAAGACTTACTGATAACATAAACAGTCGATGAACACATATTGTTACCAAAAGTTTGGCACTTGTCCCTGAGGCTGCATCAGAAGCATGAGGACAAGTGGTTTGAGGAAAAGAAAAAAGAAGTTTATTAATGAGGCAATACTGGCAAATGAGGAGATGGCAGACTCTCTTCTTAAAATACCGTAATCCTGTCTATAAGCAGAAATACAGAGCTTTTAAAGGGTGTTTTTAGCTTCGGGGTATTGCTGTTTAACTGTAGCATCTGAGGTGAAGATAATCTCATGACCTCTGCCCAGACAATTCCGTTGAGCCATCTTCCATGGTACAAAGAACAAAGGACTCTCCCCTGCTTTTCTGATTACTGGCTTCAGGCAAGGATGCAGATTTTACTTTCCAAAAAGAGTTGGTGGGGGGCTATTTTAAAGAGACAATTTACAAAACATTTTGCTCTTTTTCAGGCCATTCCCTCTGTTACAATATCTTATATGTTATATGTATTAATACTACATTCTTATAATAAACTAGAGAAAAGGAAATGTTATTAAGAAAAACATAAGGAAGAAAGAATACATTTATCATTCATTAAGTGGAAGTGGATCATCATAAAGGTCCTTATCTTCTTCTTCATGTTGAGTAGGCTGAGGAGGAGGAAAAGGAGGGGTTGGTTTTGCTGTCTCGGGGGTGGCAGAAGCAAAAGAAAGTCCACACATAAATGGACCTGCACAATTCACATCCATGTTGTTCAAGTGTCAACTGTATAGAAATTCCTTCTTACCACTGATATTTCCTTATGGCAAATCCTATTATATGCCAATTCAAATCTGCTATGTTTTCCCCAACTCCTAGAATTCCAGATGCATTTTCAGTTGCTTTAGACTTGGAAAGGTCTTCAATACTAGAATGGAGGGCTAAACACGGAAAACAATACCTTGGAGTATGCATACAATCAGGAGCAAAGCAAAAAGCATCTTGTTGAAATTGTAGGGGAGGGAGAGCCTGGAAAGTTTCTAATGAACCAAGGAAGATAAATAGAAATTATGTGATTGTGTGCTTTATTATTAATTTTTGATGTGGAAATATGTCATTAATCATCTCTTTGTTTAATGAATTGTCTTTATTGGTTTGTATTAGTGAAAAAAATATATATTATAGGTGTTCATAGATTCTTTCTTGACCTTAGCCCCCCAATTCTGTTTTCCCCATGACATCTTAGATTCTTCAACCATGAATTCTTCTGCAATAGTTTTTGGAATATTTTTCAAGATTAGAGACTGATTATTACATTTTATATCTTTAAATAGAAACCTTCCCACCATTCCCAAATAATCCTTTGGTTCTGTATGTGAGACTGCCTACCCTAGTCTGCGATTACTCAGCCTACCAAATGTAGTTTGACCAAACACTATTTCATTATTTATTCAAATCTCTAATTAAATATAAACAATGATACTCACTGGGTTTGAAATGTCTATTTAAAGAGAGAGCCTTAGTTTGCTTTTATACTTATCTTGCTTGTATAGGAGGGAAGGGAAAGAAGGATGGAGGATTAAGACCTTCAGATTATAAGATTTTTCATTAGTGGAAGGACTGAGGTGGGGAAGATGATTATCTGGTAATTTTAGGAAAAGTGTTTCTAAACTGAATTATTCAGATAATTGCTTCAATTCCCTTTGCAGATCAAGACACAGTGCATTGTATTAAAGTAAATCTAACTGTTTCTCTCTAAAGAATAGATAGGACTAGAAATTCCTTAACAGCTTTAAAACCTTTAATACCCTGTCCTCATGTGGCTGCTGAACCATAGTAGTGTCAGCTCAGTACTTTAAATCTTTCTTAGTCCATTCTGGTCCTTATTCACCGAAAGATCTGTATGACTTCTCATTGGCTTCTACAGGGGTCTGAACGATTTGATCTGGCTGCAATCTAGTGATTACAGCTGTGTAGACAGGGTACCGGTGTGTGTGTGCATGCACATACATGTGCGGAGGGCCAGGGAGAAAAGCATGAGCACTGGGATGTGGGTTAGTGTTTTTCAGATTTTTTCACAGCTTCTTTAATTTGGAGACAGTAGGAGAGATTTTTAAAAAGGTCTAAAGTCTAAAATCCTATTAATAAACCTGCTTCGGAGTTTAAAAAAACCCACGAGCCTGTTTGCTTCTGAACCTTTGGTCGTTAGTGATAATTGACTCATTTATATGTGTTAGTTATGCATTTGTCAAAACATGACTCCTGACAGCTTAGTTATGATAAATTAAACACGATGCTCACATAAATTCTTCACTGTTTTTTATCCATACGCTAGGACCCTGCCTGATGTTTTTTTGTCACCTCTATACTGTGTGGTTGGCTTTGCAGTGATTTCATTATCAGCTCTTTCCCCTATGACTAAAGCTATTTGCATAACAAGTGTATCTGGTTCAAGTACCAGCCAGGCTTCTGCTTTGTCTGGAGGCTCCATTCAGAAGTAGCCTTTTGATAAGATAAAAATAATTTTCATTTTGCCACTCTCTCTTTGGTCCTAATGGATGTCACTTTTTTTTTTTTTTTTTTTTTAACGTTGAAACTAATTTCAGGTCTTTGGAAGAAACTACAAAAATACTTTTCCAACCACTGGCCAAAAGGTATTTGTGAGCTATACTTTTTCATTTTGCCTCTAAAACTTTGGGGTTTTTATTAGGAATTAGATTTAGACTTCAGCATCAATGGCTCTTGAGCTGATTAGTGAAACAGTAAAGATGAATTTCCTTTGGTCAATGGCCAGTGCACCAAGAGCATCACAGCTGCTCAGCTTTGGACACAATGGTGACTTGAACTATGTGGTTCACTCACATGTAAATTGTGCTTTCTTCTTCTTTTTCTTTTAATTTATTTTTTCAGCGCCCCACCCCCACCCACAAACTGTGCTTTCTTGAGGTGGCTGACTTGGACAGTGTAGGGGAGAAAATGTAATATCTTTTCCTCACCCATTGCAAGATTTATGGGCTGACACTCCTATATCAAAAGACAGATTAACAAGAGAAAAGGACAACAACTTTATTTAGTGTAAGTTTTATGTGACATGGGAGCCTTCAGAAATGAAGACCCAAAGACTTATGGAAAATTATTTTTATGCTTAGGTTTGATAAAGAATGGACAGTTGTGCAGAAGTATTACTGGACAAAAAAGGGGTGTGATCTGGGAAAAACTGGGAAAAACTTAGCAAGGCCTCAGATGCTTCCTGGCCTCTCTGTGTAACATTCTTTCCCTCTGAGTATAGAACAGGACACTTGTCACATCAAAGTTTTCAAGAGAGAGGGAGTGGGAGCAAGTCAGAGAGGACTTTCTGCTTCTGTGGTTTTCTTAATGTCTGTCAGCTTTAAATACTCAGTGTGTCAAGGGGCCATATTTTGGTGTAGCATTTCCTGCACCCCTTCAACAGGCAGTGTGCTGGTGTTGTCTGATTCTCAGAGTGAGCATCATGGCTGGGCCCTGCCATTTAGTCATGAAATGTTGAGGCAGCCTTTCCTATCCCTCCAAATGACATTCACATGGGTATAAGCAGTTGCACTGAATGTTAACCAGATGAGAGCACTCTTAGCCATACAATGACTAAAACTAATGGGCATTTGCATATGTTTATTTCTAAAAAATTAGAACTCAGATCTGAAACATTTGCTTTCACTATAGGCCTGAATGTTGATAAAGCTAACCCATTCTGGGGTGGTTGTTTCCTTGACATTGATTGTATTTCCCTCAAGGCAACAATTCTCAGCTCTTTGCCTCTCTCCATTTTGTGTTTCAAGGCTGCTTAATTCCACATGGCTTTATAATGTCAGTGAACAACACGCTTGCAATGATAAATATCCTAACTCAGTGATTGATTAAGTTCCACAGATATTCTTGGCTTTTTAAATCTCGTTGGATTCTCAGGAGGCCATGTAAAGGGTTAATATTTCCTGGAGTAGAAGGATACAATAACCTTTATTTACATTACTTCACAAATTGGTAATTTTAATTAAAATGAGCAGTGGTATCTCCAGTGACAGACTCTCTCCGTTTTAGATTTATTTAGCCAATGATTAGCTATTATGGCTTCTTGAATTAATTAGCATCTCTTGAGCTAAAGGGAATTAGTGAATTAATAAAAACTCATGCAGAAGCTCAAAATAAAAAAAAAATTAAGTTAAAACCTCCCCAATTCTCCTCTCCCTTCTTAACATATATTGATCAATATACTTATAAATGCAACCTAACTCCTTTCTCATTTTGAAAAATTGGGATTTTTGTTTTTCCCTTCATGAGAAGAACAAATAAAGCTATGAGTTTCAAGGTTATACTTCCCTGAAGAGTGTCTGATTTAGATTACCTAATAGATCATCTAAAGACACCAAGGACCTGGTTTGATCTCACTTATACCCTACTTATAAACTCAGCCAATAAAATATCATTTTCTCATGGTGTAAACCAAGAGTGGCTCAGTGTGACTTGAAATTTGAAACAGGGTGTAGTATCCACATATATCCAGAATATACTATACTGTCTTCCTAGGACCATGGCAGTGCAAGAGAAATGAGGGTGTTAGCCTCATTCAGGATAAGAAAAAGGCATAGTAAAGTGGGTAATCCAGACTGTAGTCAGCATATTCTGTTTATTTCCTGACAGATGCTGGGTTTAGATCTTGTGAGAAACCAAATCTGTGGCCTATGTTGTAAATTTTACATTAATGCTCATGGCACATTATGTTAGCTGATTTCTGTGGCTGTGCTATGGATTCGTTTAAATGATGTTACGTACCTTTTTCTCCATGTTGGCTTTTCTTTCTGCTTTTTAAAAAAATTATACTTTATTTTAATAATGTAAACCAAAAAGAGTCTGCAACTGAAATAAATGGAAGTGATGGTACGCTCTGCAGGGATGGTGGCTCACATGTTCTCCCCTCCCCAAAATGCCACCTGGATCATCATCAGGTAGAGCCAGCTGTGGAAGAGCAGTGCTATGGGTGTGCCTCCAGCTGTGTCACTCACTGGCTGTGCACTCTTGGGAAAGATAAATTTAACTTCTCTGACTCTCGGTCTTCATTTGTCAAATTGGGGCTGAGAATAGGATCACTATGAGGATTAAATTATAAAATGTATATGCAGAACTTGGCGAATATAATAATAGTGATAACTAACACATGCAACTGTTACGCTAGGCACTGTTCTCTACATGTCATATGATTCACTTACTCCTCATAAGCCTGTGAGGTAGTTCTAATATTATCCTCATTTTACAAAAATTGAGGTAGAAAGACGCCAAGGGTCCCCAAGCCCACAGTTAGTAAGTGGTGGAGCTGGGATTTGAACATGAGAATACTTACTTCAGAGTTCATGCTTAGCCAACAGTAGTGATTATTTTTATTACCCTTTGCATTTGGTCCATGCCGTTATTCTGAAACTGCTTTCTGAAGCTGGCAATGACTTTCTCATCCTTGACACCTCTGCACTATTTCAATCTATTGTCCACTTTTTATTTAGACTTCACTGACTTCCACAGTCCAGGCCTCACACGCGCGCGCGCACACACACACGCACACACACACGTTCTCTTCCACTCCCTTCTCAACAGTGACGGCATCACTCCCTCATCAGGAGTTAAGACAGCAATGCCTGGAGTGAAGACTCACTTTTATTTCTTTGCTCTGCAAACAACTCTACCTCCCCTACCGCCCAGGGCACAACTTTTCCAAGCTGAGCACTTCTCTCCCTGCTGTTAGCCAGACACACAGGCTTCTCCATGGCAAAGGAACAGTGGGAAGGAAAATATTAACAGATGCTAGGACCCCAGGAGGCAGAACCCACAGTGCTTGGCAATTAAATATGGGAGGAGACAGGAGCTATAGAGAGGGAAGAGTTAAACTTGACTCTAGTGTTTTCAGCGTGGGAATGGGGCTTTTTAGAAAATATTTAAATGTTGGCGACATTAAGAATACAAGATCTGAAGTCAGATTGTATTCTAACACTGCCACTTAGATTTTTGGCCTTGAACAAGTCACTTAACTTTTCTGAACCCCAGTTTCCTCATCTGTAAAATGAGAATTATCATAACTCTATAATAATAAACACTTGGGATTAAGATCATGTCTGTATGTGATAGAAAACTCCAAAATCTATGGCTTTAAAAAGGTAGACTTTTATTCTTCTCTCACATAAAGCTGGGAGTTAGGCCACACATGCACTGCTGGTGTGGCAGGGCCACATGGCAGCCGAATAGGCTCATGCCTCCATGCAGCCCCACAAAGTATGATTTCCATTTCCAAGGGCACCTCATGGGCCAGGATGGCTCCTGGAGCTCCAACATTTACATGCTTATTTCAGTTAGAGGGAAGGAGAGAAAAATGCAAGTCTCCTTACTTTAAAACTCTCTGGCAGTTTCACACAGCATATCATTAGCTACAACTATATCACATGGTCACAGCTAGCTGCAAAGGAAGCTAAAAAATGTAGTCTTTGAACTGGGCAGCAATGGGCCCAGGTCACTACCAGGGCTCTATCCCTGAATAATGTGGAGGGTGTATAGGCAGATAGCAGTCTGCATCATGCTACTTAAGGTTGCAGGAATTGAGTTACAGAGTGAGAGCTCAATAAATGTTAATGAGTATTGTACTACACATGAATATTATCAAATGATGATGGTGAATACTATAACTCAAAAACATGTGCCTTCCAAAGAAATGTGAGAGTCAGGAAGAAGAGCCTGTAGGTCCCACTGGGTGATGAATCATAACAAAGAGGATTTTGAGGAGTGGCAGTCATGATCCCCACCAAGGCTGATCTGTGGCCTAGGAAAGATGGGGAAAGTAAGGACAAGGTGGGAGCAGAGGAGTGGCCATGCTGACATCCCTCCTGGGTCTTTTTCTAAAACTGGCGATGTCCTCCTGGTTCAGTGCAAAGACCCTGCTTCCAGCCTGCTCTTCCGTTCCATGGATGCTGCAATTTCCCAGGCTGCTTCCACTGTGGAGCTTCCACAGGCTCTCGTGCAGAAGAAAATCTGGCCCTGGGTCAGTTAGAATTTTAATTAAACATGGAAATGCAGGCTCATGTCACCAGTACTACATTCTTCCAGCCCACTGATGATTTCTGGCAGGGATAAAAATAACAGACATAACCCTTTGGCACTAACGAAGAAAGGGCTATGTGATTTTTTTTAAATGAATTCAAAATTTATAGTAGCATTTTAAAATATAATATGAATAAGTTGTCATAGATTCTCTTGGTCTTCCATGTGCTTTTGGGTATGTGTGCAGCTTCCACTGATTTCTTAGTATTTTAATTCAGAACATCCTAAGGTCACCAAATGCATGATATTTAGCTATTGTACTAGGTTAATGAGTGGGGAAAAATCTCATAATTGATTTTTGTTATGAAGAGCTATTGGATGAAAGAAGAATTTTATTTAAAAGGCTATTTTAGCAAATAATGGGATTCTTGCCATTAAGAGAGGCCCAAAGATTGAACCCTCAGTCTCAAGCTATGCTCCACACACAGGTACAGAAAGCCTGGCCTTGATCCCTCGTGTTATCGGTTGAATTGTGCCCCTCAAAATTCATGTTGATGTTCTAATCCTCAGTATCTCAGAATGTGGTCTCATTTGGAAATGGGGCCATTGAAGATGTCATTAGTTAGGAAGAGGTCATATTGGAATAGAGTGGGCCCTGATCTACTCTAATATCTTTATAAAAAGGGTCAATTTGGACACAGACACATAGAGAGGATATCATGTGAAGACTGGAGTGATGCTGCTTCAAGCCAAGGAACTGCCAGAAGCTAGGGGACAGGCCTGGAACAGATCCTTCCTTAGCACTTTGCTGCCAACATCTTGATCTTGAACTTTTAGTCCCCGGGCTGTGAGACAGTAAATGTCTATTTTTTATGTCACTCAATTTGTGATACTTCATAATGGTAGCCCTAGGAAATTAATGCACTGCAATAAATGGGTAGTTACAGGACCTTAAGTCATTTGATCTTCCAAGCCTTTGTTTCCCAAGCTATGGGATAGCAACATTCACCCATCTGCCAGTGAGGATCAAGTGTACCCTTGAATACTGTAGAGCATCATTAGAATGTCAAGTATTAATATTACACTATAAAGCCATAGTGTATTCTCTTCCCTTCCTTTCTTTTTTCCTCTCTCTTCCCTCCTTTCCTTCCTTCCTTTTCTCTCCTCTTTCTTTTCTTTGTTTAAATATGTATCAAATGTTAAGGGTTTGTGTTAAATTCCTTCTTCTAAACCTCCTACACAATAGTAAAAGTGAGGAATTTCTGTATTGATTTTCTGGCCTTTACAAAGAACTTAAGGAACTAAATATATGCTCTGCATTAAGATGTCTTGGTCACATGTACCTCTCCAAGAGGAATAAATCATCATAAAAAGAGATGGCAAATTTGTGTCATCTTGCATCCCAACACTGACCAACTAATCACCTTCGTAGCATGCTGTGTTGAGAAGGATTCTGAGGCTGTATCTAGGATAGAGCATCATGATCACCTAGTGATATTTGCTATGGGCTTGAACTGGAGTAGTTGTAGCTCATACCTTTGTGGACCTAGAGTTTACATTTCTTTTTAGTTTCAACCAAGTTCTCTGTTATGTGAAAATCTTTGTTCATGGCAAAACTTAGCCAAAAAAAGTGAATTAGCTTATATTAAACTATTACTAAATCAGGTATAGCCTAAAAATATCTGAGAGCTAAAATAAAATTAGTTGAATAAATTTGGAGTTGTCCATGTGAGGAGTATAGATAATAATATTAACAGTAAGACTTATTTAAAGCTTACTGTCAGATGTTGTGCGTGTGACGTGGTGAAACACACTTAACTTGCATGATTTCAGTGAATCGTCACTGCTGCCGTATGAGGCAAGTTACTACTCAGATGGGACACTGAGCCTCTTAGAAGTTAGGTGGTGGGCTTTAGGCCTCATAGCTAGAAATTGGCAGAGCTGGAATTTAAACCCAGGTCTGTGTCATATTCCAATATCTGTTCTTATACTTATGATGCTGGAGTGTGTGAGACAGAGAGTGTGTGTGTGTGTGTGTGTGTGTGTGTGTGTGTGTGTTTATTGAGGTGAAATTCACATAGTGTTACCAAACCAAACTGAGGTCTGCTCACCTGGCACAGTAAAGCCAGACACGGAAGCCGAGAGTTGTAGCAGGAGAAAGAGGCTTTGCTGTAGGGTACTGTGCAAGGAGTAATGGCAGCTAATGCTTAAGACCCAGCCTTACCAAATGGCTTTCAAGCCTTGGTTTTCAAAGGCAGGGCACATTTTAGGCAGGCAAAATTGTAAATCGATACATGGATGTTATACATTGGCCTGGCCCAAAAGGCAGGATATCCTGAAGAGGGGGTGGGAGGGATTTGGCGGTGGGTAATAAATAGATTTAGAGATTCTTGGATTAAACAGAAGAAATGTTAAGATGGGTGTGACTGGCTCCTCAGGGAGAAATTTAGACCAAAGAATGGTAATCAGAGTTGACTCCATCAGTTCCCCATTATCTGCATTTTGCATCAAAAAAAACAACTCAAGAATCTATGTTAAGGTGCCATCTTTTAATTTCCATAGGGAACTAAAATACCTCATGACGCTGGCTTGCCTGGAGGGCCATCAGGTTGCCCATTTATTTTTCAAGGCTAGCCAAGTGCCTGGAAATTCCCCTGAAGGGACTCAAGATTTTCCTATATTTCCGTGCTTGTAGGGCCCAGCAGGCCCCTAAGAGGTTTCCCTGCTGCATCTCAATAATATTAATATATTAACCATTTTAAGTGAACAGTTCAGTGGCGTTTAGTATATTCACAATGTTGTGCAACTACCTCTTTGATCTAGTTCTAAAATGTTTTCATCACCCCACAAGGAAACCTTATACCTATTCAGCAGTTACTCCTCATTTCCTTTTCTCCTGTAGCCCCTGACAACCAGAAATCTGCTTTTTGTCTCTATGGATTCTGGATATTTCCTATAAATGAAATCATACAACAGGTGATTTTTGTGTTTGGCTCCTTTCTCATCCATTTTTTTTCTTTTTTTTTTTTACCTGGAGCCCAAGAATCCTTGAGCAAGTGGACTCCCATCCATGTTGTAACATGTATCAGTACTTCATTCCTTTTTATGGCTGCATAATATTGTGTATGTGCTTTTGAGGCAGAATGTCAGCAATCACCCCATGCTTTCTCCTCCACCTGGAGATATGAAGAGAATCCAAGTCTGGCTACTCAGATACCTCCTCCATTTCCCCTTGTCATTCCCCACATGGTGCCATGGGTGACCAGACTGCTAAAATAACGGGTGTTCTCCCTCTCCCCCTATGCCCACAAAAGTAAGGAGTGTTTGGACATGGTCAAATCATTCAGAGGCTTTAGAAATAGAAGCATTGGCTATAGCCTAGTATATGTGATTTCCCTAATTCACTCCCAATTTGGGGTGGTAGTTTTGTTATCTGGCTTCTTCTGGGTGCCCAGAACATTCCATCTTATAGGTCTCTGGTGATTTTGGGTGGTGATTTGGATCTCTGCTCCAACTAGAGTGGCAGCTTCCACAATACCCTCCCTGGCTCTACAGCTACAGTCATTGCAAACCATCCTGCACACAACAGTCAGCATGATCTTTCTGAATCCCCAACCTGATCAAATCTGGCCATGCTCATAATCATTCTGTGGCTCTCCAGTGCCTATAGGATACACTAAAACTCTTTAATATACAGGTTATAAGGGATCTGGCCTCTGTCTATGCAATATTGTCCTCTCCTCCATACTCCCTGCATATTCTAGCAAAATTGAACAAATGGTACTTCCCTGACTGCAAGGAGGACTCGGAGGCCCCTCCCCTCATGCTTTTATGTCAGCCTGGTGCCTTTTACAGAACTCCATAATAAGAGGGGAGAGAGGAGCAGGCCAAACATCCTGAAATTATTTGTTTGCATGTCTGTGTCCCCAAACTGTGAGTTTCTTGAGAGCAGAGAGTATATCTTGGGTGTTAGAACTCATGATCTTTGGATAGTATCTCCTAACCATAAATATAATACTAAGGAAGAAAATGAGGGATGGAAAAAGTGATCAGATACACCCCCCTCCCCAACACATACACACTTTCTCAGAGCAAAAACAAAATTTTAACTGTAAGAAACTGATAGCATTGTTAAAAATGAATGATGGTAGTTACATGGTTAGCTGTGGATTCTTTTTTAGTTGCTTTGAAAATATGAAAATGATGTCAAAGCAAATGTTCCCTGGCCATCTCAGTGGTTATTCCTCTCCAGAACCCTCTGCCCATTCCTCTTCATCTCCTCCACTTCCCTTATTTCCCACCACCACCTACTCCATCCCCTGGTTTAGAATTGCACGGAAGGGTTGAAGAGGAGCCTCTTCTGAACTGGAGATTAAAAGGATCAGCTATGTTCTCATGGCCCATGATGTTTCAGGACCTCGGTCAGTGACATGACATCCTGCAGAGATGGCTATGTCCTTCTAATTTCAACAACACCATACGAAGGCTGCCATAGGGGAATATGCAGGTGTGATGGGTGAAAATCAAGTTGTGGAGAAGTTCAAGGCCTGTGACCCCAACTTTGCTTCCTTACTATAAAATAAAATAAGGTTAAAATCAAAGTGTTGGCAGGGGAAAAAAAATTAGGGACACTTCTCACAGATGTTAATCTTGGATATACATCAATAGCTTGATATGTTCTCTACCAATAGATGTTACTAAAGAAAAATAATTTGGGATGGAAGTAAGCATAAGAAATTATTGGATATTGGATTATTGGATTGGAAATATTGGATTATTGAATTTGAAGGATTTTTGCCTTTAGATGTTTCCACGGAAGAGATTTTCTGTCAGGGTGACTCTTTAAGTTTATACTTTCCCCAACACGTAACATTTATAGGCCACATATAAAAAGAGAAGGCCAACAATATATTGTTAAAGAAGGGAAGAGCAGGGAAGGGAAGGGAAGGAGGCAGGGAGGAAGGAAGGTGTGTGTGTTGGTGTCAGGAGCAGTGGTGGCTGGAAGTTTGCTGTTGTATAAAAGGACTAAGAGGGCTCCAAGCAAGACAGGGTCCATAGCTGGACTCCTGCTTGAATTCGGTGCCTGGGGTGGCTTTTCCAGGCTGATAAAAAGAGGGTTGGGAAAAGAATGGGATAGAGGGGTTATGTGATCCTGTGCTCTAGGTATAGCAATTTCTTCCATGTTATTCTCCATCACCTGGGGTAATACTGACCATCACCCAGTACTGTAACTTTTCGCCACCTTCTGGCTGAGGGTGGTAGAGGATATATAAGCTACCAGGCCTTCCGCTGCCACAGTGAGAGGCTCTTCCATATACCCAATTAAACCATGAGACAGGAGCACAAAATGCCATTCTAAAATTGGCTGTGGGCTAGAGGCCCAGAAAGCCAAACAGACATAACCATGAAATTATTAGAGTAGGAGGGTGGACACAGAGGAGGTGAGAGGGAGGGGAACAACAAAATCCTCTTCCTCCTCAAAGTGAGCCTGCCAACTGAAATTTCAAAACACATGAATAAATCTAAGGCTAAGAAAGGCAACTCACCGAAACCACAAGTGAAGCATAAACTCATACGAAATAAAATTAATTCATGGAACAGTCTGAAGGAGTAAAATAAGTAACTATTAACTGTAAGGAAGAAAACAATATTGGATAAAATCTGTAAAAACTAACTCTAAATAATCATAAAATTAGGGCGGGGCAGTGTTCAATGTGTGGTTTAGGCATGCATAGGTTTTTGTACGTGGGATAGAATGACTGAAAAATTTATAATTAAGTAAATATGTTAAACTAATTTACAGTTAAGCAAATATGTAAAACTATGGAAAAACAGTATCTAGTTTCTAAATCAACAAAAGGAAAAAAAGGTCTATAGAAAATTTTACCAATCTAACAGAAGGCAGGAAGTGAGGAAAAAAAGCATTAGAGGAAAAGAGTGGTAAAAAGAGATTTCTACCCATATGATAGTGCTTTTTGAATTATCAGTTTTTATCAGTCAGTTTTTCCGAAGATTTCTAGTACACAGCAGTGGTGTGCTGGTAAATGTTTAACAACTGGCTGGGTGAGGATGAGGTGGGGCTGATTTGCAGTGTTTACTGATGTTTGTGATATAAATATTCTCACCACAACCAATTTCATGCTGCCAATGTGACATCAACCAGTTCACAAAATTTCTCAAAATTGGGAACTGGGTACTGGTTCCAGAAAACTATTATTTGTTTGGGATAGACAGGATTTCCTCCATGGTCTTCATACTACATTTAACTTTTGACAATAAAATAAAAGATTCAACAATGAGATACCTCTATATACCTAATGGAATGACCAAGATCTGGGACACTGACAGTACCAAATGCTAGCAAGCATGTGGAGCAACAGGAACTCTCGTTCAGAATGAGATTTGTTCTTGTTGCAAAATGGTGCAGTCATCTTGGAAGACAGTTTGGCAGTTTCTTACAAAACTAAACATACTCTTACCATATGATCCAGCAACTACCCTCCTTGGTGTTTAGTCAAAGGAATTGAAAACTTATGTCCACACAAAAATCTGCACATAGATTTTTATAATGCTTTTATTTATAATTGGCAAAACTTGAAGTAACCAAGATGTCCTTAAGTAGGTGAATGGATAAGTAAACTGTGGTACATTCTGACAGTGGAATATTATTCAGTGCTAAAAAGAAATGAGCTATCAAACCGTGAAAAGACATGGAGGGATCTTAGATGCATATTACTAAGTGAAAGAGGCCAATCTGGAAAAGCTACATACTGTATGATTTCAACTATATGACATTTTGGGACAGGCAAAACTATAGAGACAATAAAAGGATCAGAAGTTGGGTGGTTGGGTGAGGAGGAAGGGATGAATAAGCAGAAGACAGAGGATTCTTAGAGCAGTGAAAATACTCTGTATAATACTATAAGGATGGATACATGTCAGTATTAATTTATCCAGACTCATACAATGTACAATAACAAGAATGAATCCTAAGGTAAACTATAGACGTTAGGTAATTATGATGTGTCAGTGTAGGTTCTTATGATGTGTCAGTGTAGGTTCATGAGTTGTAACAAATATACCACTCTGGTGGGGATGTTGATAATATGTTTGTGTGGGGGCAAGGATTATACAGGAAATCTCTGTATCTTCCTCACAATTTTGCTGTGAACTTAAAACTGTTCTAAAAAATAAAGTCTTTAATAAAATGAAATGAAATAAAACAAATTCTCTGCATGTCACTTCTCTAACTGAAACCGTAAGGGGATTTATTGGGAAAGCAGGAGTTGGTGGCATTCTGTTATTAGAGTATTTATCATACGCTTATGGAAGGCTAGTAATTTATGATCCTTGCTAGCAAAGCCAGATCAATACAGAGATAAATGTCTTCAGCACAATAGAATTTATATCATCCACATGATAATTGACCACTATGTCATACATTCAATCATTCATCTCATTATCTGATATAACAAGCAGGAAGGCTAATATGTATGTGATTTATTAACACACACTACTGTGAAACAAACTCATGACCGATCTAACCTGTTACCTGTCTTTGGCAACATAGTGTACAGTTGTCTACCTCCAGTAATAGGATCCCACAGAAAGAATCAAAAAAAGTTGCTTAATGGTAGGCATTTCCTGTTGAATTAGAAGAGAACCGAAAAATGCCCAAGCTAGTGTTATTCCCTCTGTTTCTTTCACTTCTCTTCCCTTTCTCCCAGTTATATGTTCTTTTTTTCCCCCCAGAGCACAAGTGGTCTGTCCTTGAGCAGAGGTGGGTAGGTAAATGGTCCTAAAAGAGATTTTTTTTTTTTTGAGACAGAGTCTCACTCTTTTGCCCGGGCTAGAGTGAGTGCCGTGGCATCAGCCTAGATCCTCCTGCCTCAGCCTCCCGAGTAGCTGGGACTACAGGCATGTGCCACCATGCCCGGCTAATTTTTTCTATATATTTTTTAGTTGTCCAATTAATTTCTTTCTAATTTTAGTAAAGACGGGGTCTCGCTCTTGCTCAGGCTGGTTTCAAACTCCTGAGCTCAAACAATCCGCCTGCCTCGGCCTCCCAGAGAGCTAGGATTACAGGTGTGAGCCACTGCGCCCAGCCCTAAAAGAGATTTTCATGTCACTGATTTGCTGCTGTATTTTGTGACACAGTCATTCCACATCACCTATCTATGTGTGTCCCTGAGTTACAGTGTCTTAAAAAGTTCAGGACACACCACAATACCAGGGGGAAGCAGCATGTCCTCTGGAGAAAGACAATGTAGAAAATGAGAAAGGAAAACAGAAAGCTAGCCATTTAGAAACCTATGCATAGAGTTAGCTCCCTAACAATAGGAGTAGAAACTATTCCAAACTGTCCGGCCGCCTCCTTCTTTCTCAACCTCTTGGGGACATTTGTTGCCTGCAATGTTTGTGCTTTGCTTTTCAAGGGTTAATTAGATGGCCTGTTATTCAGCAAATTAAAAGCTTGGTTGCCTGACAGTTCCTTTCAGAAAGGATTAGGGTCTCTGATGAGGCTTTGGTATAATAGATGGAGCTGTTCTGCTCCATCATGTTAATGGAGGAGTTTTAAGGACTCCCCAGACTCTCTTTGGCAGTCAGTGTCTTTACTCACTCCCTTGCCTAGAAAAGAAAAATATTTTATCGTATGAAAATTTAGTGTGTGAACAAGGCAGGATTGACATCCTGGGGGTGGGGCAGCGTAGAGTGAAGTGTTCATTTCTTGGTCTAAAAGCACAGAGAAGCAGCACTTTCTGGCTTCCTTGGGTGGCCACTTCTTCTGGAAGAGCCATCTTTCCTAAGAGCAGCAGAAACAATAATTTGAGCCTGTAGTTCATTGTCCTTTGAAGTTTTTTGCTCGTAAGTTGCATGGAAGAGATGACAGGTGACAGGCATTGTAGTAGTTTGTGTCCTCAGGAACACGAACCAAGGCAGCCAATGACTATGCAAAATTCTGATGTGCATAAAACATTTACAACTACATAGTATCAGACAAGATTGTTTCCAGACTTATTAGTAGTGGTTAGGTTCTTATGAAAACATGGCTTAGTTCATTTTCCTCTATTTGATGTTCATACTGTCAATAATATTCATATAATTAGCAATCAGCCAAAGAAGTGTTTAGTCAGTTTAAGTCTTGACTCAACACAAAAGAATATACATTTAAGGGAAAGGCACAAAATGTGGGTAGACACATGTCAGCAAGACTTTTGCAGCTCTAGGTCATTATCTTACCTCTTCATCTAATCCCTCCAACCTCCCTATGTATTATGGCCTGATATTTTAGCTAGAACCATTTTTGTCATCATTTAGGAAACAAACTCAACTGTCCTATTGTTTCCAATGCTCACTTGTATGATGCTCCAGTCTTCTACTCCTACCCTTTCCCAGCTTTCACCATTGGGATTTATTGTTCCCTCCTTTGAGTTGCTTTTGATTCATGGGCTCAACTTTTTCAGCAATCTCCTTTCCATTCTTTGAAGTTAATCACACATGGTAGCTTGGCATTGCCTTTTCTTTACTTGATTGATGCCAACATCTGGGCACTCAACATGTTAGAAATCAAGGGGCCTGATTCTATAAAAATTCACCAAGTCATTGGTACATTTAGCCCTGGATTAAGATCAGAGAGTTCCATGCCTCTTTGTATTGGTCACCCAGGGAGAATTTTGTTTTTCTAGATAATATAAGGCTTCAATGGGGATTGAAGAGTGTTATAAGAAACAGTCCTGTGAAACTCATGGCTATGATTACTGGAAGGTAATAGTATTCATTACATTATGTGGAGTCATTTCTGTGAAAACCCAGGAAAGCTATACTGTTAGTCTTGTTACCAGTCATAATCACATCAAAATTCTCCAAGCAGCTGGTCTGTTTTTATATCATGAATTTTAATAAATATAGAACAGATTACATTTTCTCTTCTACATTGTCTGCTAAAAAGTACAGAGCCAAATTTGTGGCCACCTCTGACAAAGTCATTTATTTGGTATTCTAATTCCTATTTTTCTTCCTTAATTTCCCCTTTGTTTCATTTTCCTCTTCTGCTTACAATTATTTTTTGTCTCATCTTATTGCATATACCTTTATTTATTTAAGTATGTGTTGTTATAACTAAGAAGCCTTAAATTATTTCTGAAACAAGATGAAATATTAAAAATCAATTACATGCACTACTGGTGATAATGTAAAATGATACAGCTACTATGGAAAACAGTCTGGTAGTTCCTCAAATAGATAAACATGAAGCTACCATATGATCCAGCAATTCTACTCCAGGGGAAATAAAAACACATGTCCACAGAAAACATTGTACAGAAATATTCATAGTAACATTAATTTATAATAGCTTAAAAGTGAAAACAATTCAAATGTCTACCAACTGATAAGTGGATAAACAAAACATAATATATCCATATAATGGACAATTATTTAACAATAAATCGGAATAAAATATTAATGTATATTGTAACATGGATGAACCTTGAAAACGTTAAGTGAAAGAAGCCAGTCACAGAAGACTATACATATAATATGAACTGGCCATTTAGACAAATCCACAGACACAGAGAGTAGATTAGTAGTTGCTTGGGACAGAGGAAGTTGAGGGGCTATGGGGAGTGAATGCAAATGAACGTAGGGCTTCTTTTTGGGGTAATGAAAATGTCCTAAAATTGATTGTGGTAATGGTTGCACAAATGTATGAATATACTAAAAATCTTCGAATTATATATTTTAAATGGGTGAACTGATCAAAGCTGTTATAAGAAATTATTTGCAGTAATTAATCAGTTGTAAATTTTATGGAGTAGTTTCACTGGTTTTCTTATATTAATACTTTTGATTTTTACTTAATGCCAGATATACGCATTATAGTTAACACACTCATCAGCAGGATCTACAGACTTGTTTGGAATTGTACGTCTACAAGTATGGGGATGGCCTTCTCCATAGTATGCTAACTCCCTCTATATTATTTAGTTTACTTCATTTGATCCACTAGACAAAGTCCGGGGTTGTTCGGGAGCAAATTCTAAGCCTGGGTGCATAAATGCTGCCAGTTCTATTTTCACTGCTCTTTATCTTTGCATACCCTGTCTCCTCCGTCCACATCATCTTATTCTACCTGGTGATGAAAATAAATGAGCAAGAGTGGTCCGAAAAGTAAGAGAATAACTAAGAGATGTAGCATCAGTTCAGGCAAGGAAAGAGAATGTTTCAAGAAGGCAGGACAGGTCAATAGTGGTCATTAGTGACAGCTTGAACAGAGAGGTGAGGTACAATGAAAACTAAAAAGAGGCCATAGAATCAGTAACTTAGAGGCCTCTGGGGTCCTTTGAGAGAAGTTTCAGCTGGGTAGTGAAGGTAAAAGTTAGATTTTCATGTTCACAAAGATTTAGCCTACAGGTCCATCTAATAAATTTAAGTTTCTTAAGATTCCGTTGGTGGCCCCTTCTCTTTTCTTTCTATCCTTTTGACTTGTCTTCAAGTTCCAGGGCTACAATCATCATCTTTCCCTTCCCATCTCCTGAATTCAGACTCTATACTTCCTAAATGGACCCCTCTAATATACTCTCTAATGTGGTACCAGTTCACTTTCTAAATCAAAGAACTAGTCTGGGCATGCTGGCTCATGCCTTTAATCCCAGCACTTTGGGAGGCCGAGATGGGAGGATCACTTGATCCCAGGAGTTTGAAGTTGCAGTGAACTAGGATGACACCACTGTACTCTAGCCTGGGCAACAGAGTGAGACCCTGTTAATAAATAAATAAATAGATAGATAAATAATAAGCAGTAAATTATCTAACTGTATTATATCCCTGCTCAAGAACCCCAGTTCAAAGTGGCTAAGAAAGCAAGCTCAACCTCAGTAACAAGAACTTCTAGGTTCTGAAAAGATGTTTCCAGACAGATTCTCACCCCTATCACTATTACAACTGCTCTCTTATTCTATTCTACTCATATCCCCTATGAGCCTCGCATTTTATACCAATGTGCTTCCCCAGGGGACAAGTTGTACCTTCCACTTGGAATGCCTCTCCCCTGCACTTCCTGTCAATATCCCTTTTGTCCTTTAAGATTCAAGTGTCATCTTGTTCCAATTCTCCACAACACTTGTTCTCCTGGCTAGAATTGTTTACTTCATCTGAGCTATTCTAGTACTTACATTTTTTAGCCTTGAATTATCACTATTTATGTCCATGTCTATTCTACTACTTCTTTCTAAATTCCATGTAAGCAAATATCTCACTCCAGATATCTTTTCCCCCAAGCACTTGGTGTAGTACCATTCACAGTAAATACTTAGTAATTTTTTTTTAATGAATCAATAAATTCAATCTCACCTAGTTCTCTAAATATTTCGTATGTGTAAGTCTGGTATTACCCCAGAAGCTAATAAATGTCTTATGGATGAATATAGCATCTTTCGCTTGTTTTGCACTCTCCTAGCCCCCACCCCAGTCCTGGGGTAGTCCTGAACATGTAATGGTCATGTACTGTCAAACTGGTTGTTCATTTCTTATAGAGGATGGCTGGGTACTATTCATTCCTTCCTCTTAAATGTAAAATGCATACAAAGGAGAATTATAGATTTAATTCAGGGCAGGGTGGCAAGTAGGATCAAGGGAAGGAATACAATTCATATGTCCCCGGGCACGTAAGCCCAGACTAAGAAGCAGACCGTGACTGTTTGTCAAAATGGAAATTGATTTTTGAATCAAAGAAATGAGCCATATGTTCAAAAACAAGAATACCCAAAGGCTCAAACTTGAAAATGCCAAAGTTCTTTGCTTTTGTTAAATTGTCAGACCCTAAAATTTTCTTCCCCCCCAAGAACTTTGAAAATTCTGATCAAGACATCTTCGATCGAATAGGAATTTTGTCCTCAGTTGTAGGAATCATATTGAGAAAAAGTAGCTAATTAATAGGTACAGTATTATTCAAACCTAATTCAAGGAGCTGTTGCGCATTAACGTTTCCTTGTTGCTGTGGTTTGACTGTGTCCCCTCTGAAATTCAGGTGTTGCCAATGTAGTAGTATTAAGAGGTGGGGCATTTGAGATGTGATTAGGCCATGAGGGCTCCTCTCTTGTGAATGGGATTAGGTGCCCTTATAAAAGGGCTTGAAGGAGGGAGTTTGTCCCTTCTTGCTCTTCTGCCTTCTGCCCTGTGAGTACACAATGTTCCTCCCCTTTGGCGGAACCATCTTAGAAGCAGAGAGCAGCCCTCACCAGACAACTGAACCTGCCAAGGCTTTGATCCTGGACTTTCCATCCTCCTAAACTGTGAGAAAATAAATTTCTGTTTTTTATAAATTACCCAGTCTCAGATCTTCTGTTATAGCAGCACAAAACAGAGTAAGACACTTGTGTAGCATTCATCCTGCTAATTAGATGTGCCATAGCTGTCTTCCTCCAATGGACTGACTTACTGTATCTCCAGCAACTGGTGCAGTGGCTAGCCCATACAGCTGGCATTCATTGAGTGCTCACTATGTATCAAACATTATACATGGATTATCTCATTTACTCCCCACAACAACCTTTCTGACCATTTTATAGTTAAAAACCTGAAACTCGGAGAATTTAATTAAAACTTGCATGTCATCACATATCTATAAGAGTTAAAGTTAGGTTTAACCCCAATACCTGGCTCTTCAACTTTGTATATGACTGCCCCAGCATTAGGCACCAAACATTTTTTTAAATGAATGAGTACATGTGTCTTGCTTAGGAGAATAAAGGGTTTGGTGATTGAGTATATCGTTGTTTAAATATATTGGCAGACTCTTTTAAGGATGGTATTTCTACAAAACAAAAAAGTCTTTAAAAATGGATTTGCTAACTTCTGGATTATCTTGCCCTGACTCATACACATTTTCTATAACCACTGCCTTCTGGATTCAGCCATCACCTGTTTCAGGTGAGGATCCCACTTCTCCAACCCAGACATGAAGCTAGCTTGCAATTTCAGTTCTCACCAGGGAGATTTTAAACACCACCACATGCGTGATTTGTAGACTTCAGGAAAACTGAAGTGCAGTTCAATATTCTGCCAAACAGGGAGGTGATGTTTCACAAAAATAACATCAGAATGTCAAGTTTCTCAGCCTGCCTTCTTTTGAGACTTCAGTCATTTTGGGAAAATGCCTGTGTTTGTCATAGTCTTGTCTTCCAGAATGGAAATTTTCTTCCAAGACAGAGCACCATGGGCTCTGATATTTAACCTATAATTAGTGTATCCTCTGGAGGATTTTCTCCTCTTGATGAGGAGGCCTCTTTGTCAAGCAGGCTTCTGTGTGATGGTGATAGGAACCGCTAGGCAGCACAGTGAATCATGGGGCAGGGAAATGTTTGCTCAGATCAAAAATGTTTGGATATTCTGTAGCAACGGGAACACTGAACAATCTAAGTAGCAAGCCTATGAGGAAATAGCAGGCAGTATAAAAGGCAGAACATTTATAAAGAAATGAGAAGAGACATAAATCCCGAGTTTTTTTGTTTTTTGTTTTTTTGAGACAGAGTCTTGCTTTGTTGCCTGGGCTAGAGTGCCGTGGCGTCACGCTAGCTCACAGCAACCTCAAACTCCTGGGCTCAAGCAATCCTTCTGCCTCAGCCTCTTGAGTAGCTGGGACTACAGGCATGTGCCACCATGCCTGGCTAATTTTTTCTATATATTTTAGTTGTCCAGCTAATTTCTTTCTATTTTTAGTAGAGATGGGGGTCTCACTCTTTCTCAGGCTGGTCTTGAACTCCTGACCTTGAGCAATCCTCCCGCCTTGGCCTCCCAGAGTGCTAGGATTACAGGCGTGAGCCACCATGCCCAGCCAATTCCGAGTTTTGATCTAGTTTTTCCCAATGTGTAGAATAATATTGCTCACCAAGTTCACCAGTATTTTTAGTTTTTGCCTTTTCAGCTGCTCTGTATCAAGTGTTTCATTCATTGGTAAACATCTTCCCGAGACTCTTGATAAATAGTTCCCCCTTGCAGGCATCCGGTTTTTTGGTTAAGAAACGGCAGTTTACGAGGACAGAGTGGCTGTGTCGCGATAGCATTACTGTCACAGAGCACAGGGTGCACAAGCACTGCCAGCTCCAGAGCCTGACCTTGCTTCTTGCTAAGAAATGTCTCCTTTTTGCCTGTTTTTGGCAGAAGGCAGGCTGGGAGATTGCTGCAAATGGCTGAAACAACCTGTGTTTAATGTGGTGACACTAATGGATTCTGAGAATTAATCTTCAGCCAAGAAAGCATGATGGAAAGTAGTAGAATTTCAAATTAGATAATGGATTGATTTCCTTCAAGGCTGAGATTTGCTTCCTTTTTCTTTTGGTGGACTTTTCTATCATATTCAAACCACCCATCATGGCCTTGTAAATCCAGAGTCTCTTATGTATGCCTAATGGTATAAATAAATTTTTTATTCTGTTGTTTTGTCTTTTAGCACATAAAAATCACATCTAAATCCAAATTTTAAAGAAGAAAAAAAGATTAAGACTCCAGGAATGAAAGAAAGAATTACTTATGATTTTGCAGGAGGGGGAAGTATTCTCCCTAAATCTAGTCTTTGTTTAATTTCTTTTCTCTAGAGTAAAAGACTCTGGGAAGAACTGAGCTTGGGAATGTGTTTCCCCAGTTCAAAACACTGTCTTTTGCAGAAAAAGTAGCCCAGAGGTGTCTCAGATGTGGTGACAATTAGGGGCTCCAAGAGTCTCCCCTCAGTCTACTTTTCTCCCATTCTGAAAGCATAGTACTAATTGCTTATAACAGAGCTTCCAAGCATGTCATTTGTGGGGCCCATACAAAAAAGATCTGTGACCAACTAAGTTTGGAATCATGGACTCAAACAAAATTAAGTTGTTTTCTCTACCCCAGTACTTGTAGGAACCTTTGAAATGCTTGCGTGCATTATGAAGTTCCAAATTTACTTGGTTTAGAGAATTACCAGTGTTTTCTAGTCCCTCTTTTGACTAGGAAACTAGTTTCTTTTTTGATGGAATGAATGCTTATGTGTCTAGTGCTTCCCCCAATGCACCTCACACTGGCTGGCCCCCATCTCCTAGACAGAGTTCAACATTTTATGCATCCTTTCATAAAAACTGCTCAGTCCTTGGCTGGGGAAGATATTCTGCATCTAGAATTTGCAATCCTTGGTTTAATAAGCAATCCTGAAATGAATACGTATATTAGAACTTCCTTAGTTTTACATGTTTGTTCTCCAAATCAGGTTACAAAATTCTGTCTTGCTTTTTAAAAGGACATGGAAGCTGTCAGGAGTTTTAAGGATCCTGGCCTTCAGTTTCATCTTCATCCACTATATCCCTGCCAACAGGGGGGTGGAAGTGATGAGCTGGCAAACTTAAACAGTAAGAGTTTGGGAGACCAAACTGCAGAGTCTTAACCAATAACAATTATATCCTAATTAATGTTGGTGAAGGGACTAGAGACCCTAACTGTTCTCAGGCTTTCAAAAGAGATAGCTTAGGAAGGTCAGTGTTCTGGCGGCCTTGTGAGTTATTGGCTACGCAGCCTGCCTACTCTTGCTTCTTGCATTACTGATCCATTTCCCTGATCTGAAATTTCTTCTACCATTTCTCCACTGATCTATAATAGTTCAATTTAGTTCCCAAACTTCCTAAAAGGCCTACTTACCTCAACTTTTACCAGCTCCAGGAAGTCTTCCCTGACTAGAGCTCCCTCCACCGGCCCCCAGTATTTTGCACATCGTAGCTGTGCCATTTTTAACAACACAGAGTGCAGTAGGAAGGGTTCTCCTGTAGGAGTTGGGGAATTGACCTCATCACTATCAAGACTTGACCTCAGTTTCCTCACCTCTTAAGAGAGGGGGTTAGAATAGAAAATCTCAGTCCCAGGGGCTCTAAAATCCTATGCTTTTATGTTATTATTTCTTATCCTAAATGTATAAGCAAACACTGGCTTTTGTTGTTTCCTGTGTTTCTCTTGTCCTTCCATTTTTCTTTTCTTCTTTTTCTTTCTTTCTTTTTTTTTTTTTTTGAGACAAGAGTCTCACTCTGTTGCCCTGAATAGAGTGCTGTGGCATCAGCCTAACTCACAGCAACCTCAAACTCCTGGGCTCAAGCAATCCTCCTGCCTCAGCCTCCCAAGTAGCTGGGACTACAGGTGCATGCCACCATGCCTGGCTAATTTTTTCTGTTAGAAACGGGGTCTCACTCTTGCTCAGGCTGCTCTCAAACTCCTGACCTCAAGCGACCCTCCCATCTTGGCCTCCCAGAATGCTAGAATTACAGGCATCAGTCACTGCTCCCAGCCTCCGTTTTTCCAGTTAGACTGTAGATCCTTGAGGAAAAGGTTCATAATTTTTTGTGAGTTAATTTATTTGGGTTAATTCTGGTACTGTGTAATACATATTCACTGAGTAAATGAAATGATAATCATAATCATGCCAATCAATACCCTGATATCTAGTAACACAGGACTTTCAGGTATATCTGCTCCTAAGGGAGACCTTTCCTCCATTTATCTGTAAAACATTAATTCCATTTCAGACTGGCTCCTTGCTCCCCATGAGAAAAACAGTGTACAGCAGTGTAGAATAAGGCTATACCCTCAAGGTCTTCATGCCCTTCCCCTAAAAATCCTCCAATACAGTTGCATATTTCACAACTCTGCTTAGCATTCTTCCCATATACACTGACTTTCAGTTTTGCTGATGCAATGGTATGACATTCAGCCCACTCCAGTCTTATTGAGAGAACTAACAAATCCTCTTGATCATTGCTTCCAGAGAGTGGAATGCCCACCATCTTCATTTTTTTTGATCTTTAAGAAACAACAGATTACTTGTTTGTTTCTTCCTTATCTGTTTCTCTTCATTATTCACTGATTTCTCTTACTCCCTCTGTGATGTAGAGAGAGACCCTCTCAAACATACCAAATGATCTTGCAACCTTGCTGGAAGCCTTGCTTCTCCAGTGGATGATAAAATTGTGAAATAATGTATCTCACCTTTAATTGCAGACCTAGACTCCAATAGAGACCTGTTTTTATAAGGCTGGAATATGGGTTTCCCAGACTTTTTCAAACCCTGTTCAAGGAGATTTACTTACTGAAATCCTGGAAGGACCATGTTTTCAGTCCTCCCCTGGAGCAGTGTCCTGAGGCAACTATCCCAAGGAGGAAGACTGAGGCAGCTCCAGCCCACTTGTCTTTTTACATGCTATGAATTTTGTTTTTATTAATTGCCACTCCTCCCACCTTCACCCTTAGCCCTCTGAGTTTACTCATGTGAAGTGTTGGGACTAGTCAACAGAGCATTCTTGACATAAGTGACTCCATCTTAGAAAAAGACGCCATCATAATTATGTTTTAAAAGGCATCATGCCAACAGGGACCAGATGTTCATCTAATATTAATAAATAAAGACTACACCCAACCAGATAGGGGCATAACTCTTTACTATCAGTCCTCACCAGTGGACTCAAGGGCCATAAAAAGAGCAGGACTTTACCAGCTAGACATGGCCATCACCATAGATACTGTCTTGCTGTCACTTGAGATCGGCACCCAGCATCTGCACCAAAGGCTTTGCCCAAATCAAGGATTCTTTCTTGTAATACATTGATGACCATCTGGATCACCCAAGACAATTTCATTGTCCATGTTGCTCTCCTTGGACTGGTTCATTGACCCCTTTTTCTATCCCTCTTTCTCTTTTTTAAAAAATGTTTTATATTTTTATTTTTTTAAATTTCAGACTATTACAGGGGTATACACATTTTGGTAACATGTCTTGCTTTTGTACGGTTTAAGTCAATGTTGTAAGTGTGCCCATCATCTAGATAGTGTGCATTGTACCTGTTAGGTATGAATTTACCCAACCCCTCCTCCCCCTCCCACCTGCTTGATTTCTGTTGAGTTTTACTTCCCTATGTAAAAATTGGAACTGTTGATTAAAAATAATCAAAAAATAATTATTGATTGATTAGTTGCAGTTTAATAGTGAGCACATGTGGTGTCTGTTTTTCCATTCTTGCTATACTTCACTTAGAAAAATGGTCTCCAGTTCCATCCAGGTTGTTACAAAAGGTATTAGTTCCCCATTTTTTATGGCTGAGTAGTACTTCATGGTATATCCCCCTTTCTCTTGATGTTAAATGTTACTCTGTTGTGAAGATTTTAATCTATAACATTTATATATTGACTAAGTATACTACTATGTATGGTTTGCAATGGTGACTGACTTATGAATAGTCTTGAGCCTGTGCACCTGTAGCTCTGACTACCCAGGGAATGGCAGTACGAAGGAGAATTGCCTCCTTGGGAACTCCATTTAGCTTGTGGCTTTTATGATTGCATATGCATCAGTAAAAGTCTGACCTTGTGGAAAGACACAAACGTTTATGGGCCTGGTTATGTCTGACCTTGTGCTGCTGACCACAGTGTCCTTTTGTTCTTTCTTCCTTTTTCAGTGAGCACCTACTAGTAGTCAGATGAAGCTTCAGCAATTAATGCAGGAAGAAAGCAAAAAACAAAAAGTGGGGAGGGGTGGCGGGAATATTACATAGGGAAACAAGAAATCTCTCTCCCCATGTTTGGAAAATATTTTGGTACAGGTATGCTTGTTTGATGATGACATATATAAAGTGACCTGTTCAAGATCACTGGGCAGGCTTAGCTGCAGGACCCAGCAGTTCCTCAATTTCCATCCTACTCATTCCCTCTGAGGATCTAGGGGGTGTGCAAAGCCACCAAGTCCATCTTTAGTAGGAGCTCTCAGAGGACATGGAGACTGTGTTTATTTTAGGAGTTTTCATATACCATCCCTTAAGCCAGAAAGACTGGGCCATACACTTGTATTTGTGACTACCTCTTGGTTCCTTCTTTTTCATATAACTACCTTTTGGGTTCCTTCTTTTTTTCAGAAACATGATTATTAGTATTTATTTTCCTTTTAAAGTCACATATAGAAATGAATATACATGGAATCAAGGGAAGACTGCTGATGTAAAGACATGAACATAGTCTTTTTAAGCATGTACACTGATTTTTTATTTTTTCATAGGAAATATAATAGATTATACAAAAGGCCCTGAACCTATAAAAGTCAAATGATTGATTTCTTCCATGGCAAGGCAGAGGTGGTATTTATAGTTCTGCAGGCAGCAGAATGGAGATAATTTAGGTTCTGTTGGCTTTTCTAGCCGAAAGCTCCAGTTCCAATAGATAGGGAATCCCCTGAATCAATTCTGAAATGGACTGACGGGGAAATTTACTGAATATCTTTTCAGGACTAGAAGGTAAAGGATGTGAAAGTGTTTTGAAGTGAAAACTGCAAAGGTTAAAGCTTTTTTTTTTTTTTTTTGGTAAATCTAACAGTTGAGGATTTCAGGAACTCTACTTAAATGTTCTGAAAAGATGTTCAAGG